>NC_042617.1:265416963-265726327 GCF_901001135.1 Rhinatrema bivittatum | reverse complement strand
CTACAGGCAGTGCCAAATTTTGGGTAGGGTAAGATGGGCGGTCGACTACCCCACCGTGAGATGAAAGGCTTCACTGGCATTCACCAGTGGGCTGGGCAGCTGCATTAAAATCCACCCTCTTAAAGGTGCTGGGGTTCCTGCCATCCTATGCTTCCCCGTGCCTTTAAGTGACATACTTGTACACAACACACTATTCCTCAGTTGAGCTAGGAAGAATGCAGGCCATGAGCAAGAAACAGGGCAGGAGAACTAGTGGTCAGCTATCGAGGTATAAGTAGCAGCCAGTAATAAGGAAGAGGACAGGAGTCATGTCCCGCTGCCCATTTGGACAAAAGGAGTAGACATTTGTCAGAGGTAGGAGCCCATGAAGGCCCGTGAAGCTATCACCAATTTTTAGAGAGGGATGGACCCAAGGAGGCTCAGCCCACAAAGCCTCTATCATCTGCCCTCCTCCCCACTAGAGCGTGCGGGAAAGGACATAAGAGAATGCCTGGAAAGAGGGGGGCAGAAGGAAGAGAATGCTTGGAGGAGATAGAATGTGAGGGGGAAAAGGAGACAGTGACTGGAATGAGGGTGGGGGAGGTAGGCGAAGGAGGCAGAGTGTCTGGAGGGAGGGAGACAATGGGATGGAGAAGGGAACTGCTTGGAGGGAGAAGGGGGAGAGAAATGCTTGGAGGGAGGAAGGGCTTAGACAATGCCTGGAGTGAAGGATGGAAGAGAATAGATGAAAGGAAGGAGAAGATGAGGTGAATGCCTAAAGAGTTGGGGGAGAGAGAAAAAAACATATGTGGAGGAAGAAAGAGGGAAGAAGATGGAGAATGGAGAGGAGGTTAGAGAAAGCTGGAGCCTGGAGAGAAAGAGAGAGGAGAAAGTGGAGGAAGGATGGAGACAATGTCTGGAAAAAGAGAGAGAATTGATGGCAGGAGAATGGAGAGAAGGGAGAATGCATGAAAGGAGGGATAATGTTGTATATCTGGAGGGAAGAAGGGATTTTCAGAATGAATGAAGGGAGGGGGAGAAGAATGGAGGAGAATGCCTTGAGGCAGCATGTGGGAGAGAGAATGCCTAAAGGGAGACAGGAGAATGGAGGGAGGGAAAAAAGGGAGAGAATAGATTGAGGGAGGGAGAAGTGGTGTATAGTGGGGGGGGGGGGGGGGAGTGCATATCTGCAGGGAGAAGAGGGATAGAATGTTTGGCAGGGGTGGGGGTCAGCAATGGCAATTTTCGCTCAGGCTGCCTTTGCCTTAGAGCTGGCCTTGCACGTAGCTCCTTGATAACTGATATTGTCATGTCCTGTGGAAATGTGCAGCTTTATAACAACAACCTGTGCCTTTGAGCAATATAATCCAAGTCAATTACAGTATCATCTATAGTTTAAAGCTTTTACTTACCGTAATACCTCATTGTAGTGCCCATGACTTTTGTAGACAAGTGCTTCACAGGGCTGCTGTGCTGCTGGGTGTCCTGCAAATGGCCCCTTTTGACTTCTTGAAACATAAGAAAATCTAGCCGGTTTTGTAGTTCGAAAAAAAGGGTTTGCTTTCAGAGACGGGAGCAGGTTAAAAGCTCTCATTTTCACATCGGTGTTTAAAAGCTGTGCCTGCAACACTGTTCATGTAGTATTTGCTGCGGATAGGTTTACAACACATTGCAGTATGCTTTCTATTGCAAAATAAGAGGAAGAACCATACCAGAGGAACAATGCTCTTATGTACAGTTAAACAATGATAGGTTTTTAACAGAATAAAGCATTCACAATTTTCTAGACGGTTGCAACAGAGGAAATTTGAAATCCTGTGGAAACCCCACATACAGAAACCTCGTTGCATCCTGTTTTCAGAAGTGCTCCTTTCCATTTTCTACCTCTGGCAAAGCACTTCAGAAATGGGGGAAAATCCTTACTGAATCTGGCCCTTTGTGTGCTAAAATGGGTAATATTGCATGTTAAATGGGATAGTGCATACTATTTTCCATTTTAGCACATGAAATTTAAATATTGGTTTCGCAAATTTTTCATGTGTTTAAGTTTAGATTTTGCAATTATACAAATCCATTAACTATGAACACATAAACTACTTACAAAATAATTTAAAAAAGCACCTTTGTAGCTCCCTTTCATAAAATAATTAACTACTCCTTAATGAGGTGGAAATATTTACAAAGAATTCCATTAAAAAATGGCCTGCTGTTTTGCTATCAGGCTTAATCAGATAGGAGTCTCAGCAAAATAGCACATGCGAAGTTCAGCGCATATTAATAGATTGATCTCTAGGGCTGAAACTGTTAGTAACACAAAAAAAGCACTTCATCCTCCAGTGCCAGAATAGCCATGGAGAAGGCAGGAAAAATTCACAGGTATCAAGTGAAGGAACAAAACCTGCAGTGGTATTTGTAATTATGAAGGTCGGGTAATGTGGGTGTTGGGTTTGAGGCATAGTGTGGACTTTTAGTCGCAGTGGAAATGACTCCTCCCATGAGGAGGGGCCCAGTGGGGAACCACTGTGATAGGCTAGACTCAGACACTGGAGATAGAAAGCTTTATTGTACAGCTGTAGATAGATGGTAATAAGGCAGGAAGAGATGGCACTGAAGTCCAGCAAGGTGCCAAAACGTTCAGACAGCCTCAGATGGAGAAACCTCACCCAGATGTACAAGGCTGGTAGTGTTCCACAGAGCAGGATAAGCCGAACCTGGTGGGTGGAAATGGAGAGCTGGATCATAGAGGTACTCACTGAAGAGTAGTGCAGGAATCCTCCTGGTAGGTGGTGAAGGTGGGACCCGAGGTCCGTGATGCAGGATATTCTGAGCTGGATAGGCCCTCAAGGAGTGAGTACCCAGAAGCACAGATGATCCTGTAAGAGGAGAGAGAGAGACCCCCGAGGAGTGGTTTTCTAATTAGAAGTAGAAACCCCGAAGGGTGTTTGGAAGCGAGAGGCTCCCGAGGAGCGGGTGCCCAGAGGTTCTTCAGGAGCGAGATACCTCGGAGGGTAGTGAGGAGTCTAAGCGAGCAGCTTAGAAGCGGTCAGAGTAGCTAAACCGAAGTCCTTGCTAACTCGTTTGTTAGGAGCAGAGCGGAGGCTTAAATACCCGGAGGTACTGATGTCATGCGGTGGGGACGCCCCCGAGGTTCCCGCCATGACGTGTAGATAAGCGTAGGCAGCATGCGCGCGCACGTGCTAGGAGGCCACGGGAAGGAGCATGGCTGACGGGGAAACCCATGCTGGGTTGGAGACGCCGAGGGTTTCGGCACTCGGCACCGGAGGCAGCCATCTTACCCATGGAGGAGGAGAAAGGCAAAAAAGAGGTGAGGCAGAGCGGTTGCAGCCGTCTGCGACCAACGGATGCAAGAGTGGGGTAGCTGCTGCAGCTTCCTCATGGCAGGCCATTTAATTTCAGAAGCCACTGGAATGCTGCTCCTTTGTTCATTGGGCTGGATCCATGGGCATTTCCACTCCTCTCCCTTTGTTTAAAAATGTGCAAGAGAGATTGTTGGCTAGAAGTCTGAAATGAATATAAAAGGGTAACATGCATTACAGTAACTTACATGGAGTCGCAGTTAATACCCTTGACAGAAGGCATGGGGGTAACCAGTATGGAGCAGCAGTTACTACATTAACAGAATAAAGATACATCAATTAAAAGAATATATAAATAACGCTTGCTGGGCTGATTGGATCTTTTTCTGCCATTATTTACTATGTTACTAAGTTGGAGCTTTGCGTGCTTCCCTAACTCTTCTCTTGGCCTTTATGAGGTCTCTCAGTATCTATACTGTCTGCTCTGTGGAGCTTGGTACACTACACAACATTTTTATGAATGTTGGCGGGGCGGTTCTGTCATTAAGCAAGGTGAAGTGGCCACCTCAGCTAGCAAAAATTTTGAGGCAGCAAAAAGTGCCCCTTCAAAACACCTGTGCTGCAGCCGCCTCACTTTGTATCCGGCTAGGAAACCCAAGCAGCACAACACACCAGCAGTGAATATTTATAACTTACCTGCAGGGATCCCCAGCCCTGCAGGTAAGAAGAAGATGGTGGCGGTGGCAAGAATTTCTGATGTGCTCGTGGGGCTCCCACCTCCCGTGAGCAGGAATAGTGGCAACGGCACATATTTATGACATGCCTGCAGGGATCTCCAGCCCCCATGAGCAGAGAGACAGAGGTAGTGGCGACACAGGTTTATGATGTGCCCATGGGGGGGGGGGGGGGGGGGGGGGGGTGGGGGGAGGTGGTGTCCCAGGCCCTGCACCATGCAAGAAGAAGAAGACAGCAGCAGCAGCAGCTGAAATTATGATGTGCCAGTGGGGATTCTACACCATGCAGGCAGAAAGACAACCCCTGGGTCAGTGCTGGAGTATGACATGCCTACAGGGTTCCCATATTCTGCAGGCAGAAAAATTGAAGAGACCCAGTGGATGGAGTGTAAGTAAAGGGAAGAGAAAATGGGGGTGTGAGTGAGAGGGAATGGCATGAGAGGGGAGGGTGTGAGAAAGGGGATGGAAAGTAAAGAGGGTGAGTGAGAAGGAAGGGAAGAGAAGGGGTGAGTGAGAAGAAAGGGAAGCAAGAGGGAATGGGTGAGTGAGCACGTCTGTGTGAGAGCATGTGTGAGTTTGAGAATGTGTAAGTGTGAGCATGTGAGCTTGTGTATGTGTGAGTATTTCGTTGTGTGTGTGTTTGTCTGTGAGAGAATGTGAGAATGGGCGAATTTTAGTGTGGAGTGTGAGTGAGCTTGTGTATTTGAGTATGTGTGAGTGAGCATGTGTGTGTGAGAAACAGCATGTCAGAGTGTGTGAGTGAGCTTGTGTGTGAGTGAGATTGATCATGTATGTTACTGTGTATATATGAGAGAGAGAGTTTGTGTGTAGACCCCACCATTCTCCCACTAATCTAGGGCAATTTCAGAGTGACTGGAAATCGAACGTTCCCAGGCATGGAAAGCTGGAAATTTGTTTCTATCCTATTAGTTTTAATTATTATTGGAAGTTATTTGATGTGACTGCTATTTTTACATATTTTATTGGTTTTTGGGAACTTAATTTTATATGAATTTAATTTTAGAATGTTCTATTCATCAACTGTCTTGAAATATATATTTTTTTTTATTAGTATAGTTTTACTATTATGACTTTTATATTGTTTTATTTTATTGTTTTATGAGAAATGGTGATGTTTCTGTTTTTCCATTGTTGCACTGCATACAAATTCTGGCTTTTAGCGTTTTCTAGTTCAGTTTTTGATGGCACGTTTCTATTTATACTTTATGCTCACTTTATTCTGTATTTGGTGAGGGTTTGTCTGTGTTCTGGTGTATGGCTTTTTTGCAAAACCTACAATGAGCAGAACCAGATGGCATAGCTAGTCAATTTTTATTTTCTTATTTATATTTTTATTTTATTTTTATTCTTGATGCACTATAATTTCCTGATATAGTTATTAGCCTGTTTTAATGTTTTACCATTGATTTTATATATAATAAAGTAGTTAATATTTGTCTTTTAAAGATTTATGTTGTATTACTGATCTTATGTTATTATCATGGATATTTGTAAACGTTTGTGATGGAACCTCTCCAAAACGACGGTATATAAAATTTTATAAATACATAAATAAATAAAATGATGGATATGAGGTATTCTGCTATTGAGAAATGACTACTTAGCTAATAATTTCCTTTTCTTTAGGACAGTCAGATGAAGCCAGAACAAGTGTGTTATGCAACTCTACCAGCAGATGGATACAGATCAAACTGACATCACTGTATATATCTCTACAGTGACATCAGCTTGCCAGTATTCTCTTCAAAAGCCAACTATAGACAGACTAGCAAAAAACTTGATTAAAAACAGATAACCATATCAATACTCAGCCTACAGGAAACACTGAGCTCAGACAAGAAAAGTATTAACACTAGTCTAACACTTACCAGTAATCCCTGTAACACATAGTCCTACAAAGGACAATAGTGCAAGCATTCGGCAGCCAAGGGAGGGAAGCTGGATTCATCTGACTGTCCTAAAGAAAAAGAAATGATCAAGTAAGTAGTAATTTTTCATTACTTAGCATCCAGTCAGATGAATCCAGAACAAGTGGGATGTACCCAAGCTACTCCTGAATAGGGTGGGAGGCTGCCTGCGGTCCTCTCAAAACTGTATCCTCTTTGCAATCGGCGCAATAGCCATCGAGGCCGATGCGGTGTTGGTGCTGGCACTGAGAGTAGACGCGCATCGGTGCCCTCGGCCCGGTCTTTCTCCAGCACCGAGGAAGATGATACGGATGCCCTGGATGAAGTCGGTGATGGGCGGTCACCGCTACCCTGGTGTTCCCGGCGAGGTTTGATGACCAGTTTCTTCAATGCTCCTGCTGGTGACGATTGGGTGGATGTCGATGGAGTTAGCTTGATTTTAAACAGGGTCTCCATCTTGTCGAGGCGAACCTGCCTACCCTTCGGAGTCATCTGGGCATAACTTGGGCAGTGAGAAATGTCATGTGATAAGCCGAGGAACAGCACACAGACATCATGTGGGTCGGTAATAGACATGGTATGGGGGTACTCCGGACATTTTCTGAAACCTGTTGCCATGATGGCAAAAGTTGAGGCCCAAAAACGATCGATGGCCTGCGGACACCGAAAAAGGTGGGGCAGGAACCGACCAGAGACGGTGATTCTGTACTCACCGAGCGATGAAAAGGGAACTTTTTTAAAAAAGTAATCTTCAAGTTTTTTCCCATGAGGAAATTTTTGTGAAAGAGTTCTCACAGAGCTCCTAACCGTGAGGCAAACTGCAGCGCAGAAAAAAAAGAGCGAAGGGAGACCCCTATGGTTACAGGGATTATGGCATGCTGGGCATGCTCAGTGTACCAGTCAAAAGTTCTAGAAACTTTGACAGAAAGGTTTTCCGTGATAGAGCTCCGTTCAGTGACGTCACCCACATGTGAGGACTACCATCCTGCTTGTCCTGGGAGAAAGGAGAGTTCAAATTCAGGCGCCTCATCTTAGCCGATTTGACCCAGGCCCATACCGGCTGGGAAGAAACAGGCTTAGCGAAATCAGAGGAGGATAATTCTCCTGAGCCTCTAAACCTTGCTGACACAAGTTAGTGGACACCCCTGGCTGAGATGCCAGAATATGACAGGCAGTGCAAAAAGAAAGGCGCTTAGGTTTTTATTTATTTATTTGTTAAGCATAGGTGCCATTATGATTGAAAGAGCGCTTGAGCAGCGGCCGGACGCATGTGTCTAGCTATTTATTATTTTAAATTGAAAAAGCCTAGGCGTCCAACAATAAGGCATCCAACAACTAGACATCTGACACCTTGGCATCCCAGTACCTAGGCGTTGAAAACTTAGGAATCCCAAAAAATAAGTGCCGTAATAAGTTAAGTGCACAATAAAACTTGTGTGCACAGGTTAAGTGAGAGGCCACTTAAAGCGCTGATTAACTTTGATGCACTGAATACAAGACCTAAGTGTCCAAACACTGGATGCACAGCTAGATGCACACGCCGAACTAACAAGGCTGTAGAGGGCAGCCTTAGAAAGAGTGCGAAAAACCGTTGCGACCTACCACGTGGCATGCAACGAAAAAGCCTTAGAGCGGGGCCTAGCCTACAGAGGCTGCTCAACCCATCAGGCTGCCCATGGCCCTCGACCTCTCCTGGAGCAGGACAATTATCGGAACGTGAGCCAAGCATAGAGACTGGAAGGAGGAGGTCCTACGCTACAAAGCCACTTTTTACGTCTCTGTAATATATATATATATATATAATTTTTTTTTTTAACACTTATCTGAGCTCAATCTTACCTCTGGTTGTGGGGGGAGAGGACAGATGCTGTCACCGCCGCCCTCAGTTTCCTGAACCCACTGCTTTTCAGCCGCTTAAGCAGCTAAGTCCATGCCGACTGAAAAACCAGCTACCAGACCAAGGCACTCATTTGAGGGACCATGGAAATCACCTCAGGAAATCTCAACTAGGAGAAGGACCTTTTGGTATCACCACAGGAGAGCCAGGCGAATTAAATATACTTAATTCTCCTTTTTCAAAATGAAGCAATCCCCAGAAGGGAGAATACCGGCAGGCTGATGTCACTGCAGGGGTATAGATACTGTGATGTCAGTTTGCTCCGTCTCCATCTGCTGGTAGTTGTACATAACCCACTTGTTCTGGATTCATCTGACTAGACGCTAAGAAATGTATAATTTCTGTGTGGGGATTGGTAACAGACTGTCTTGTTCTGTTTTTTTAATAGGGGGTGATTATGGTATTTTAGAGCCTCGTGTAATGTTTTCAATATTGCATTTTCATGGGTAAGCTGTTTACTGTTTGGGTGCTGGCAGTTATTGTATTTTTCATATCAAAGGTTAACTATATTGTAATTATTCTTCAATATATTCATGGCTTTTTGAGGGCTATGCCCATACTCAAAGCACTTTAAAATATGCTTAATACCATATGGGCTCCAAGTGTCTTTTTGCAGGGTTTATTCATTGGACACACATCATTGCGTGTAAATATTGTTGTGATATTTTTACATCAAAAGACTGTACTTCGAATGTCCCTTTTCATGTAAAATCTGTTATTCATGCAAAATTTTAATTGCGTAGGGTGAGATGGGGGCATGGGGGGGTGCACAGGGGTGTAAGATTTGCCGAACACCTAACACCCTTGCACTGGCCCTGAGAGAGAGAGAGCGCCACACACAGACCCTCACCATTCACCCATCTCCCACTTCCCCTGGGTGCAATATACTGGGCAGGGGTGGGAAGCAGATGGCTGGGTTCGGAGGAGTGTGACAGGATTGCCAGCTTCTTAAAAATATCACTGATGCTCTTTTCTGCCCCACCTTTGGGAACTCTGATCCCTGCCTGCCCTCCTTCCCAGCATTTCAAATCATCGAAAGGCCAAAGGGGACACCACCTCCTTGCCATCTCAGCCACCTGAGCTGTGCTGCACCTTGGGGGGGGGGGGGGGGGGGTTTGCACCATCTCTTCTTTCAGCTCAGGCAGCAGATTGCTTTGAGCCGCCCCTGAATGCAGGCGAGCCATGGGCTTGAAAGACTGGAAAACACTGCAGTAGAGTATGAATTTTAAATATAAAGAGCCACATTAACTTTGACTACTCAGACTATGTATTAGATCATTTAGCTTTAATAGTTTTTTTTGTAACAGTAGTAAACAAACCAGTTATGTACAGTTTTGACCCATAATAGGCATGCAAATGAATCACTTACTGAACTAAAACTGCATATGGAGCATGAGACAGTGTTGGAGTTCTTATATTAAACTATGTTGAACAGGCAGTATAAAACGCCATCGGAGTTCAGCAAAGTAAATGTTCTATTTCAAGGTACTTGTTTAGTATACAGTAATTTTAAATCAATACGCACTAATGGAACTGTTACCACAGCACTCTCCACACAGTTAATAATGCAGAGAAATTTACTTTCACAATAAAAGAAAACGAATGGTAAAAATGCAGGGCATTTAAAAGAGCCAGTTGTTTTTTATTCACTGTAATGAAAACATTTTTTTCTTTCTATTTAAATATAATTTTATAGACTTACATTACAACACTGTAGTGCCTTTTTGAGTGTTCCACACAATTCACCACACTTTAATACATTTCAATGTATATATATATATATGGCATCCAAATATATTTACTTTAGTTTCTGCTATTAAATAGTTAAACCATCCCCGATGGAGATATATTAGTATCAGTTTGCAGGGCATGTTAACGGTTGGACTCCCTTTAGCTCCAAGGCTTTGCCGAAATTAATTTCTTGAGGCTTGCCCGTTCCTTTAGTAAGCTTCAGGTCTCGAATGCATCCTCGAAATCGAGTATGTGTGGTCAGACCAAACTGATTCATGCCATCTGGGAAAAAAAAATGGAAGCATTAAAATATTGAAAGGCCCTGTGATGATGTGCAGTATCAACACAGGAAGCCTTAATCCTCTTTGTTTCGGCACAATCCACGCAGAGCAGCAGGAATGGAACATATCCTTACACTTCATAGAATCATGTACCCATTGGTTTTAATTGGGTTTGTAGGTAATCTTTAACCAACAGAAGGCTCTCATATTTGCAAAATTGTGAGGATATTTTAATTTTTCACAACTGTTTGTGAATCTGTATTGAACTGTGTATCCTATAATTTGAAAGTAAAGTTGAACAGGGACTATGAAATAGGGTCAAAGAACTATTGTTGGGAATGAATCCAAAGTTGTTGGATGGGGGGGTTTGAGACTAGACTGATTGTATCTAGGACAGGCTAGCCAGCCTTACTAAAAAGTACATGGAAGTTTTAACCCCTGCTTTAAAATTTTATGCCTTTGAACAAATAAGAATACTGCACAAACTATAGGGGCTGATGTACTAAATAGCATAAAAGTTTACAAATGGTTCTTTGTGCGTTAATATGCTAATGTGTGCAAGTTTAGCTTTTAGCGAGCAAAGCACCATTTGTGTTCATAAAGAGTAAACATTTGCGTGCCCTTCCCAATGCTTGAAATGTATTTAAATGAATAGTTAATCAGCTTCAGCAATACAAAATCATGCAAAGCAGCTCATTAATTGTTAAGGGTAAATTTTAAAAGCCATGCGCGGGTGTCCATGTGCATGCGTTTCCCGGCATGCGCACATGAACGCACCGATTTTATATCAGGCGTGATACCAAAATCTATAACAGGGTGGACAGCCAGGAAGAAACTCAAGGAATGGTCTTGGCAGCTATGAATTAATGCTAAAAAATGCAGAATAATGCATTTATGATGCAAAAACACGAGAGAAAGGTACAGTATTGGAGGTGAAATTCTTCTAAGCACCAAGGAAGAACGGGATTTGGGAGTAATTGTATCTGTTGCTCTTAAAGTGGCCAAACGGATGGATAAAGCAACATGAAAAGCCAGAAAGATGTTTGCTGCATAAAGAGAGGAATGGTCAGCAGAAAAAAGAGCTGATATTGCCCCTGTATAGATCCATGGTGAGACCTCATTTGAAATACTGTGTACAGTTCTGGAGACCGCATTTTCAAAAGGATATAAACAGCATGGAGTCAGTCCAGAGAATGGCTATTATAAAATGATAGACTTAAAGATCTAACCATGTACACCCTAGAGAAAAGGTGAGATAGGGGAGATATGATAGAGATTCAAATATCTCAAAGGATGCCATGCACAGAAAATAAGCCTTTTTCAATGGAAAGGAGGATCTAGAATGAGGGGTCATGAGATGAGGTTGAAAGATGATAGATTCAAGAGTAATCTTAGGAAATATTTCTTTACAGAGAGGGTGATGTATATGTTTGTGTCTTGACTAGACTGTAATCTCCATGGGGCAGGGACTGTCTGATCTGTACAGTGCTACAGCAATAAACTCTTGTTATGAAAAAAGTTTCAATTTCAGGGATCCTGTCTGAGCGGCAGCTTCTGGATACATTACCAGGATATCCTCCAATAAAGACTGGATCATTGGTGTCTGCTGAGGTGGAGGCAGAATTCGAGCTGCTGCCTTCCACTTTTTGACCATCCACTGTCAGTTCCAAGCGATGTTTAATCTTGTGTGCTGTCACCTGGTGCCATTGTCCATCACACAACTTCCCAGGGATATCTGGTTCATAGATGGCCGAAAACCTGCCTTCACCATTATCTGCATGTAACAAAAGCTGTAGTAAAAAAAAAAAAAAGCTGTAAATAGATTATCGTAGGTTTGGTTCATATAAATACACATTGGTCAATCTCGAGCAAAGCCGGTAGCTTATGCTTATCATTATCATCACAAACCAGCCCATGATTTTGACATAAATGATGTTTTAAGTCAGTTGCTTTTGATGCTAATTGACTGGATTGCCAATCGGTCAGCGTTTGGCTGGTTTAGCCAGTTTTGCTCAAGGTGTCAGCCATCAGACCCTTAAAACCAACAATGTAAACACATGCAATTTACCAGCCACCATACTCCTCCAGTGTCCCCAGACTTCACGCTCTCTGCTGAGGCTCCACCTCCATTGGTGGCAGGAGCTAAGTTAGCGTGGGGCTTGTGAACTCATTGTGGGCTCATAAGCTTTGCTGTAGCTCCATCCCCTTTTCAAACAGGAAGTCCTCTTAGAGAGGAGGGGCAGATCTGTGAATATGCTGTGCTCACAGGCCCTGTTCTGATTTACATCTAGCCCACTGCTACTGCTCTCTCCTAACTAGAACCAGAAAGAGAAAGAAAGGCAGATGGCATAGAGAAAATGAGGTACAACTGGGAGGGTGGTAAAAACCCAAATTAGGTTGGGGGAGGAGAAAAGGAAGGTGCACAGAAGCATGATAAGGTCCAGAAAAGGAGCAGAGGAGCTAAGATGAGGTTTGGGATTTGGAGAACAGGTGGAGTCAGTTTTATTGCAGAACAGAGTTGGCCAATATTTCCTCTAAGCTGCGCAGTCTGTCCTGCAAACTTGTCGGAGAGTGGCGGCAGCAGCACAGACAGCAGAGGCAGAAGAATGTCATTGTTAACTTCAAAGTATCTATACTGCCCTGTCCGTCTGCCTTTCAGTTCCACTTCCCGGTTGCCTGCACCCAATCAGCTGAGTGACTCTTCTGTCCTGCCTCCTGACATGTGAATACTGGGGGGAAGGGAGGCAGAACTTATGCTCCTTCACCTGACCCTTATTCTAGTTTCTTCTACTGTTTTCAGTCAGCTGGGCTTCCTCCTGCAGCTTGCCCTCAGGTAGAGCAGAACTTGCAGCTTGAATTTGAAGTCAGTGTCTCTCACTGCTGCTAATGCCCCCTGCCTTAAGGTCTGTGGGGTAAAAGAGGATGCGCCTGCATGTGAGTTAAAGGGCCAGGGGGAATGGGGATGGGGGAAAGGGGTGCAAGGCAGGGGCAGATGCAGGAGAGGAAGAGAAGGAAGCAAGAGGCAGATGGGGAAAGGGGACGAGGTGGGGAAGAGGCTGAAAAGAGGTAGGAGAAAAGATGCTGGGAAAGGGAGGGGTTAGATGCTAGAAATGGAGGGCAGGTGAGAGAGAGCAAGGGAGGGCAGGTGAGAGAGAGCAATGGAGGGCAGGTGAGGCAAGAAGTAAGAAATGTGTAGGAATGGACATGGAGGCATTGTAGATGTAACCCCATCCCTGGTTGCGGACTGCACTCCCATAGGGCCATAAAAGAATGTATAAGTTCTTTGGGCCAGGAACCCAGGCTAGATCTCCAACCCCCCTTCCTTCCCAGGGTGTAGGCTCTTTCGACTGGGGGATGAAAGGAGTCCTCTCGGTTCCCACTGCGGGCTGACTAACTCTCCCTATGGAATTCCCTGGGTTAGGGAAATTCTGATACTCTAGATGCTGTGTGTGCTAAAGAAATCAAAGGAGCCACTGGATTAGTGTGCAAACAAATCTTGACTGTTGAAATGGTTGTAAGATGGCAGAATACTGATCCACAGCACCACTAAATATGTTTCTTTACTGCATTTTCCTCAATCTGAGCAGCAATATGTGTTTCCAATGTCCAGGGAACTGCTACCCTCCAGGACTTTGGAAAAATAGAGACCCAGGTGGGCAGAGTGTCCTTTGGATGGGCAGAATGCCCCTTACAGATGGCCAGAATACTAAGCTGCTGCACAGAGAGATAAAATCCTCCTTTTCCCCAGGGTTTGAAGAATCACTGGATTGGAGTCCTCTAAATGGTAGGCGTTGCCTCTACTCACTGTTAGATGATTCAAACAAAGGATGTGAATCGTTTTTTGACGATTTAAAACAATCGTCAGATATATTTTAAATCGTCAAAAATCATTAAGAGTCGCGATACAATAGAAATTCCCCCGATTTATCGTGAAAAATCGTAAATCGGGGGAGGGGGGAGGGCGGGGAAAACCAGCACACCAAAAAAACCCCTAAACCCACCCCGACCCTATAAAACGAATCCCTTACCTACCCCCACCCTCCCGAACCCCCCCAAAACCTTTTACGAGTACCTGGTGGTCCAGTGGGGGCGCGGGAATCGATCTCCGCTCTCCGGTCCATTGGCGCCATTTTGGCTGCCACTCAAAAATGGCACCGATGGCCCGATAAAAAAAAAACCCACCCGACCCTTTAAAAATGACCGCTTAGCTTCCCCCACCCTCCCGATCCCCCCAAAACATACCTGGTGGTCTAGTAGTGGTCCCGGGAGCGATCTCCCGTTCTCAGGCTGTCGGCTGCCACTCATAAAGATGGCGCCGATGGCCCTTTGCCCTTACCATATGACAGGGTATCTGTGCCATTGGCTGGCCCCTGTCACATGGTAGGAGCACTGGCTGGCCGGCGCCATCTTTAAAGATGGCCGCCGCCTTCGTAAAGATGGCCGCCGGCCATCCAGTGCTCCTACCATGTGACAGGGGCCAGCCAATGGCACAGATACCCTATCATATGGTAAGGGCAAAGGGCCATCGGCGCCATCTTTATGAGTGGCAGCCGACAGCCTGAGAACGGGAGATCGCTCCCGGGACCACTACTAGACCACCAGGTATGTTTTGGGGGGCTCGGGTGGGTGGGGAAAGCTAAGGGGTCGTTTTTAAAGGGTCGGGTGGGTTTGTTTTTTTTTTATCGGGCCATCGGCGCCATTTTTGAGTGGCAGCCAAAATAGCGCCGATGGCCCGAGAGCAGGAGATCAGTCCCCGCGCCCCCACTGGACCACCAGGTAATCGGAAAACTTTTTGGGGGGGGGGGTTGGGGGGGGTGGGGGAAGGTAAGGGGTTAATTTTAAAGGGTTGGGCCTCACTACAAAAGAAATAACAATGTGAATCGGAACCAATTCCGATTCACATCACCCACAATCAGATTTTTTTCCCCCCTCTAGCCGAACCCGATCGTTAAGACGATCGGGCACACGATTCACATCTCTAATTCAAACCTTCTTTGTTCTTATGCAGTCCTTGTTCTTTTCCTTTGAATCCCTGATAGGAGGGATCCCCTGGAGTAGGATTCTCAATGCTCCCAGCAGGAAAGAAGGGCAGTCAGAACTTCCAACCTGGGCCTTGAACTTAATCTTTACACAACTGACCGGGGTGGCTCACAACAGGTCACTGACACCCCCCACCTCACCGAGGCAAATATCTTCCTTAACCAAATTAGGCCCAGACCCAGGGTTCCCCATTCCCTGAGCCAGGAGCTGAACAGGCTCCAGCAAGGCCTCTACACTTCAAAGTTAAAAGTTCAACAAATGCACTCAGGCTGTGCACTGACTAGGCAGAAATCCTCCCCACCCTGGCCAGAACCACCAAACAGGGCTTGCTTGGCTAAAACCAGCTGGGCCTGCAAAACAATGAAAAGCTTAACTCTCTCTACCTCTGAACTCTGTTCTAAACTCAAAGGACTGCCTCCTCAGCGGTATTACCAAGGGGAAGGCCAATCCAGACCCCACAGAAGGAGAGGCTGCATTTGAATGGATCCTCACATTATGCATCCTACTCTAGCTAATGACACCCAACATCCAGGCCTTAATGGTAACAGAACAAAGGGTCTGTTACACAGAGATGATGTGAAGATGAAGGACCAGGAGGAGGAGGTGATGGGGGCTGGGAAAAATGAAAATGAATGGAAAAGTAGGAGAGAGGAAAATGGAATAGGGAGGTAGGTGAAAGAGCTGAAAGATGAGGGAAAGCTAGGGAGGAAGGAGAAAAGATGCCAATGAAGAGAAGAGAGAGGGTGAGAACAAGGAAGACAGGAGAAGCGAAATGGAGTGCCGGTCCTTGGTGGCTGCAGCACTGTGGTAGAAAGATCAAAGCATGGCAGAACCTCCTCACATCCCCTGGAAAAATTGGAGCGCTGTCAACCCTATAACTGAGTACATTCCAAGTCTGCAGTTTTCAGCTTGAGGGGCTTAAAAAACCCCAAACTATATATAAAAATGTTTATCTGTCTATTTATTTATCATCATTTGTTGCTATACTTTACCAGTGAGCAGCAATTTTATATAAACAAGTTATGGGGCAGATTTATTAAACCACAATATTTAGCGTGTGGAGGGGGCCAGATGTCAAGGGAGGGGCATCCCCATGGTATTTGGCCCCTCCCCAACAAATAATCACGTCATGATTTTTAATCGTGGCAATAACGGGCAACAAAAAAATTGTGCCATGGTAAGAATCCTTCCTGTGTGATGGTGGCCCACCTTAAAAATAGCCTTCCTCTAAAGAAGAAAAATCACCCCCAGAGGTCAATGTCAACCCCATGCCCCGGAAATGAAAAAAAAAAAACCAAACAAACCATATGCCACATGTGCAGCAATGGCCCTTTCCCTTCCCCCGACCCCTTAAACGTCAAACAGCCCCATTACCACAGGATAGCCCTTCAACCCACTCACCCACCCACCCACCAGTCCATCCCTACCCCCTTCCAAATATTATGAAATCCCTGTTGTCTAGGGTCCCCCACAAAGAACCCAAAAAAATAGTACCTTTGGTGGTCTGGGTGGCGGGCAGGTGGAAACCCACCACCTACTCCCTAAACCCTCATACCATCGAAAAAGCCGTCTTCGATAGCCATCTGGGGGGCTCGGGATGCCTCCTAGCCCCAGTCAGCGCCATTTTGAAAAATGGTGCCGACCTTACCATGCCTCTATCATGTGCCATGGGCAATGTCCGGGGATTGGACCTTGTTGAAGATAGATAAAATTGGAAGAACCATAGATTAAATGATCAAGGTTAAATGCACATTAAAATGAAAGTCCTCATAATTGTATTGATCCTGGAGAAACCCAGTTTTTTTACGCTTATTTAATATCTTCTTCTCGGTTTAGTCCCTTGTTAGATGACTCCAGTCCTGGAGTGCCACAGACAGGTTGGATTTTCAAGATATCCACAATGAGGTAGATTTGAATGCACTGTCTTCACTGTAAGCAAATATATCTCATGCTTATTCATTGTGGATATCCTGAAAACCAGACCTGCCTGTGGCACTCCAGGACTGGAGTCATCTAATACTGGACTAAACCGAAGATGATATTAAACAAGCGTAACAAACCGCAAAGAATCTAGCTTTCTCCAGGACCAATACGATTATGAGGACTATCATTTTAATGTGCATTTAACCTTAATCATTTAGTCAATGTGCTCTGATTCTTCCAGTTTCATCTGTCTTCAACAATCCTTTTGCATTAGTACATGTATGATCCTCTTCTACAATGCTCTTATCCCCTTCCACTGAGTCTTGGTTTCTGAAATTGCTAATCTTCCACCTTCCCAACTATCAGTTGAACAAGCCAAAATCTATAGCTCACAGACCCTGCTTGGATTCAACAAAATCTCCATTCCCATCTTCTAACTTCTTCACAGACTCACCCTTGCATGTTCACACAGAATCCACAGTTGCACATCAATTCCTGTTCATTTAGTTCCTTAAGTGGCAGTTAAGTTCAATCAGTGCTGCCTCCTCAGCAAGTTACTTTCTTATCAGAAAGTAACCCATCTCAACATACTGTATTTGTCTTAAGAGTAGCAGTACTACCACAATTGTTCTAAATACCATTTCATCTCCTCCTTGTCACTAGCTCATGCTTTTAATGATTTTATTTTTGTCTTTCTCCATTAAAAAAAAAAAAAAAGGTTGGATCTTGTGAATACTGTCGCACTGCTTCTTTACTTACTTTCCCATCCACCAGTCAATGCCCATTCCATCCATCCTCTGACCGCTGACTCCAAGCAAAACTCCACTGGGGCCGAGCTGTACGGAATGCGAGCTCCACTAGTACATCCATTCCAACTTTAAAACCATCAACTGTGCGGGAAAAAAGCAGAGAGCAAAATTTTTTTTTTTAGCAAACAAAACATTTCAGCGTTATTTTTTCCCTTTCTCGGAAATTTAATATTGCTTAAAGCAGCACAATATACTGCAAGTTTATGCAGTGTGCACAATTAGGATTCTCTTGAAAGAAATCAGAAAGTACCTGCTTTAGCAAACCCTGTCCCATCAAAGTAAGTTCCCTTCTGTGCATTGGCAAAACAGGAGCCGACATTGAAGCTGGAGGTGGGATTATCCAGATCAGCAGGAGCCTCTGACATTTTAAAATTCCTGATGCAGCCATCTATACTGTAAACCACCTAGTTAAAATGAAATGTTTAAAGTTTAATAAAATGGAAAATTATTTTTCCCATTCTAGTGATAGTAAGGAGCATTTGGACCAAATTAAGAGGCCTATTATTAAGCTGTGGCTAGATTTGAATCTTAAATTTAATTACTTGCCTTTTCAAAATCTGAATTCAGGTACTGTAGGTATTTCCCTATCTGCAAAGGGCTTAAATCTAGATTCTGATTTACTGTCTTTTCTCCCATTCTGTGTCTATTGAAAAAATACTTAGTAAATAGGCCCTTAAGTATGTACCTGAGGCAATAAAGGTGACTTGCCCCAGTTCACAAGGATTGTCAGTGGTAAAAGCTAGGGATGTGCATTTGTTTAAAAGAAATGCAAGGGCAATTTGTTTCATTCGGAGGGCCCCCAAATGAAACAAACCTTAATCATTGCATTTGTTTTAAATGAATGCATTGAGGTGGGGCCTCACCTAAGGCATAGGCCGAGGCCCAAAACAAGAGCTGTGGCCTAGGCCCAAACATGACACTGGGGCTTTGGCCTAGGCCTGGGCTGATGCCGGGGCCTTGGCCAAGACCTGAGCTTCTCCCACTTCCAAACAATCACTTACCTGATCCGTCAGGTTTCCACAGAAGCGACAAACTGGGGTCCCGATGCATGAGTCTCAGCCTATGGTCAGGCCCAGGCCCCAGAATAGCTCCGACAATGTCCTCTTCTTTCTTCTTTTCTTCTTCAAGTGATGCTGTCCACTGGGGTCACACCAGACTTAATTCACTCCGGTGGATTCAGCCTAGTGTGACAGCACCATTTTGATGCACAGCATTGTATGGACATCAAAATGGCACCGTCCACTGAGGTGAATGCGCCAGAGTGAATTAACTCTGGCACGACACCAGCGGACAGCGTCAGTTGAAGAAGAAAACAAGAAAGAAGAGGACATCATGGGAGCTGCTCCGAGGCCTGGGCCTGACCCTAGGCCAAGGTCCAGGCATCAGGCCTGGGTCTGAGCTGAGGCCTCAGCACCGGAACCTGGCCTCCAGGCCAGACTGCAGAGTTGATACTGTACTGGGGCTAGTGTCTAGGCTGAGGCCCAAGCATTGGGACCCAGCTTTGACTGGGCTGCAGCATCGGGCCTGGCCTAGGCCTAGTCCCAGGCATCAGGACCTAGCCTTGGGCCTGTGTCTGAGTCAAGGTCCTGGTGTCGGGACCTGGCCTCTGGACTGAGCTGTGGCACCTGGGCTCTGGCCTAGAGTGAGGACCTGACATCAGGACCTGGCCTTCAGTCTGGGCTTCGATATTGGGCCTGGATCCGGGCCAAGGCACTAGCATCAGGACCTGGCCTTTGGGCTGGGCCCAGTCTCCAGTCTAGGCTGAGACTTCGGCTTTTCATAGGGTGAGGCCGAGGTGACCTACTGTGTCCTTGGCCTTCGCAAAACTGTAGTTTTGGCCTGGCCTTGCCTGCAGATCCCCACTAGACTGGGTAAGTGGCCCAGTAGGGAATTCTGACCCTGGTAATTTTCCAGGTGGGTGGAAGGGAGGGATGGAAGGTCTTGGGAGGCCCCATTTTTGTTTTTATTGCGTGTTTTGTTTGTTTGTTTTTTTCAATGTTTGATTCATATTTTTCACACGAATCAAACATTGCATAAACAGAAATACCAGGGAAAAAAAAACTCCTGAAAATGAACTGAACTGGGGCAAGTCACCTTTATTGCTTCAGGTACATACTTAAGGGCCTATTTACTAAGTATTTTTTCAATAGACACAAAATGGGAGAAAAGACAGTAAATCAGAATCTAGATTTTAAGCCCTTTGCAGATAGGGAAACACCTAGGGGTAGATTTTAAAAAAAGAGCGCGATCGCGTACTTTTGTTCGTGCAGCAGGCGCAAAACAAAAGTACGCTGGATTTTATAAGATACGCGCATAGCCGAGCGTATCTTATAAAATCCTGGATCGGCGTGCTCAGGGCTGCCGATTTTGGGCAGCCTGCGCGCGCCGAGCCGTGCAGCCTGCCTCCGTTCCCTCTGAGGCCGCTCCGAAATCGGACCGGCCTCGGAGGAACTTTCTTTCGCCCTCCCCTCACCTTCCCCTACCTAACCCACCCCCCCGGCCCTATCTAAACCCCCCCTTACCTTTGTCCCTCGATTTACGCCTGCTAGAAGCAGATGTAAATCTAACGCGCGCCAGCGGACTGCTGGTGCGCCGTCATTCGACCCGGGGGCTGGTCCGGAGGCCTCGACCACCCCCCGGGCCAGCGCCACGCCCCCGGTCCCGCCCCCGAAACGCCGCGTCATTCGGCCCCGCCCCGACACGCCCCCTTAAAAAATCCCGGGACTTACTCGCGTCCCGGGGCTCTGCGCGTGCCGGCGGCCTATGCAAAATAGGCGCGCCGGCGCGCGAGGGCCCTGCTCGCGTAAATCTGCCCGGATTTACGCGAGCAGGACATTTAAAATCCGCCCGAAATTGTTTTGTACATACAAAACAATGTGTGTACACATTTTTTTTCTCTTCACACCCGTAATAGAAGCAGCATTTGAACCCTGGCTTCCCTGGTTCTTGACCTGCTGTTCTAACTGCTAAGATAACAATGCAAAAAAATGGGCATTTAATGCAACTTAATTGGCAAATAACGCAAGCAATTTATCAATAATGCATGGAAGTCACGATTAATGTGGAGAGTTCTGATAATGAGAAAATGTGATGAAAAATATGTAAATGACCTCATTAGATATTACCAGAAGAAGAAAAAATACGAGTTAATGAATGAAACTTTCCAAGGCTGAAAATGTAATACACAAAATTTAACAACACCTCCGGAGGTATAGCTTACAGTTTTGGCTGCCAAGTTTGCACATTTTTTGGGGGGGGGGGGGGGGGGGGGGGGGTTACTCGCATTGCTGCAGCTACACCTACACGACTGAAAACTCACAAATAGCATTTGCCTATCACATGCCAGGGTAGGCAAGAAGTCTTTATTTGGCCAGTACTGTGCTTAATCTGCAAAAATATTTCTGTGCACCTGGATATTTTTGTGTAAAATGCCCTTATAGATTTGAGCTGTAGAAATGACCTTAAAAACGCAAAGACCAGGTAACAAAGTCACTATTAGTATAATGGCCATATCTAACTGTAGGGGCAATTTCCAGTTGTCTGCGGGTAGCTGCATGGTGTGCGGGTATTTCAACCTGTGGACTTTACGTCAGCTCTGAAAGGAAACTAATGTTACCTACTTTCCCTTGGAAAATTGCCTAGGGAAACATTAACCACAGAGATACGCAGTATCTCTGTGGTTAATGCGTGCGATACTTTAGAAAAATGCGGTAATGAGGGGCGGGGGGCCGAAACGGGGGGGTGGTTCTGCACTAGCCGGCAGCGATCGAACCTCCGCGGTGCGATCGCTGCCGGCATCGCGCCCAACAACTCCACCATAGAAGGTGTATTTATTGGGCGCGAAATAGGCAGCGAAAAGGCTCCTTACCTTTTCGCTGTCCGCGCCGTCGTCGCAGAGTCGGCCCCGGTGACGCCCCGACTCCTCCTCTTCCGGGGCCGACTCCGACCCGATGTAGGTAGCGCAGGCGTGCGATAGCCTTGGAAAATAAGGTCCAATGTGTGTAGTTTTGAAAACGCAGAACTATGCGCATTGTTACCTCCTCCACCTAACCGCACCTTCAAGCCCGCATACTTTCCCGTGGGTAAAAGGACATGCATTGTTGAGCTCCATGCACGCTTTTACCTGTGGAGAGGGTGGACAATTATCAATTTACCCGGGGGGAAATGACTTTTGAAAATTGCCTTCCATATGATGTCAACTTTCACCTAGGGTTTGAAATGTCATAGTTTTCTCAATCTCCCTCCCTAAAAGTTCCTTCATGCACAAAATCTTCTCCTCAGGAGCTTTCAAATGTTGGGAGATATGCTTTGGATTTCTGTGGCACCAAAAGGAAGGAGAGGGTATACCGAGAAGAGATGAAGGATTCCAGCGACCGAGAAGAGATGAAGGATTCCAGCGGTTAGAGCTAATCATGAAAGTACAACTGAATTGCTCCAAAGTTCCTATGCCAATAAAATCAGGCAACCAAAAAAAAAAAAATTATTCTGAAATCTGATTCATAAAAGCAGTCTTTTTTTTTTTTTTTTTTAATAATTTGAAAGGGATGCTGCTGACATTATCCATAGCAGAAAAGAGATAATTGGAAAGTGTAGGATGTAATGTTTGCCTTACCGGACCAATCCTTCGAGTTGTATAATTAACAGGCAGTCCTCCGACGTACAGCATTCCTACCACATCCAGAATATCGGCTTTCTTGGGGCTGGTGGTGCTGTTAGAAAACCCATCTACAAACAGAATTCCTCTTTGCTTGGCTCTGAATATCTTTATCTAGGATGGGGGGAAAAAAAAAGACAAGACCGCTTAGGTAAACAGTATTTCATAGCATTCAGATAACAAAACTGGAAATAAAATTTGTCTTCTAAATGGGTGGGAGTTCGGACGTTTACACCTTTCCCCCTTCTGTTAGAAAGCTTGAAGTAAGGAGGCAATTTTCAAACTGCCTGCCCCGGGGCAAAGTCTGCAAGTATTTTCTTCCCACAGATCTTGCACCAGTTTTCAAAGACAAGGTGCCACTAATTTTCCTACTACACCTCACAAATGTAATGTTGTTTTGTTTTTTTTTATTGTTTATATTCCACCTTTTGTGGCTGGTCAGCTACTTCAAAGTGGATTATATTCAGATACTGCAGGTATTTCCCTTTTCCCAGAGGGCTTACAGTGATTTACTAAGGCTTTTCTTCCATTTTGTGTCTATCAGGTGGATGCAATATCGGCAAGCTCATGATTGACCCGCCTGCTATCTTAACGCGTACCGATCCACCTCTTCCGGACGCCTGATTTAATATTTAAATGGGCTGCCGCAGTAGAAGGGAGGCGCTAGGCGAATTTTGCACCTCTATGTTTTGTCTATTTTGTGCCTCAATTTTACGAGCGTCCCTTTTCCTAACCTGTGCACAGCCAAGAATTAAATTGGAGGAACCACAGAAAAGCAGTATTTTCAGCTTTTCTGTAAACGTTTGGGGCTCCTGAAGAATTTACGCCTGCTGCAGGGCAGACATTAATTTTTGAGAGTAAAAATGTGAGCATTGGGTGCACATTTTTTTTTTTTTTTTTTGCATCGGGGGTAATAGTTAATAGCCTCATCAACATGAATTTACATGTGATGAGCGTTATAAGCCTCACACTTGTTTGGACGTGCGTTTTGGACATGCTAATCCCTTTATTGCATGAGGGGTTTTGGACACGCATCCAGAACGCGTATCCATGAGCCAGTAAAGTTGTGCGCTCAGTGGGCCAGATTTTCAAAGGGTTACGCATGTAAATCCTCAGGATTTACGCGCGTAACCGCTCCTGTGAGCGCCGAGCCTATTTTGCATAGGCCCGGCAATGCACGCAAGCCCCGGGACATGCGTATGTTCCGGGGCTTTGTGAAAGGGGCAGGGTGGGGGAGGGGTGGGACCGAGGCCTCTGTTACAGCAGCCGTGCTGGGGGATCGCGCGCTGGCACTTGGCCGGTGCGCGCAACCTACTCCTGCCCAGAGGCAGGCGCAACATTAAACAAAGGTGAGGGGGGGTTTTAGATAGGGCTGAGGGGCAGGTTAGGTGGGGGAAGGGAGGGGAAGGTGAGGGGGGGGTGGAGGGAACGGGGAAAGTCATCAGGGCTCCCCTAGGGCTTGGCGCGCGCAAGGTGCACAAGTGTGCACCCCTTGCGCGCACTGACCCCTGATTTTATAACATGCGTGCGGCTGCGCGCGCATGGTATAAAATCATGCGTACATTTGTATGCGCCGGGTTGTGTGTACAAATGTACGCCCGTACCTCTTAAAATCCGGCCCAGTGAGTGCACTGTATTGCATCTGCCTGTATGGGAATAAAGCTTAATAAACAGGGCTCTAAGTTGGCATCTTAGATAATAGAGGGGGAAGTGATTTGCCCAAAGCCACAAAGTATATCAGGAGGATTTGAAGCCTGGGTTTCCTTTTCTTGTAGCCCCACTGCTCTAACCACTAGGCTACTCTTCCATTACTCTCTGAGATCTGCCATTCTCCACACCATCTTTTTTGTTCCTTCTGCTGCTACCATCTCTATCAAGAAAGATGTAAGTGCTGAAGAAAAAGGAGAAAGCAAAAGAAAAGAAATGAGGGCTGAAGAAAGTGAGGTGGGGGCTGGATAACCAAAGGAAGAGGAGAGAGTCACAGAGGAAGATGGAAGGCTGAGGTGTTAAGGGATAGCCAGAGAGAAAATTTAGGTAGGCTAGAGAGCAAAGAGAGAAGAGAAAATTTTCCATGTTAGATGTCATAAATGGTAGTAGTCTGCCTCTGTTAGGGATATTTCATACTTAGTATTTTAAATTTAAATGCACTAAATGCTATTTTTGACAATTTTGGGGGTAGAGGGAGAAGGTCTGGTGTAAACCATACCAAAGGGGTGATCAAATCCATTCCTCGAGAGCCATAAAGAAGACAAGTTTTCAGGATATCCATAATGAATATGCATACCTGGGAACTCTCAGGATTTCACCTTGAGACTTAGGGAATTTGCATCAGTTGCAGGATCTCAGGGGAATCACTAGAAATCTCGGGGCCTATCTGTATATAACTCAGTCACTACCCTGCCTCAAAGGCCGATACATTACAGTGCACTCCGACGGAGCGCACTGTTAGCCTGCTATTGGACGCATGTTTTCCCTTACCCCTTATTCAGTAAGGGGAGGAAAATGCGCGTCCAACCCGCGGCACCTAATAGCTCCCTCAACATGCAGATGTAAATGCATGTTGATGGCCCTATTAGGTATGCGCGCGGGATACAGAAAGTAAAATGTGCAGCCAAGCCGCACATTTTACTTTCAGAAATTAGTGCCGACCCAAAGGTCTAAGGTATGTAGTCTGCGTTGAGCCTCATCAGTATGAGGACGAGGATGAAAGGTTAGTAGAGTTATGGATTGATTAAGGTAGAAAGACGAAACCAGGTACTGGGAGTAGTGGCCTAGAGCTTGTAGTTCGCTGATTCTTTGAGCCGAAGTGAGTGCTACTAGAAAAAGGACCTTCCATGCCAGGTACCTGGGGTGACAGGTGTCAAGAGGTTCAAATGGAGGCAGCATTAGCTGTTCCAGAACAAGGTTCAAGTCCCACAGAACAGGTAGTTTGCATACCGGTGGGCGTAGCCGCAATACCCCTTTCATGAATCTGGAGATGAGCGGATGGGTAGAAATTGGCGCATCGTTGTGTAGTGAGTGAAAGGCAGCTATGGCACTGAGGTGGACTCTGAGGGAAGCAGTAGGCAGACCTTTTTGGGAAAGTGTATGAAGAGAAGACAGTAATGTCTCCGCTGGGCAGGTGAATGGGTCAATGTCCGAGTCGGAGCACCATGGGAGGCATAGGTTGAACCACCTTTCTTCTTCTTCTGTAGTTTCTGTCTGGTCAAAGGTTTTCTAGAGGGAAAAGTAGAATATCTTCCAATTGAGGCAAGAGGTTTAGGCGTTTGAATAGCAGCCTTTCAACCTCCACGCTTGAGTTCAGAGAGGAGTGGAGCAGATATAGAAGTGTTCCCCCGTCCTGTGTGAGCAGACGAGGGTTGTGTCCCAGTGGCATTGGACGTTCTACTGATAGCCGGATGAGGTATGCGTACCATGGCTGTCTGGGCCATGCTGGAGCTATTAGAATGAGATTCGCTTTGTATGTGATGTCATTTCTGTACTTGGGCGTGAAATCAAGGGATAGTTGGAGGGAATGCATACAGGAGGTTTTGTGAGACCAGTCCAAGAGGAATGTGTCTTTGTGTTAACCTCTCGTGGCTGGGATAAATTGAACAAAAAATTTGGAACTCTGCGATTGTGTTCTGTGGCAAATAAGTTGAACTTGTGGCCACCCCCCAGGTGCGGAAGATCTTTAGTGCTACACTGCTTTGAAGTTCCCATTCGTTGCGGATGAAGATTCTGCTGAGTTTGTGTCCCCCCTGGTGTTGTCATGTGCCCGGGTAAGAATGTTGCTTGAAGTGTAATGGAGTGGTTGTCGCCCACTCCAAGATGGACAACCGCCTCTTTGCAGAGTGTCCAAGAACCGGACCCTCCTTCCTTGTTTATATGAACATTGCTACTTGGTTGTCTGTGTGGGTCATTACTGTTTTTCCGTGTAGTTGTAGACGGAAGGCCTGGAAGAGCATTCCGGATCGCTCGTAGCTCTAACAGGTTTATTTGTTGTGTTTTCCTCCCAGGCGTTCCAGAGGCCTTGAGTTTGAAGGCAGGTTAGATGAGCTCCCCAGCCCTTCGGAGAGGCATCTGTGGTGAGTATGATTTGATGAACCGGAGGTCATAGAGGAGCCCCTATGGTGAAGGCTGTCTGAATGTAGCCATCAATCCAAATCCTGTTTCATGTTGTTTGTCACTGAAATTGGAGTTGAGGAGGTGGTCAGAGAATTGTTTCCATTGGGTTTTTAAGCCCCACTGAAGATGTCTCATGTGCAATCGTGTGTGTGGGACTACATATATCGATGACGCCATATGACCGAGTATGGTGAAGAAGAACCAGGGAGGAGATGAATCCGGATACATCATCCACTATAAGTAGTGGAGAAGGTTCTCTTCTTTTCTTATGTCCTGAGACATGTTTTTTTGGGTGTCTCAGACTCTCATAAGTTGATGGAGTCAAGTCTTTATGCTTTTTGTGGTTCGCTGGCCTCCATTATGCGTCGATGCATCGATGTAGAGTGGCCATAGCTTCGAGGCCTGAAGCATGGCTTGACTTTGATGAACCAAGTGCATCGATGCATCGATGTGCTGGGTGTCAGAGTGTCAATGTGGTTGCGTCGATGAGCCAATTGCGATTGACGCACTTGCTCCAGTCGACGCACTTGATTGATGCCCTGTGTGCGTCGCAGCTCCGGTAGTTATCTTTTTGACTGGCGCAGTCGACGCCGAATATCCCATCGACAATCTGCTCGCTGTCGCGCCAACTCCTTTGGCGCACGCTGTGGGCCTGGGGAGGATTTTGTCAGACTCCTTCGAGGGGGCATAAGATCCTACCGCCTGTTTTCTCAATTCTTCAATTTAGCTGCCTTGTGATGGTTGTGCTCTGGGGGACATCCGTCCACAGTCAGCACAAGTACTTTGTTCACTGCTGGGGCCCCAGTACATATATAGCAGAATACATGTCTGTCTGTGATAGACATGATTTTCCCACAATTACAAAATTTAAAGCCTGGGATGAGGCATTGTGAAGAAAACTCTAACTTCGATGAATTTTTTGAAAAGTAGTTAAGCCTAACTACTGAGAAGGGTTTTAGCCTTCAGAAAACTTCTTTTTAGAATCAAACATTTCTCACAGAAAAAAGCTCGAGGAGACCGAGAGCTCCGTGTGTTGTCAGGCTCGCGGAAGAAAAAACGGACTGAGGAAACTCTGCAGAGGGGAGGGGAAGGTGCCAAGCAGGCACACACACTTAGAACTTTACTTTGAGAGCTCTGCCACCTACAGGACAGGAGGACGTCCCAGACAGCAGGGCTAATTCAGCTGCTTATCTACGTGAAAAGACATAAGAACATAAGAAAACTGCCATGCTGGGTCAGACCACGGGTCCATCAAGCCCAGCATCCTGTTTCCAACAGAGGCCAAACCAGGCCACAAGAACCTGGCAATTACCAAAACACTAAGAAGATCCCATGCTACTGATGCAATTAATAGCAGTGGCTATTCCCTACGTAAAATTGATTAATAGTCATTAATGGACTTTCCTCCAAGAACTTATCCAAACCCCTCTTGAACCCAGCCACACCAACTGCACTAACCACATCCTCTGGCAACAAATTCCAGAGCTTTATTGTGCGTTGAGTGAAAAAGAATTTCTCCGATTAGTCTTAAAATGTGTTACTTGCTACTTCATGCCTCCTAGTCCTTCTATTATTCGAAAGTGTTAATAACTGAGTCACATCTTACTCTTCAAGACCTCTATTCATATCCCCCCTCAGCCATCTCTCTCCAAGCTGAACAGCCCTAACCTATTCAGCCTTATCCTCATAGGGGATTTTCTTTTTGGACACAAAATATTTTTGTTTATATTTGTAACATACTGAGTGCACTGCAATTGATATTTTGTGTTCTTTATTTGTGATGAACATTATCTGTGGTTTGTCTTTCTTGATATATTTTATATTTGTGTTATGTCTTATTAGTTATTTTGTGATTGGTTTTGTGCTTTTTTGCATTTTTTTTTTTGGTATGGGTCTTTGTGATTTTTTTTGTGTTTGGAATTTGTAAAATTTGGTGATAGTAATTTATTTTTGAAACGACTGTGTTTAATAAATGTGTGATACTGATTATTTAATTGCAATGGTACTTAGTATAAATATAAAATTGCAATAAATGTTTTTTCATATTTGTATATTATTTTGATATTTGCATATCCTTGGCTTTTCATCTGTTGACATTGTGCAATTACTATAGTACCATTTACTGTTGCTTGTTTTACAAGATATGTAGAAAAACCTAATTTCTCTATAAACTTTGAAAGTGGGCTGAAAAATCTACCTCATTGAAGTTTTACCTCCACGTGTTGTGCACATCCCTAGCAGGCCGTCATACTCTGATTGCTCTTTCCTTACCCCCTATCCCCTACTGCTCTGCCCCATTAATGAGTGCATTGTGACTTGGGCCACTTACCTCCCCAGCTCTGCTTCAACAGCTGCTTGCCAGCCCTGATACGCCTCATGTACTGTGATTGACAGTATTTTACATTCAAAAGCATCGCCTGTCTTCAGCCACAGCCAAAGACTGCTTCCCAGTCTTTGACAAGCATGTCAATAATCAGTACTTCAGGGTATCAGCGAAACACACTCTTCTCACCATGGGGCAAGTAAAATCCGGTTTAGTCCATTTTAAATGTTCAACAAACCTCTTAATTATGCAGGAGTTCAGCAAGGGCATCCTTCAGAGCTACCAGCTCTTCTAATGAGAATGAATACTGCCTTGCACTTGTCTACCTCTGACAACTCCCATGGTCCTCATTATTTAGCAAGCACTGGACGTTTGAAGTACTGGAAACATTATGCTGTATATCCACTGCTTTCTAAGAGGCTCTACGCTACTTATTTTTACCATGCTTCTAAAGTTGTCTTTAAATGTGCAAAGTCTGTAAGCTTGTGAGGATCCTGCAGGCTTTTATTGGTCTTTACCTGGTGCCACTGGCCATCATTGGATCTTCCTGGGAACCACCGTGCTGGTGTCCCCATGTCCCAAGTCGTATCTGAAGTGAGCCACCCCCTCCTTCAGCTGAACAGTGGCAAAGTCAGCATGGTTGACTCGGGCCATGTAGAAAAGCAAGCCTGACTCTGCTTCTGTTCGAACTTCAAATTCAATAGTAAGACTGCAAAATAAAAACCACAACAAAAAAATTAAAAAGGGATATAAAATTTAATACAAGGAAAATTGTTTTTTTTCTTGGATAATCTCACAATTAATACTGATCTCAGGCTAGACCCTTGTCTTGGGTTAGATATGTTATAAGCATCTACCTTATTAAACAGCAGAAATCAAGAACTAGGCTGCCGCTTAGTACCATGTTAACATCAAGGGATCAATATTCAAAGGACTTTAGCCAGGTAACTCACAAGTTTTCCAGCTAAATGGTGCCTTTTTAAATATTGAGCTACTTATCTCACTAGATTTTTAGTCAGATCAAAAGAGGCATTCTGGGCAGGTCTAAATTATCCAATGAATTTAGCTGATTTTCATTTCTATCCAGCTCTAAAGTTATCTGGCCATGTGTGGCCGGATAACTTTCATTTTAACTGGCTATATACAAAAGATTATAGCTGGCTAAGTGGCAGAGGTTTAACAAAAAAGTCTCATATAGGTCGGAGGCCCAATTACCGGACCCCCCCCCCCCAGTTGAAATTCGAACAATCTGCCCAGCTTGCTGAAGCACCCCCCTCCCCAAACTCCTCCAACTGAAAATTTAAAATAAAAGTATGCCTGGCCAGTGCCATCCTCTCCCCTCCCTGGTTCTGCAGAATATAAATTCCTGGACCTCCCTTTACCTCCCTTCCTCATTCCACTCACCACCCTAACCCACTTGGTATCTTAATAAAGCAGAGTTGCTTACCTGTAATAGGTGTTCTTCCAGGACAGCAGGATGTTAGTCCTCACATATGGGTAACATCATCAGATGGAGCCCTATCCCAGAACACTTTTGTCAAAGTTTCTAGAACTTTGGCATACTGAGCATGCTCAGCATGCCCCCAACCCTGCATCCAGCAGGGGTCCCCCTTCGGTCTCATTTGTAGCAAAACGTATGAGTGAAAAATAAAATAATAAAACGTAAGTGAATGCAACTCCGCGGGGTGGTGGGCGGGTTTCGTGAGGACTAACATCCTGCTGTCCTGGGAGAACACCTGTTACATGTAAGCAATTCTGCTTTCTCCCAGGACAAGCAGGATGGTAGTCCTCACATATGGGTGAATAGCGAGCTACAGGATGCCCAAATAGAGTGAACCAAAAGCACCAGACTACATGCAACAGGTGCAACAACAGGGGTGCTGTTGGGTATGAGGGCAACCTGAATTTCACAGTGGGTCGCAGATAGGAAGTCGGGTTATTAAACTGGAAACAGATTACGTAGGACCGACTGGCCAAAGACAGAATCTTGCCTGCCAGCCTTGTCAAGACAATGAGCTGCGAAGGTGTGGAGAGAGTTCCATGTGGTAGCTCTACAGATGTCAGCAATAGGTACTGAATGGAGGTGCGCTACTGACGTTGCCATGGCTCTGACTGAATGCACTTTCACGCGTCCCTGTGACGGAAGGCCTGCTTGTTGGTAGCAGAAGGTAATACAGTCCACCAGCCAGGTGGACAGGGTCTGCTTGCCCACTGGAACTCCTAGTTTGGTTTTATCAAAGGAGACAAATAGTTGGGTGGACTTCCTATGGGCTGCAGTGCGGTCCAAATAAAAAGTGAGTGCACGTTTACAGTCCAAGGAATGCAGTGCCCGCTCACCTGGGTGTGAGTGAGGCTTTGGAAAAAAGGTAGGAAGTATTATTGACTGGTTCATGTGGAATCAGAAACTACCTTCGGCAGAAATTTAGGATGAGTACGGAGTACCACACAATCGTGGAGAAATTTGGTATAAGGTGGGTATGCTACCAGTGCCTGTAGCTCACTGACTCTGCGAGCCGATGTTACAGCCACTAGAAAGATCACCTTCCAAGTGAGATGTCTGAGCTCGCAGGTGTGTAGGGCTCGAATGGAGGTTGCATGAGCCGTGCTAACACAACATTGAGGTCCCATGCTGCAGTTGGGGAATGCAGTGGAGGCTTCAGCTGGAGTAAGCCTCTCATAAAGCGCCCTACCAGGGCTTGTGCTGAAATCGGGGCATCTCCTACACCTTTGTGGTAAGCAGCAATGGCACTTAGATGCACTCGGATGGAGGAAGTTTGAAGGACAGACTCCGAGAGTTGCCAGAGGTAGTCCAGGAACTTTGTTGTGGGGAAGGAAAAGGGATCTATTTCCTTTGTCATGCACCACAAGGAGAATCTTTTCCACCTGGAACGATAAGATTTCCTAGTAGAAGGCTTCCGTGAAGCTACGAGGACCTGGGACACATCATTAGAAAGGTCAACTTTGCAGAATCAACCTTTCAACATCCATGCCGTTAGCGACAGGGAGTGGAGGTTTGGATGATGCAACAGTCCATTGTTCTGCATTATTAGAATTGGATCTGTGCCCAGGCGAATTAATTGCTGGACTGAGAAGTCGCATAGGATGGGAAACCAACCCTGCCGCGGCTAGTATGGGGCTATGAGAATCATTGTGCCTTGGTCTTGTCATAACTTCATGGAGTCTTGCTGATGAGGGGAATCGGAGGGTATGCGTATAGAAGACCCGTTGTCCGCGAGTGGGCAAGGGCATCCCTTGGAGGTGTCTTGCGGCTGCGGTGTAGAGAGTAGATGTGGTCCACTTTGCAGTTGTGAATTGACGCAAAGAGGTCTATGTGCGGGCAGCCCCACTGGTGGAAAATCGTGTTCGCTACAATAAGCTGATGTGATTGGGACCATTAGGACTTTATAAAGTCCATTGTGTTACTCTCATGGCTAGCCGAGCCATTGGGGTAACGTGAACAGTAGAAGCCATGTGTCCTAGCAAGGTTAGCCGGTGACGAGCTGTAGTAGTGCGGGAAGTCTGTATTGCTTTGGCTAAGGTTGACAGTATGCGTACTCGGTCCTTCGGGAGGAACGCCTTGGCTTGAATGGTTTTGAGATCTGCTCTGATAAACAAGAAGGTGCGTTACTGAGTCAGATGTGACTTGAGATAGTTTAGGAGAAACCCAAAGTATTGTAGTAGGCTTATGGTAATATGGAGGAATTGAAGCACTACCTCCTTGGATGGACCTCTGAGCAGCCAATCGTCTAGATACAGACAGACGTGGATACTGTGCTGCCTGAGATAAGCTGTTACTACTGCCAGTCATTTCGTGAATACCCGGGGTGCGGATGCTAAGCTGAACGGCAGCACTTGGTATTGGAAATACCTGTGACCTACTATGAATCTGAGATATTTTTGCTGAGGAGGGTATATGGCTATGTGGGAATATGCCTTTTGAAGATCTAGAGAGCAGAGCCAATCTCTCTTTTGTAGGAGAGGGAGCTTGGTGCCCAAGGTAACCATCCTGAATTTTTCCTTGCAGAGGTGTTTGTTTAGGGCACAGAGGTCCAGTATAGGACGTATGCCGCCTGACTTTTTTGGGATTAGAAAATACCGAGAGTAGAACCCTTTTCCTCGCTGCAGTCGAGGAACCGGTTCCACACCATCGGAGCGCAGGAGGATCGAGAGTTCTGCCTTGAGAAGTGGAATATGGTCTGTTAGACTCCACGCCGGATGTGGTGGAGAGTCCGGTGGTAATGTAAGGAAGTTTAGATGGTAACCATGGGCAACCACAGAAAGGACCCATTGGTCGGTGGTGATTGTGGGCCGTGTGTTGGCAAAGTGGCACAGGTGGCCTCCCACAGGAAAAGTTGTTGGAGGCGGGGATTGACTGCTGCTGTCTAGAAGGGAGTCAAAACCCCAATGCTGGACCAGTCTATGGAGCTGGTTGGGCTTTTGGGGTCCTGTGTTGCCAAGGCTGTTCTCTTTGAGAGGGTCTAAACGGTCGGGCACAGGATGGAGGAGGGTAATACCTACGTGGTTTATAGGATAGCCTCCTAGGTTCCCATCTAAATGGCCTCTTGGCGGTAGATGAGAAGTCCAAGGGAACAGTGGACAGCTGGTGCAAGGACTCATGGTGATCTTCGAGCTGTGCCACTACCTCTTGAATTTTCTCACCAGATTGTCCCCTGTGCATGGAAGATCTGCCAACCTGTCCTGGACTTCCTGGCATAGGTCAGAAGATTTGAGCCATGCCCAGCGTCTGGCGCTTATTTCCGCCACTGAGACTCTGGAGGCAGTCTCAAAGATGTCATACGCTGCCCTGACCTCGTGCTTTCTAGCATCAAGCCCTTTTTGGAGGATGGTAGTGAGTCCCTCCTGGAATTCTTCTGGCAGGGTCTCGAAAAAGTCTTGGACTTGTTTCCAGAGATTCCTCGAGTATTGCATCATGAATGCATCACCTAGTTTTAAATATTCCCCTTGTTATCTTTATTCCCTTAACAATTTCTACTTTATAATTGTTTTACATTTTTGACAAAGGTAATGTATGCTTTTTAATATAATTTGTTGATTGTTCTATGTAACGCTCACAGGCGAAGTTATGTTTTTATTGTAAACCGGTGTGATTTGTATTTTATACAGGAATGTCAGTATATAAAATTTAAAAATAAATAAATAAATGTATAGCTGGTAGGCTGCTATACGTGCCATAAGCATAGATCCCTGGAACACTCTTTGGCCGAAGGTGTCCGAGGACTTTTGCTCTTTGCCAGGAGGGGCAGAAGAATGAGGCCAGGATCTTTTAGTCTTTTCTGAGCGGACTCAACCACCACAGAGTGGTGGGGTAGCTGGCTTTTTTGAAATCCTGGAGCTGACTGAACCAGGTACATGGCGTCCGTTTCCTGTTTACTGGTGGAACTGTGCCAGGGTGTTCCCAGGTATGATGTAACAAGTCGAGAAGAACTTGGTGGACTGGAATTGCCATCACCTCCTTAGGGGCATTCACAAACTGAAGCACCTCCAGCATTTTATGCCTGGCACCCTCCTCCATTTGCAGTTTAAAAGGGATGGTTTCAGACATCTCTTTTATAAAGTTGGCAAACGTGAGGTCTTCTGGAGGGGAGTGATGGCGTTCTTCTGGGGGTGAAGGCTCTGACAGAAGTTCCTCGGAGTCAGAGGAATCATCACCCCAAGGATCATATGGTGGATCTCCTCCACCCTGTGGACCTTCAGATGGAGGCAAAGGTCCAAAACCAGCCGGATCTGGAGGTGGCACTGATGGGAAGGATGGAGGCGCCGAGAGAGGAGGAGGTGGCACCGAGGATGGCGGTGGCACTGATGATATCGGTGTTTTCGATGGTTGTCGGGGTGGAAGTAGACCCAGTGGTCCTGGAATAGTCTCCGGCATCAGTGGAAGCTCTTCCTTATCCGAAGGCAAGATATAGTTGTGATGGAAAAGGTACAAAGAAGGGTGACCAAAATGATATGGGGAATGGAACAGCTCCCCTATGAGGAAAGACTAAAGAGGTTAGGACTTTTCAGCTTGGAGAAGAGACGGCTGAGGGGGGATATGATAGAGGTGTTTAAAATCACGAGAGGTCTAGAATGGGTAGATGTGAATCGGTTATTTACTCTTTCAGATAATAGAAAGACTAAGGGGCACTCCATGAGGTTAGCATGGGGCACATTTAAAACTAATCGGAGAAAGTTCTTTTTCACTCAACGCACAATTAAACTCTGGAATTTGTTGCCAGAGGATGTGGTTAGTGCAGTTAGTATAGCTGTGTTTAAAAAAGGATTGAATAAGTTCTTGGAGGAGAAGTCCATTACCTCCTATTTATTTAAAAACTTTTCTATACCGTCGTTTAGTAGTATACCATCACAACGGTTTACAGATAGGCACATAAATAAGTCTGGTTAGGATTATAAATTAGCTAGTAGGTGCCAATAAAGTTTCGGTTACATGATTCAAATAATATACGCTATTTGGATTGTGGAATGGAAATTCCATTTATATGAATAATATGATATCCATATATGAGAATACTGTACTCTTAAATTAATCTTTAGGTATGAGAAAAAATAATAAAGGAGGGATAACTGCTATTTGTTGACTTTTAACAGTGTGCCGGAGTTCTCTTTCTTGTCCGCTAGTATTCCTTACTCCCCACTCTCATTGTGAAAAGCTTTTTTGAAGAGCCATGTTTTTAAACTTTTTAAAAAGAGTTTTAGATCTTTCATTAATCTTATAGAAACATAGAAACATAGAAACATAGAAATGACGGCAGAAGAAGACCAAATGGCCCATCCAGTCTGCCCAGCAAGCTTCCCTCATTTCTTCTCCCATACTTATCTGTTTCTCTTAGCTCTTGGTTCTAATTCCCTTCCACCCCCGCCATTAATGTAGAGAGCGGTGGAGGAGCTGCATCCAAGTGAAATATCTAGCTTGATTAGTTAGAGGTAGTAGGAGTAGTAACCGCCGCAATAAGCAAGCTACACCCATGCTTATTTGTTTTTACCCAGATTATGTTATACAGCCCTTATTGGTTGTTTATCTTCTCCCCTGCTGTTGAAGCAGAGAGCTATGCTGGATATGCATCGAAAGTGAAGTATCAGGCACATTTGGTTTGGGGTAGTAACCGCCGTGACAAGCCAGCTACTCCCCGCTTTGTGAGTGTGAATCCTTTTTTCTTCTCCCCTGCCGTTGAAGTTATGCTGGATATGCGTGAAGTATCAGTTTTTCTTTTCCCCTGCCGTTGAAGCAGAGAGCTATGCTGGAAATTCGTGATGTATCAGTCTTTCTCCGATGCCGTTGAAGTAGAGAGCCATGCTGGATATGCGTCGAGAGTGAAGTATCAGGTACATTTGGTTTGGGGTAGTAACCGCCGTAACAAGCCAGCTACTCTCCGCTTTGTGAGTGCGAACCCTTTTTTCTTCTCCCCTGCCGTTTAAGCAGAGAGCTCTGCTGGATGTGTGAAGTAACAGTTTTTCTTTTCCCCTGCTGTTGAAGCAGAGAACTATGCTGGATATGCATTGAAAGTGAAGTATAAGAATGGAGTGATCAAGCTAGTTGAAAGGCATCAGGAATAGAGGAAGGTGGAGGTAGTAATCTGGATATTTGGTTTGGGGTAGTAACCGCCGTAACAAGCCAGCTACTCCCGTCATTGTGAGTGCAAATCCTTTTTTCCACATTTCCTCATGCTGTTGAATCTTAGAGTGATGTTGGAGTCACAGTAACCATGTGTATGTTTATTGACTAAGGGTATTGTCTCCAGGCAGTAGCCATCATTCAGGCGAGTCACCCACTCTTCATTGGCGGCCTCTTGACTTTATGGATCCACAGTGTTTATCCCACGCCCCTTTGAAGTCCTTCACAGTTCTGGTCTTCACCACTTCCTCCGGAAGGGCATTCCAGGCATCCACCACCCTCTCCGTGAAGAAATACTTCCTGACATTGGTTCTGAATCTTCCTCCCTGGAGCTTCAAATCGTGACCCCTGGTTCTGCTGATTTTTTTCTTATGGTAAAGGTTTGTCGTTGCCTTTGGATCATTAAAACCTTTCAAGTATCTGAAAGTCTGTATCATATCACCTCTGCTCCTCCTTTCCTCCAGGGTGTACATATTTAGATTCTTCAATCTCTCCTCGTACGTCATGCGATGAAGATCCTCCACCTTCCTGGTCGCCCTTCTCTGTACCGCTTCCATCTTGTCTTTGTCTTTTTGTAGATACGGTCTCCAGAACTGAACACAGTACTCCAGGTGAGGCCTCACCAAGGACCTGTACAAGGGAATAATCACTTCCCTTTTCTTACTCGATATTCCTCTCTCTATGCAGCCCAGCATTCTTCTGGCTTTTGCTATCGCCTTGTCGCATTGTTTCGCAGACTTCATATCATTAGACACTATCACCCCAAGGTCCCTCTCCTGCTCCGTGCACGTCAGCCTTTCCCCCCCCATCGAATACAGTTCATTCGGATTTCCGCTCCCCATATGCATGACTTTGCACTTCTTGGCATTGAATCTCAGCTGCCATATCTTCGACCACTCTTCCAGTTTCCTTATTTCGAGTGGTAGGGAGTTCCATAATATTGGACCAGCTAGGGATAGTGCTCTCTCTCTTACTTGTGTCAGTTTTGCTGTCTTTACAGAGGGAATGGTTAGCAGAGCTTTATTGGCTGATCTTAGATTTCTCTGGGGGACATGTAGTCGTAGTGCAGTGTTTAGCCAGTCAGTATTTTCCTCATAGATTAGTTTGTGGATTGTGCATAGTGTTTTAAATTGCACCCTTTGTTCAATTGGCAGCCAGTGTAAATCAGCGAGTGAGTGATGTGATCTCTAACGTTTTTTCCAGTTAGAATTCTGGCTGCAGAGTTCTGTAAGATTTGTAGTGGTCTTAGTGTTGTATATGGTAATCCAAGGAAGAGTGTGTTACAATAGTCTGTGCTCGCGAATATAAGTGCTTGAAGAACGGTTCTAAAGTTTGCTTGGGTTAATAGGGGTTTTAGCCTTCTAAGCACCATACGTTTGGCATAACCTTCCCTAACTTTCACTGATATGTGTTGCTTAAGATTGAGTTCATTGTCAATTATTACACCTAGGTTTCTGGCTTTTTCGTTTAGTTCCACTATCTGATCCTTTTTAAGTTTGATGGGATTCTGTATTAATTCAGTGGTTTTTCTTTCAAGGTGTATGAATTCTGTCTTTTCAATATTAATTACCAGTTCCATTTGGCTTAATAGTTGTTTTATTATATCTAGGTACAACATTGCTAAGTTTAGTGTTTTTTCAATTGTTTCCTCTACTGGTAGGATTAGCTGAATGTCGTCAGCGTATATGTAATGTATGATACCTAGTCCTGTCAAGAGGTGGCATAGAGGCAGCATGTAGATATTAAATAGATATTGTGGATTGTCACTTTCGGCAACTTAGAAAATAGCCACTGCTATTACTAGCAACTGTAACATTAAATAGACTTAGTTTTTGGGTACTTGCCAGGTTCTTATGGCCTGGATTGGCCACTGTTGGAAACAGGATGCTGGGCTTGATGGACCCTTGGTTTGACCCAGTATGGCATGTTCTTAAGTTCTTATGTTCTTATGAATCAGGATTGGTGTCGGAATTGATGGATTCAGAGGCGCCGCTGGTCCAGAAGGAACGGGCACCGATGGACGTGCACTGATCAGGGTATCCAATCGCTCGAGTAGTGAAGCCAGCATGGTAGACTCCGGATCAGGCGTTGGCATGGGAGTCAGTGCTGGTGGCGATTGGAATCCATGAAGTGCCTGAAGCACTGCCTCTTGGACCATCCAGTCCAATTCCTCCCAGAAAGCTGGTGTTGGCAACACAGCAGCCGGGGTTGGAGGCTGAATAGGCATTGCCGGATGGTCCACAGGAATTTGTGGAGTCTCAGCTCCCAGCACTGGTGCAGGAGGGAAAGCCTCGGTGTCCTGCATCCAGAGGAAGATGGGGCTCCTCTCCCCAGGCCTTCTTGGATGGCGGCTCAGTTGCTGCCAATGTCGAAGATTTGTCGGTGCCAGCATCGGAAGAAGGCTCACGTCGGTGTCGATGACAGTGCTTTTCTCGATGCTCGGTCCGGTCCTTCTCCGGCACAGAGGATGAAGATGTCGATGCCTTTAAGTGCAAAGATGCCAGTTACAGCCGGTCACCGGTGTCTCAATGGTGTTGAGACGATAGGGATGGAGTCGATGAAGAAGATGGTTTCCAACTCGGTGCCCACTTGGCCAGAGTAGACAGAGATGAGCGCTTAGATTTGAATACGTGTTCCATTTTTTTAAGCGGGCCTGGCGGCTTTTGGAGTCATTTGGGTGCATCTGGTGCACCATTGGACGTCGTGGGAAGGCCCCAAGCATAAGACGCAGATGTCATGAGGGTTCGTAATGGACATAGTCCTCGGAACTCGGGGCACTTACGAAAACCAGTTGCCATTTCGACAAAAAAGGGGCAGCGCGCAGCCGGTGGTCAACGGGCATTGATGGAAGCACTGCCGGGTACTGACCGCAAGAACGAGGTAAAAACTTACCAGCGATATCGGAGGATGGTGGTTGACGGGGGACCCCGAGACGGGGGAACATTTTTTAAAATATAAGGAAAAGGTCCGTGAGTAAAAAGTTGTGAGAAATTCTCACAGAGTTCCTAAGAACCGCAAGGCAACTGCTGCGTGGGGAAAAAAGGGACTGAAGGGGGACCCTGCTGGATGCAGGGTTGGTGGCATGTTGGGCATGCTTGGTGTGCCAGTCAAAGTTCTAGAAACTTTGACAAAAGTGTTCCGTGATAGGGCTCCATCCAATGATGTTACCTATATGTGAGGACTACTATCCTGCTTGTTCTGGGAGAAAGGCCAATCTGGTTTCGGATTGTGGTACACTAGTACGGCAATCCCCACAGCTTCCAGATAACTTACACCCTAACTGGCTATATTCAAATATGGAGGCAGATTTAATAAAGTGTGCCTGGCAGAGCACACACTTTAACCCACTGTTTGAATGTAGAAACTTTATTCCTGATTCAGCAAGGAGTTTTGCATACAACAATGTGTTTTTAAGTTATTGCCCTAGCACAGAAATTCCATGCTAATGATGGCATTAGATATTACTCCCCAATGCAGAGATGTGTGCTGGCTTACCTTGTGTTTTCTTAGTACTGGAAACTTAACTCCTAGTCTGAGGTGGAGTAATGTTACCAGGGTTAATGTTAGTCTATCGACAGAAGCTGGAGTTTTGATGCCATGGTCCGTTAGTCACTATTTTATGTGCAAAAAACATGCTTTATGCACAAAAGCCATGTTTTCCATGCTTAAAATATGATTTATGTGCACAAAAAATGCTTTCTGTGCAGAAACATTTTTTGTGCGCATAAATCATATTTTATGCACAGATAACATGATTTGTTTACATAAACCAGGTTTTCTGCACATAAAATATGCTATGCACATAAATCATGTTTTGCTGTGTGCTAAGCCTTTTCTTTATGCACACTGTCCGATTTGTGCTCAGTTTTTTATTTCTGATGTATTAGTACACCATTAACTTACTGCATCAGGAGTTTAAAAAAAAAGCTTGTGCATTAAGAATCTGTGCACTGAATTTCTGCTCAGTTTTTTTACAATGGCTACAAAGCCAGTTAGGTTTACAAGTTATCTGGCTAAAGGAAGCTGGATTACTTTAATTATGGATATTTAGCGGACGTTTTATCTGGGCCAAGTTCTGCAGCTTACTTTAGCCAGATAACTTGTCCACTCGCCGGCTTACTGAATATGCCCCACTAAGATTAAAATCCTGGCGTATACAGTATTTTCTTTGCTTCGTCTCATAGCAGAAGTGCCAGGTATAGAGGAAGTGCCACATATAGCTACCGACGCTGATCCCCTGGACTTGGCCGCAGCACTGCTGTGCAGGAGACTTGGCTGAACATACAAAAATGCCATAGTGTCATTGCAGATATTTCATTCATGCAGTAATGTCAGAAGTCAAGTTTCCATATTTAAAAAAATTAAAACAGATGGCATTGCATAATCACAGCCTCATGGTAACTGCAAGGTTGATTTACAATGATATTCTTTAAAAAGAAAGTGTGGAATCTTAGCAGGCTGTTAGATCTTTTATCAGACCAATGTGAAAAAATGCTGAAACTTATGAACTTTCAAGAGCACATCGGCCTGAAGAAGGGATCTGTGTGGTTTCAAAAGTGTATTCCAATAAAGAGAATCACACCTTATTATGATTTTAGTTTTTTCAGGACCAATACCCGAGACCAATTCCAGTCACAGTCAAACTACAGCATTTTTTCCCTCAGATAAAAGTTAGTCCAATCCACTCAGGGATCAATGATTATTTCATGGAGATTCACACCTCTGCTTAACCCACATTCCCTATAAAAGAGATCGCACCTGTATGACTACATAACCTAGAGCTTGTGAATCCATTTATGAAATGATTAATTTTATGTTTTACAAAGTATGATAACCCAGTAATTTCACATGGATTAATCCATTCACATCTGGCTAATGCCCTGCTTGGGACAGGGGACATTCATTGGCTGTCAGTGTCTAGCCAACTGGGGACATTAAGCTAAGATTTGTTGTATGGTTCCTTTTTAAGTGATAGTTTAAAATTTTTAGTTTTATTTACCTATATGGTATATAGAAAGAACTTACAATAGAAAAAGAAAGAAAAAAAGGAAAATCTTGGAGTATGAAGAATAAGTTCAAACCCACATACCGGTTTTTCACTTTGGTGTCATCAAATGCAATGGCGATGTGGCTGTTCCTGGAGAGACCAAATTGTTTGCCGCCTTTCAAAATAACAGGCGCCAACTCAGCAGCACAAGAATCCTAGGAAAGAATAAACACACATTTCACCATAACCCATACTCGGTCATTGTGATATTTGTTTCCGTAAACAAGGAATCCTGTTTCTTTTTGCCAAAATGTAAATTTTCTGTCTCTTTATCTCTCTCTCTCTCTCTCTATACATCTCAAAATGATGCTGCGATGTGCATTTCTACCCCTTCATTCACCTAGGTTTCAATCCTCTCTCTGGGTATTTCAGATCAGTTTACACCCATACACAGAAGAAAATAGGGAAAGAATCACGTTATACAATCTCATGTGGAGAGGAGGTTTCTAACTGGTGTAAAGGAAAATTGGTTCTTAACTGCTAATTTTCGTTCCTGTAGTACCACATATCAGTCCAGACTCCTGGTTTTTGCCTCCCTTCCAGCAGATGGAGACAGAGAAGGTTTCGCAGGCACCACCTCTTAACCCTGAATGCCACCTACAGCTCCTCAGTATTACTCAGTACCCAAGCATAAATTCTATAACCAAACTTCTTAATAAATCCACTCTATAAACTTCCCTGGAACGAGCAGAGGAAAGAGGAGATCCCTAACAAAATTGTAACAAAAGTTGCAAACGTATCTGAAAAAAACACCAATGAGAACCTGTACCATTCTTCAGAAATCTTCAGATCAAGATAATAAACCGATTGAGTGGACTCTCCAAGCACTGCCCTCCACCACCAGGCAGGATGCTGGACTGATCTGTGGTACCACAAAGCAGACCGGAAGGTGGTCTGTCAAAGCCAGAAGGCAACAGAAAGTGAGACAGTCCAATTGCTTAGATGAAAATTATTTATTCGCACATATATCTTGATAAAAAAAAGCCCAACTTTGGCTGAGTTTCGCACTAGGTTGCTTCAGGGGCTTTATCCGGGGTAATGTTGGGATTCAGTTTTTTGCCAGATGTAAATATTAGTCTATAGATGAGTATTTTGGGTCATGGCAGATTTGCACTTAATGGATGGACTGTACACATCGCTATTAAATTGCTGTTCTGCAACTCTGTGCAGAACAGCAATGGTCTCCAACAGTAAATATGCAGTAAAAGATGGTGGAGATGATTGATGTTCTGCACAGAGTTAATATAATATTTGCAATTTAATACCGATGTATACAGAGTCCTGCTTTAAGTACATTAGCACCGAAATTGCCTATGTCTGAGGTCTGGACATTCCAATTTGTAGTGTCTGGCAAAGGTATGTAAAGACTTCCAAATAGCTGCCCTGCAAATCTCTTGCAGCGACACTAGCTGACATTCTGCCCAGGAGGCCATCTGGGACTGGGATAGAACAACCTCAACAGATGTATTCAGAACCAATAGCCTTCTTCAACCAACATGCAACCGTGGCTTTTGATGCCTTCTGACCGGTTTTTGCACCACTCCATAGCACAAAAAGATGATCTGACAATCTGAAACTGTTTGTGACCTCTAAATAGAGCAATAAAGCCTTTCTGACATCCAGATATCTTAATTCTTTTGCATGAAGTGCACCAACTTCTAGATCTGGAAAAGCTGGAAGCTCCACTGACTGGCTTAAGTGGAACACCAAAACCACCTTCAGCAAAAGAGGCAGGACAATCCGCAAAGAGACTCCGGAATATGAAATCCGCAAAAACGGTTCTCTGCATGACAGGACTTGAAGTTCAGAGACCCTTCTGGCAGAACAAATTGTCACCAACCATCTTCAAAGTGAGATCCTTTATAGTGGCCCTCTTAAGAGGCTGAAATAGCATGTCACACAACCCCTTAAGGACCAAGTTAAGGTTCAAAGAAGGACACACCTTACAAACAGGAGGGTGCAAATGTTTTGCCCCTCGGAGGAAATGCATCACATCTGGATGCGCAGCCAGAGGGAGTCTACGAACCTTGCCCCGCAAGGAAGCCAAGGCCGACACCTGCACTCTCAGGGAACTAAAGGACAAACCTTTCGCTAGACCTCTCTGTAAGAAAGCCAGAATCTGCGGCACTGAAGCTTGCTAAGGGACAGCCTCCTGATCCGTGCACCAAGACTTGAAGACTCTCCAAACTCGTACATACACCAAAGAAGAAGAAGTCTTGCGAGCTTGCAAAGGATAGAAATAACATCCTCCGGATATCATTTCTTCCTTAATTACTTCCTTTCAAAAGCCAAGCTGTTAGACAAAAGTAATCTGCTTGATCTAAAAATATAGGCCCCTGTCGCAGAAGATTCAGTAGATGGCCCAGCCTCAGGGGACCATCCACTGCTAGATTGACCAGATCCACAAACCAAAGCCTTCGTGGCCACTCCAGAGCTACGAGAATAACCCTTCCTGGGTGGACATCTATTCTCCTTACAACCTTGCCCACCAGAGGCCATGGAGGAAACACATAGATCAGAGCATCGTGTGGCCAGTGAAGCATTAGGGCATCAACCCCTTCTGCTTTGTGCTCTCTTCTGCGACTGAAGAAACGCAGTGCCTTGGCATTCCTCTGAGTTACCATCAAATCCATATGAGGCATGCCCCACCTGCGAGAAATGAGGGTCATTGCTTCCTCCGATAGCTCCCATTCTCTGGGATCTAATCATAGCTGACTGAGAAAATCCACTTGCACATTGTCAGACCCCGCTATGTGTGATGTCGCTATCATGGCCAGATGCTGCTCCACCCAGGACATCAGTATCTCTGCTTCCAGAGCAATCGCCCGACTCTTGGTGCCTCCCTGGTGGTTGATGTAGGCTACCGTCATCGCATTGTCTGGTTCCGAATACATCTGTTGAGGTTGTTCTATCCAAGAGGGGTTAAGGGCTCATTGGGCAGAAAGGGAAGAGATGCCTCCAGAGCCAACCACAATGCTCTCGTCTCTAGGCGATTGATGGACCAGGTTGCTTTCTCCGCCGACCAAAGTCCTTGTAGTAACTGGGATTGTCACACAGCCCCTGAACTGGAAAGACTCGTCTCGGTATTCACCACCACCCATTGAGGCACCTCAAGGTCCACCCAGCAGCACCAATGGTCCTGGCCAAGCCACCATGAAAGAATGGTCCTGATGGACCCTGTAAGCAGTAGTGGAAGATGGAACTGCTCTGGCATCAGATCCAACCGGGATAGCAATTCATTCTGTAGAAGTCTCATATGAGCAAATGCTCACAGGACTAGCTCCAAGGTCAAGGCCATGGAACCAAGGACTTGCAAGTAATCCCAGACCCTGGGCACTCGGACCTCCAACAGGTTATGAACTTGAGGCTGTAGCTTGGCAATTCACTCCTCCGTAAGAAAGACCTTTCCCACTCGGGTATCGAAATGTGTGCCCAAAACCTCCAGAACCTGTGAAGGAGAAAGTTGACTCTTGGACTAGTTCATTATCCAACCCAATGATCTCAGGCAATGCAGCACTACGTCCACTGCCTGCTTGAAAAGGTCATCTGACTTTGCCCGGATGAGCCAGTTGTCTAGATACGGGTGGACCAGCATGCCCTCCTTTCTAAGGGCTGCCGCCACATCCACAATCATGATCTGGATGAATCCCTATGTGCAGATATGCCTCCGTCAGATCCAAGGAAGCCAAAAACTCCCCACTTCGTATTGCTGCTATGACAGATCGCAAAGTCTCCATCCAGAAACGGGAAACCCTGAGAGCCATGTTCACCTTCTTTAAATCCAGAATTGGACGTAAGTCCCTTCCTTCTTTGGTACCACAAAATAAATGTAAAAATGTCCTGTCCCCTGCTCATCCTGAGGAACAGGGACAATGGTTCCCATTATTCACAGTTGCCGTATGGTCTGCTGCATGATTAGCTTTCTCTCCATCGAGGCACAAGGAGATCTCATAAACAGATTTCTCAGTGGCCGAGCAAACTCTAAAGCGTAGCCTTGTCCTATCACATTTAGAACCCACTGGTCCGTCATGATTTTGATCCACTCCTTGTAAAACTGAGTCAAATGACCCCTGATGACTGGGACTGAGGTGTGGGCTGGTCTCTCCTCATTGGGCAGGTGTGGGCTCCCCACAAAACAGGTGGTTCCAGGACCTTGACCTCCCTGAGGTCTGCCTTTGTCCACCACCCAAGAGCTCTGCTCTGGCAGAAAAGCCTTTGCCCCTGAAAACGAGAGCGGACAGGGAGAAATCCTTTGGACCCTTTAGATTTGTCTTCCAGAAGCTTATGCACCTCCCAGATGCTTTATCAACTACTCCAAGTCTTCTCCAAACAAAAGTTTGCCCTTAAAAGGCAACGCTCCTAGTTGAGCTTTTGATATGATGTCCGCTGACCAGTTTCACAACCACAGAAGCCTCCTAGCCAAGACCGAAGCATCATAGATCCCCTCCCCCTGCTGCACTCTGTGACTTAGCTGACAAAGAATACAAAATGGCTGCTGCTCCTGCGCTCAGTGGGAATGCATCAACAGCCTCCTGCACAGCAGCTCTAGGCCCACTGGACCCCTGCCTCAGAGAAGTCGCCGCAGTCCCTGCTGAATTGCCTTCCCCACCGGAGAGGCATCAATGACAGCGGCTGGCCCGAGAAAGGCGCATGGCACTCTCTCCACACGCAGCACATCTGCAGACCCCAGATTGCCTCAAAGCGGCTTCGAATGTGTGGCACTCGCCAGAGCAGGAGCACATTTGGGAGATGCACCCGAGATCGTACCTCCCTGAAATCCTTCTGCCACTGACGGGGAACGGCTACGATAACCTCACAGAAAACCGCCCGCTCAGCTAACCAAAACAAAAGGCTTCTTTGCACCATTTAAAAAAATAACTTTACAAACCAGGAAACAAAAAGGAAAACGATCTGAGAGCTTAGCTGAAGGGTGGAAGAGTCTTCTCTTCAGGATCCTGAGAATGAGGGAACTGGATCACCGGTTGTTACCCCTGGGCGTGGATCAGCGTGTATCTGCGAGCATTTAAGCGTCCCCAACCCCTGCTCGTCCTCATCTAAAACCAGGAGGGATGGTCCCACCAGGACCTGCCAACCTCCTGGGAGGGAAGTCCTCCAAAAACTACCTTCTTTTTTTTTTTTTTACTAGGTACAGAACTGCAGGTTTTGCACCTCCTCCATCTGCTGGAGACAGAGAAATACTGAAGAGTAACAGGTGGCATACCAAGTTAAGAGACGGTGTTTGCAAAACTTTCTCCGACTCTATCTGCTGGAGGGAGGCAAAACCCAGGAGCCTGGACTGATCTGGGTACGTACAGGGAATGTTCTTTTTATGTCACAGATACTATCATATAAGTGAATGATCATGCACATACATTCGAGTCTTCCTTGCAAATGCTGTTCATCTGTTGTGAATTGCAAAAGTATGTGAACACCATGCAGTGTTTGCCACAATACACCTAAACAGCATTCTTTAATTACAATAGGCAGGCCTGTTTTGCTACAGGCAAATAATATCCCAGTAATACTTCTTCACTGCATCTACGAAACAAATATAAGTTTCCTTAATGGACAATAGGGATGTGCATTCATTTTAAATTAATAGCACATCTGAACTGATTTTGGGTTTGTTTGATTTTAAACTGGGCGTCGCTGAGAATATTGTACAGTGAATTGTTATGGCCAGCGAATAGGTTTTAAATCAAACTAGAAGTTGCTGAAAATATGTTTAAAAGATGTGTGATGATATATTTTGTCTGCTATTATGAATTATATTTTGTTTATTGTTAGGAGCCTTTATTAATGAATGTGGGTGAAAGTTTTATTTTTTGGGCCTGACAGTGTGATTACTTTTGTTGTATTTGCTGTAAGATGGTGCCTTGAGATATACAATGGAAATTTATTAGGATAGCCTTACACCAAATTAGCTGAGGTGAAGAGATTTGGGGGATGAGTTTAAAGATAATTCAACAGGGTTTCTTCCCTAGTAGTTCACAGTTTGTTCCAAATGGAGCAAACAAAATGGCTTTGAACGAAAATGCCTGAAAACACTGGGGGTATTTGTGTTTCATTTACAAAAACAAAACACCTCCCTGAGATACTTCAACTCCCTTCCTGTCCCCCAAGAAAGCCATGTGTCTCCCCAGGCCCCTTTGACCCCCCTCCCAACCTCCCAAAAAATGTGCATAATAGCGCCAGCTGACCTTGAGATGGGTGCCACAGTGACTGCCCGATAATACACAATTCTAGCAAAAGGAAGTCTTGCTCTTCAAATCTATTAGATATTTTTGAAGGCGTAAACGTGTAAATAAAAGGGAGCCAGTTGATGTAGTGTATCTGACAAAGTCCCTTATGATAGACTCCTCAGGAAATTAAAAAGTCATAGGATAGGAGGCGGTGTGCTACTCTAGTTTGGTAACTGGTTAAAAGATAGGGAGTAGGAGAAAATGATCAGCTTTGGAGAAAGGCCATTAGTGTAGTGCCAAATACAAGTGTGGCTGCTTGACAAAGGCCAATGTGAAATCTGTCCAAGAGCACATAAATACATTTTAAGAATGGCTGAAAGTCTAAATTTAGAATTACTCTAAGTGACCTCATTCTTAATTTTGAGACAGATATGCTCCAGGATTTCTCCCATGGAGAAAACACTTAGTAAATCTGGCCTTTCATTCTAAGATATTTTCAAGCATTAGGATACTTATGCATAAATGCCAAGGACCACTATTGCACAAAGCCCAGAAACCATTATTTGACAATAAGAAGCATCCTTTCCTTGTATTCAGCTTAAGAATTAAATGATTCACTGTATGAGTCTCTGTCTAAGCACCATCCTGGGGGTACACAAAGGAAAAGATTCAGTATCTTGTTACCACACAGAGAGAGCTTCCTGTTAGCTTTTTTGAGAAGCCTTGACTCATCACAAGTCAAGGAATTTATTCTGCAAGAGGAAATTTCTCTCTCTTTCGGGGGCAGATCTATACATTCTAAAATATTTATTTTTACAGAATTTTTTTTCAGTCAGAAAGGAAGTATATTTAGTATTTGACTTGCAACAAAAACATTCACTTCCGAATATGTAGTCCCATTGTGTACATTATAATCAGCATGCACAGTGACAAACCTCTGTATGCTCACTGTAGCCTACAGTCATGAACAAAACAAACACAAGAAGTGCAAGGTAGTCAAACCAAAAATGTGTGATAGGTCCTTCGGTGATTGTCCACAATAAAGTCAGTGCTGCCTTCCATTTTCCTAATCCTGCAGCATAGTCCACATTCCGTTTTTGCCATGATGTATTTGATACTCATTTACAACTAGTAGTAGATACATTCTGCAATAGATGAAAGCTATCCGGTTTGCCGGAGTTAACATAGTTTTACAAGCTTAGTAGGTGATGAAAAACGGTGTTCCGTGTTGGCTTAATTTGGTACTGGAAGGGGTCTTCAGCTTAAATGTCTACATAAGCTAGCTACTGTAAGCTGAAATGTGCATTGCAGGTACAGAGTATTAGGATACAGTGCTATACAACTACTCCTTCTCTAGCCCACCCCACAAAAAAAAAGAAAAAAACGCAGCCATTAAACGAAAAGTTGTTTTCTTTGCAGAGTTTTCTTCCAAACGCATAATATTTATTTGTTTTGTAACTCCTGCTGAATATGTCTGTGCTGCAGTGGGAGCCCAGACCCCTTACACCCCTCACAGATAGAAGCAAGAAAGGCGCTTCTTAGCTGAATAAGTTGGAAATTAGCCAGATAAGTGTGCGCAACTTGTATACCCATGTATTTTACTTCCAATTTGATAAGGATACGCATGTAGATTTTTATCATGTTATCTTGACATTTTTACCCTCCATAAGTTGGATTTTAGATATATAAATCAGGGAGGGGGTCAATATTCAAATCCTGGCTGGCCAAGTAACATAGATGGATAACACTTATCTGGTTAATTTACAAGCATATTCAGCGATATGGCTATATCTGTGTACATATCGCTGCTTAGCCAGATAAGTTATATCCATCTAAGTTTAGACCTGCTATCGCGCTGCCCGCTCTGCCCACTGAAAAAATTGTCTGCCCAATGAATAGCTGGATAAGTTACTTATCCAGCTATCTAGTGGCTGCTGAACCTGAGTGGATATTCAGTGGCCGTAGATAGCTGGATAAGTCCTACTTGTCTGGTTATCTGCCATTTGAATACTAGGCCCAGTGTATTTTGTAACATGCATGTGGCAATGAAATAACCAGTTTTACCGTTTAGTCTATCAGTTTGCCCTCTCCATTTGTAGCTCGTGAAGACCCTTCTGGCTTTTAGCCTAAAGTCTCCCCATTGCACCTAGACCCGCAACCTAGTCATTTTTCACTTTAACAATGTTTCTAATCACTTACACCAGATATTGAGCAGAAGTAAATAGACGCAAGTAAAAGATGTATGCGCATCACTTTTGCAGGTTTTAAAATAGCACTTCTTTGTATAACTATTGGCCCCGCCTCGGAACGTCCCTTTTTTACACGTTCAAAGTTACTTGTGGACCTTGATTTATGCATGTAAGTTACAGTTTTGAAAATAGCATGTATTCATGTATGCGCTATTTTATGTGGATGAGTGCTAATTTTTATGCATGCAATGTTTGAACATTCACCTGAAAGATTTCACTTTGAAATCTCCACGCATGCTTTCATATGAATGCTTTGAACCTGCGTCCATGTAGGTACAAAGCATGAGGTACAAGCGTGCCCATGTTGTGCATGCCTGGCTGCATTTTCAAAGGGAAACTCTGCACGGAGTTTCTGTTTGAAGCAAGTCCTGTAGGTACAGCAAGCTCTGCAGGGAGCATTAAAATTGTCTCCCTAGTGATTATAAATCTCAGGGCTGGAGAAGGCAGACCAATTGAATTAGCTTTTTTGGGTCAAATCAAGCGTATGTTTAGAATAGCCGTGACCTTGGTAGAATGGCTTGCTATTTTGAAGCATGACTGACTTCTTAGCTTTTAAGTGCATATTTTCTCATTAAAAACAATTCTGTTCATGCTTAACCTGAAAATGCATGAATGTATTCCACAGAATTAAACAAGGGAGCTTAAACAGGCTAATGCAATATCGTGTGCTCCAGGTAGCCCACAGCTTAACCAGTGACTGAATATGCGTTTTGGATGCGCTAGGCTAACACCTGATGGAATAAGGGGATTAGCATGTCCAAAATGTGCGTCCAAACTCACGTGCAGCTAATAGCGCTCATCACATGTAAATGCCATGTATTAGCTATTACCCCCAATACAATACATCATCGTGCACCTGACGTGCAATACTTAGGTAAAATTTAATGCCAGCCCCAGAACTGGCATTAACTGTTGCTGCGCATCCATGACTCATCTAAAAAACAAATTTTTCTGTGGTTCCTCCTACTGAGGTGCTTTAGGGGGCTGCCAGAAGCTGATTGTGGCGTTGCGGCTTCTCTCTCTCTCTCTCTTTTTTTTAAACTGTAAGTCCCTGATGCGGCCTCATCATCACCGCCACCCACCCTTGAGCCCCGCTGCTTCCCTGAAAGGCCGGCGGGAAAAAGGGTCCGTGCACCTGGGGTGCGTCTCCCGCCTTTGCCCGTGGTGCTTGCCATCTTGTATTGTGTCCAAACGCATAGGTTTTTCATGTCCCGAGCCAAGATCAATGAATAGGACTCAGTTGATTTTAAAAAAATGAATATCTTTTAGGTGGGAAGAAAGAGATGTGGGGAACCTATGCAAAACGTGCGCCCAAAGTGGGTGCCTGTTTTTTTCAATTTGTGCACAGCCACAGCTCCCCTGGTTGCCCAGTGCGTTTTAATGCAGCAGCTCATTAAAATATAGCATCACGTGCCCAGAAGAGGTGGATGTGCACGCATTAAAAAACGGATGCCCAGTTTGGAAACACGTTTTTAAACTCATGTTTTATTGCATTGGCCAGAGAGTTTGGCGTGAGCTCACAAAATGGTGCCTCAATCTATTTTCCATTTTCGTTCTTTTTTTTTCTATTCGATGGAGGATTTTTTTTCTTTCTAAACTGAGTTAGTTCTTTTGTTTCAAACAGTCTTAAGTCCAAGTTCTCTTTTCTCCCCTGCTCTTCTCTCATCTGTGATAGTTTAACGGAACAAAAATGCACATCCAGCAAAGATTAAGTAACTGCTAAACTATTGGGAAATTGGTTAGTAGTACAAAACTAGGAATAGATACAGCAGGAGTTTCTGAATGACATATTTTTAAGAGGGAGTGGCTTTCTGGTTACCGGTATATACTGCAATTTTGCTCCATTTTTCAATTCTCTTTCGCTATACAGGGCTATAGTCAGTGACAAGTAGAAGAGCTCTCAGCAAATGAGTCAGATGTCTGACCGCTCACAAGCTATTGCTTAATGTGCATTGTGCATGAGGACAGAAAAAGCCCACAGAAGCAAATACAGAACAAAGAAAATGTAGCATTTGTCTTATAACACAGCCAGGAATAGATTGAGTTTATCAGATAGACTGATTAAAAAAAAGGCATGAAGAATATTTAATATAAAACGTCAATTTATAAGAATTATTCTTCTACAAGGAAACTAGTCTGTGGAGATTAGAATTTTTTAAAATTTTCTCTCTGCTTGTTAAGAAGAAAACAACTTCCAGTTCATCAATCTTATACCAGGGGGCCATGCTATATCCAGTCACTTTGTCTGCTTTTGGATTCTATGCATTTACATAGCCAGTAAGGCCCATCGAGGGCTTAAAAAGAGACCCAGAACAAAATAACGAGAGCCCGTCTGCAAATTTTCATGGAGCCCTTTTGCAACTTCTCCTGGCATGCTGGCTCTGGATGTTAGGAGGAGATGTCGCTGAACTACCTGGATGTTTAATTTGGTTCCTGCCAAAGCCATCGGCGATGCTTGGCTGCCTTCTTGCTAATGGGTCCAAACCTTGGACCAGCTGGAACTGCTTGAAAAAGAGACTGTTCAGACGTCCACATGCCTGACAAACATAAGACTTTTGCCTAAGAGAAAATATTTTTTTTGTGAGTGAAAGTACAGTGAGTTGACCAATGGAACTGTTCTGTTACAGAATTAATGGGAAAGGAGGATCATGAGGAGTCAAAGCATCAACTATGCAGCAAGGCAAATTTCACTGCGCAGTCAAGTAGCCCATTATATACTTTCAAATACTGACCTCATTGGCAGTTCATATTTGTAATAAATATGTTTGTATACCTAGTATTAATTTGTTTTAACTAGTGTGGTTTGTATTTCTTTCAGTTAGGCTTAGATCTAAAAGATAATACTGAATCAATCGAAGAATATGTTTCACTCTACTGCTGATCATGGCACTCCATACTGTATATGCATGAAAAGGCAAACTTGATATGCACAGATTGACAATATCACACATTCTTGTTTTGCAAGGAAAAAGGTACTATAGTAGTACTCAGAGGGAAAGTCATTGATTAGCCAAAGGAGGAAGGACTCTGCACCACTGTAATAATGCTGGGATTAATAAAACCCATGTTAAACTGAACATCATTAGAAGGGTGTTGGAAATGCTGAAAGGTACCGTCATGGAGTCGAAGTCAGCTGTAATGCTGGCACTCCTCACTTCAGGAGCAAGAGACTCCTAAGAGGCAGAACAGGAGGTCAAGCAGTAATTAAAAAGTATTTAATAAGTCCTAGTCAACTGACTAGGTGCTCTTTTAATTCTCATAGTTAGATAAAGGTTGCACAGCTGTGGATGCAGAGGCTCCTGTATTATGCCAGCATCTCATTCTGCTTTATATACAAGTGACATTTGTTATTTACTTCGAAAAAAAACTTCCTGGATGCAATGGGACTCATAGTGGAATATGTAATCACATCTGCCAGGGTGTGTGCAGTTTTTCCGTACACGGGGATGCCTTTTCTGCTGTTCAGGGTCAGGCTTGCCTTTGAACCCCAGAAATCTGTACACACTGCACATAGGAATGTGCCGAAAGGTGCTGCTGTCTTAGAAGAAAGCCTCTTCTCTCTCTGTTTCAGAGCAGAGTGGAAGCCACAGTTGCCTGCAATTTGCACGGAGCTGTAAGCAGCACTTTCAGTTTGCGTCTCCTCTTCCCTTTCCCCCATCTCCCCTTCTAGTGGGACTGGGGGGTAACAAAAGAGGTCAAAGCACAATCTACATCCTGGCGGCAGCTTGCCCTGGTTTTAGGGATACTTTAGCGAGGCTGGCTCCTGGCCCCAGGAGTGCTGGTGCTTACCCTGACCTGGGAGAGAGAGGCCCTGAAGAAGGCCGTGCAGCTGATGGGAAACAAACAGTGGAACTGGGGAGGTGGGTATGGCAGTGAGAGATACAGGCAACTAGCAAAAGCTGGAATATTGTCCAGCAATGAGACAAAAGACTTAAAAAAAAACAAACTTTGTTTTATGACAGGACTGCAGTGAAGAAAAAAACAAAACAAAACAGGATGGCTAATAGCATGTGTGGCAGGGGGTTTCTAATAACCTCAGTAACCAGAAGAGGTTTACTATTTATTTTATTTATTTATTTGTTTTTTCTATACATCACATCGATATTCCCACAATGGCTCAAATAAATCAAAGGTATATTCTGCTTGACGTGAGCCTCCATATCTGTCTGGTTGGGATCATTTTGACTTTTTTAAAGCTACACTTTCTCCATAGCAGAAGTAAACATATGTGGCACTGCACCTGGGCATGCACCCCAGGCGCGTAGAATTACGAGCACATCTCTTGGCGCCACCCCCAGAACGCCCACGCCTTACCCAGACAACACTCAGATCTTGCCCCTTTTTCAAACCAAGTGAGATGTGTGCGCTGTGGGAGATGCGTGCACACATCTCACTTGGTAATTGGCTTTTAAAATATGGAAGGTGCGGGTAAGCCCTAGATGCGTGTGCATCTCCTGATTTGGCGTGAGCTTTTAAAATTCACCTTTAACGTGCAACTACGCATGTAAAACCTATTAAAAAATTCAACGCCATATATTGCAGGCAATTTTCAAAAGCTCGCTTACATGCGTAAAGTGCATTTACATGTGTAAAACCCAGTTTTAAGCATGTAATGCTTTGGAAAATTATCCTTTGAGTGAGCACATGAACAGCAGCAAAACAGTTTTTATGTAAGCGAGAGAAAGTTGAGTGTGTGTCTTTGTGTCTTTGTGCGAGAGAAAGTGAGTGGTGTCTGAGAAAGTGAGTGTGTCTGAGAGAGAAAGTGAGTGTGTGTCTTTGTGTCTGAGTGAGCGTGTGTGTTTTTGTGTCTGAGAGAGTTGGCCTTTTTCTTTGTGCACATATGTGTGTGTGTGTGTTGAGGTGAAGTCATCTCTTACCCTCCTGTGAAAGTCATGGCAGCTCTCTGCCTCTGTGAATTCTGGTTTTGTGAGTCTCAAATGTGTGAAAGGTTGGCCACCCTCGTACTAGGGGAAGTGGTATTTTTCCTGTATTTATTTAGTAAACACCTAGGGTCCAATATTTATCTGGCTATCTAGTGGCCATTGAATATCCACTTAGCTGGAGAACTTTGTGGGCAAACAGTGGGAGGATCGGGGAGGTGCTACTTAGTCGGATAATTTATCTGGCTAAATAGCGATATTGATACTTAGCCAGATAAGTTGTCTGTCTAAGTTAGACCTGCTCAATAGCGGATATTCAGTGCATAGCTGTGTCTTTGAATATCTGGCTAAGTTTTTTAGCAGGTTTGGAGGTGTTTTAATGGGGGTTTATTGATTAAAATGCGAAATCAGAAGCCCTAAGTATATAGATGCAGTTGTTAAACAACCACATCTCTTGTCCCCCATGATATAGTCCCACTTGTTTTATAATGTGAGACAGCCTATTAGGGCTGTGAATTAATTTAAAACAAATGTGTAAAATGTAATGAATGAGGTCATTTTTAGTTGGTTCTGAATGGAACAAATCAAAAATAGCCTTCTACAAAAATACCAGAAAATTTATGGTATTTTTTGTATTGGGCATAGAAAAAAAAAATAGGCCTCAGCTTGGTCCCATAGCCCAGGCCTAGCTAGGCACTGGGGCACAGCCAGAGTCTTGGTCCCATTGACCTGCACATCTTTCAGCAGATAACGGCATTTTCGAAAACTAAGAAAAAAGACATTGGGAGGCATGGTCCTTGGCAATGAGATAAGGCCTTTGAGCCTCAACACCAGGACCAGGCCTTAAACTGGACCTCGGTGCTGGACCAGTCCTTGGGTGGCTGGCTTAGGCCTCTAGTCAGACCTTGTCCCAGCAGAGGCCTGGGTTTATTTTGTTGGTGGATGGGGTTTGATTAATTTTTTTTTTTGGTTTGGCAAACGAACCAACCTGAAAAAAAAAAAATTAAACAAGCCAAGTCTTTACAAAAATTCCCCCCTACCCCCAAAACAAACAAATAAACCAAACAAAAAGTTTGGGGCTGCACATCTTATAGCTTATGAGAAATGGTCAGTAACAAATGCCCTTCTTTAGTAGCATTTTTCTCACACAGATTTGGTAGCAATGGATTCTCAGGCACAGTATAAGGCATGGGAATGCACCAAACATGAAGCATGCTGCAATAGCGCCACCCGATGGATATCATTCAATTGTGTTCTTGTGTAGTGAATCCATGCCAGTTTCTCTGGTTTTTAATTAAATGATTATTTTATCTTATTTTATCCTTGTATAATTAAATCATGTTTGTATTTTCTGTGTAGTGTGTTGTATATCATTTTGGGGGCGGATTTTAAAAGGAGCGCGAATAGCCTACTTTTGTTTGCGCTCCAGGCGCAAACAAAAGTACGCTGGATTTTAGTAGATACGCGCGGAGGCCGCGCGTATCTGCTAAAAACCTGGATCGGCGGCGCGCAAGGCTATGGATTTGTATAGCCGGCGCGCGCCGAGCCGCGCAGCCTACCCCCCGTTCCCTCCAAGGCCGCTCCGAAATCGGAGCGGCCTCGGAGGGAACTTTCCTTTGCCCTCCCCTCACCTTCCCCTCCCTTCCCTACCTAACCCACCCGCCCGGCCCTGTCTAAACCCCCCCCCCTTACCTTTGTCAGGGGATTTACGCCTCCCTCTGGGAGGCGGTAAATCCCCGCACGTCAGCGGGCCTCCTGCGCGCCGGGACGCGACCCTGGGGGCGGGTCCGGAGGGTGCGGCCACGCCCCCGGGGCCCGCCCCCGGAACGCTCCCGACACGCCCCGAAAACGCCGCGCGGTTCGGGCCCCGCCCCCCAACACGCCCACTCCGAAAACCCCGGGACTTACGCGAGTCCCGGGGCTCTGCGCGCACCGGTAGGCCTATGTAAAATAGGCTTACCGGCGCGCAGGGCCCTGCTCGCCTAAATCCGCCCGGTTTTGGGCGGATTTAGACGAGCAGGGCTCTGAAAATCCGCCCCTTTATGTAAATTGTGGATGTAAATTGTGGATGTTAATTTTGTAGTCCACTCTGAACAAGTGTTTGGAGGTGGCAGAATATTAAAGATGCAAAATAAAAATAAAATAAAAATAAAATTAAAGTTTTAAAGAATTAGTGCCTGATTTAGAAAAATAAACATTTTCCTCATAAGAATATAATAGGAAAAATTATTTTTAAAATCTGCCCCTTCATATCTTGAGCTTTTACAGTATGAGAGATATAAATATTTGTTCAGGCATGTACTGGAGGTACAGGTCTCAATGTTGACTTCATGCAGACTTAGAAATATACAACATAGCCATGTTAGACATGTTGCCCAAGATCCCTATTCCTCAGTTCACTGAGGGTAGCACAGTGCAGCAGTGAAGTACTGACCCTCCTCTTGGCTTGAAAGCATGAAAGTGCAAATAAAAATAACACAGACTTACATATCACATACTATTGTTATTGTTATTTTTATGCAATAAAATTGAGGCATCGTTTTGAGAAGATTTCCATAAAGTCCTTTTATGTTGTAAGCAGGATGTAAACTACACTGCCCCCCCAGAGCCTACTTTAGATTCCATCTTCTGAATTACACAGTCTGGGTAAACAAATAAGCATGGGTGTAGCTTGCTTGTTACAGCGGTTACTACCCTGAATCAATTAAGCCTGATACTTCACTTTCAATACATATCCAGAGTAGTTCTCTGCTTCAATGGCAGGGGGAATGAAGAAAAGTGGATTTATATTCGGATAACAACCAACAAGGACTGATTGCACAGGTTGGGTAAACAAATAACTGTGGGAGTAGCTTGTTTATTGCGGCGGTTACTACCCCTAACCAATTAAGCTAGATACTTCACTTAGAAGCAGTTCCAGCACTGCTCTCTACGTTAATGGTGGGGGTGGAAGGGAAATAAAACCAAAAGGTTACTAAAGGCCAAGAATAACAGATAAATATGAGGAAAAAAAGTGTGAAAGCTTGCTGGGCAGACTGGATGGGCCATTTGGTCTTCTTCTGCTGTCATTTCTATGTTTCTATGTTTCTATAAGGAAAGAGGGAGAGCTCCCTGTGCAAATCAGACCCCCCCCCCCCACCTACATTCCAGGCATATCATGAACAATGAAATCCAGGGAACCACAGAAGATCCAAACCAAACCTTGCTTCCTTGTTTGCAAAATCTCAGTTCAAAAAGGAGTAATTTGTGGTGGGAAAGCTTGCCAGCAAAAGCATTTTCTTGAGAGATAGGGCAAGGTTGTAGTTGGCTCCGAGTAGGGGCAGTTAATAGAAGCTAAATTCTAGGGCCCCATGATTTTTCAGCGGCCCTCAGAGTTCCCCTTACTGCATTAACTTCTCATTAATGCAGCCTTGCTCCTTCACTTTGGTGACAATATATTGACACTGCAGAGTTTATTCTGTTTTTCATCTTTTTATCCCACAACAATATATATTAGACATATTTGGGGCAAAAGTGCTATACAAATGCATTAAAAAATACTACTACTACTACGACTGGATCCTAGAAATTTCTTTTCAAGAGATGCAGTATTGAGAAGTCTCTTGCCGGGTTATTTTTCAAATCGCAATGGGCCAGTGTTGCATGCATTGGGGCGTTATCGCACGTGGTGATAGTGTGCAGTGCACCCACAACCTGGTAGGGCGAAAATGCACCGCTGCGATGTAGCCAACCTGTTCACTATTGCCCCTCTTGCCCCCTTTTTTTCATGGCGATCATTTTGCTATAATTATAGTAAAGCGATAAATCTAGGCCTTAGTTTGATGTTATCCAAGGATTTTTTGTGGGGGGGAGAACTTTGTGGTCTTGACTGAAGAAAAGCAATACTCTACTTGTACGACACCATTTAATGAGCTTTGAGCAATTTTTTTGGAAAGGCGTGGACAAATGAGAATAGTAGAACACATTCATCCAGAGAAGTTTCTTGAATGATGGAAGAAAGGTGAGGAGACTTATGCTTCCTCGTCACCTCATTTAATGAAGGCCTGAGCTCCAAATAAATATCACAGGAGAAGCAGAAGAATACTTACAAAAGGTGGAAGTGGGGGAGCAGGAGTTAAAGCAGTTGGGGGCAACTTGGGACTGGCGCCTTTGTAGCCTCTTTGGCATCTTCCTCTTCCTCCTCAGGTTCCAGAGTGGGACAGTGTCCGATGTCTGCATCTCAAAGGAAGCCGCCTGAGCAAAGTCCATGGGCCTGTGGAGGAAGGGGGGAGGAAGGGAGCACAGGATGTTTAATGCTCTCTTCAATACTGCATCTTACAAGAAGTAACATTTACTATCAGTCCCATATGAGGGCAATTGTCAAAGGCATTTATGTGGGTAAAGCAGCGCTTTACCTGCCTAACTGGCACCCGTGAAAGCTGCCCTGGCTTGCGTGCGCGTACACTTCCGCGCGTACAAGTAAACGTGTGCACACATCTGGAGAGGCCTTCTGGGGGCAGAGTCAGGGTCGTCAGGCTTTACCTCCCCGACTTGTAAATTCCGCAGGAAAAAATAACCTGCACGAGTCGCAGGTGCAAGGCTGCCCAGGGACTTTTCTCCGAGTCAGTTCTCCTTGAACACTGATGGGAAGTCCGCAGGTAAGAAGCACCCACAGGCTTTACAATCTCTACACATAATTTGAAAGTTGCCCCTTAAATTTATGAGGAATTTAACAACCCCTAAATCATGCACAGCTGGCCCAAAAACCCGTATTGCTAGTTTGAAGCGTGTGACAGAACTCAGCACCGTACTCATTACACGGTTTCATTCAAACCAATTGCAAAAGCATTCCACAGTGATTGAAAGCAAGCTATCTTGCCCCTTTTTACACTGATCTGAAAACTGCTTCCAAACTCATCAGTTGAACAAAGTAAAATGAGAATCCTACTGTGAAGTGGAGCTTTGAAAGCGGGTAGCTAGATGGCTTATTGTTAGCCCTGGTAGCATCCACATTTTTACACTGCTTTTACTTTTGTATACCGGATGTGAAGAGACCTCTATTGTAACTCCTAGAGGGCAATATCCAAAGTCATCTCCATGGTATTTTACCTGTACTTGAATCATTCCTGGGGGGGTGGGGGTGGGGGGAGGAAGGAGAGGAACAACGTGCGTCAGTTCGATTATTCAAATCTTTCTGCCCTGTTTCCGACTGAAAGGTTACAATGCAGAGAATGCAAGCACAAATTTCTGGGTAATAATACTGCGTAGCTCTGCTTTCATTATTGGTACAAACCCCAAGGGTAAAAACAACCTGTCTTATAAAAGAAGGTCATTCCTGGAAGTTTTTTTCATCATACAAACCATAAACATTAAAAAAAAAAGAAGGTATGCAGCTCACTTCTTTCTAGGGAAAGGAAGAAGAGTTTTCAAGGACTACAGCTGTTTCCTTCTATGTTCCTGGAGCTCCTCCTAAGAGGTTTGCTTTCAGCCGTGGCACCTGACCATTATGCGGTGGCGCACTACAGAATCCAACTACCTGCAGACATTCACTCCTGCTAATATTTGTGGGTAGGTTTTTGGGGGACAAATAAAGGCATACTTTTGAAAATTCAAAAGCATGTGAGGAAGTGGAAACCCTTCCTCATATCCACCGCCAAGAACACCTCTGCTCACTGTGGGTAAACTTACTCACCAATAGGACCTGTGCACATAAGTTTACCTGCATATAGGAGGGGTACCATTTTACACAATGAAACGGCTTTTACAATTACCCTCTTTTTGTATATCAATTAATTGAATCTCATAGCAAAAAGCCAGCTGCCCAGATGTAAGATGAGACTAGTGTAAAGATTAATAAATCACAAAATATTAATGTGGCCCACGTCCCAGTTCTGGTCTATAAGCCACTCATATTTTTGTTCCTTAACCTCTACTTAAATTTCACTCAACCTCTACTTATGTAAAGCAATGAGTTGTACATATTTCATTGGTAGCTAGTTTAAAATGAGGACTGTGCCTTTAAGTGCTGGTGATGTCACAAAAGACAACTAGAGATAAAGGGTGAGGCTGGCAGTAGTGTGGGGCTCTCCTTTTTGGTGAGTAACTTCTCTGTTACTAGTTTATTGTTTCCAGCCTGTTTGCCTGCTGTTGTGTGAGCTCCTTGAGGCAGAACCCAGGGGAGACTCAGTTTCCCATGGAGGAAGCCTGATCAGCCAGGGGTTCAGGAAACGGATACTTCTCAATTGAGCATCCGTTTCCTGCACTCGACTGCATTTGCATGTGATGAGCACTATTAGATTCACTCCGCCTTGGACTCATGTTGTAGAGGTGCTAATCCTCTTATTGCATAAGGGGATTAGAGAATGTGTTAAAACCCACGTCCAAATGCGGGTTATACAGTGTGCTCGGCTGAGCGAACTGTATTGCATCTGCCCAGAGTGTGCTGGGGATTGGAAGAGGGACTTGAGAAACCCATTGAGGTAGGGCCTTGAAGCCTGTCTCCCCCCCCCCCCCCCCCCCCCGGCCGCCTAACATGTGTCTGCGGGTAGGGAGAGGGTGGTGCCAGCCCCTACTCACTGAGGCATCCTGGTTATTGCGATGGCGGGACACCGGGGCTACAAATAAATTTGACCATATTGGAACTGCCAATCAAGATGTGGCCTGAGTTGTACTCCAAGGTTTAGATTCAGAACAGATGGTAGCCCCAATGAACAGTCTGTAGAAGTAAAGTAAGTGAGAAGGTTGTCTATTAATCTACGGAGGAAAGACGTCGTCCTGTCCAATAAAGATGATGACCCCTCTGAGCCTGGTTCACCACCCCATTTGCTCAACGATATTTTCTTTTTGAACCCACAAACCACTGCAAGGAAGGATCAGAACCCCCCTCTGCACATGGTTTTTATTTTATGTACCCCTGTTGCGAATTACATAAGTACACACTGTCCTGCATACTCACATTATATGCAATATACAAATATATTTTCACAAAACAGGTTTTCGGAAGGAGACCGAAACTTAAAAAACCCATCACGAACATTGGCGATGGCAATACCTTGCTTACCTTTTTGTTTTGAGTATGGAACAAAAAGAAATTCAAAATCTACTTTTCAAATCACATTTTCCCTTGCAAGCACATCCAGTTCTCTCATAAGCCCCCAGCCCTTCTCACTCACTTGCTCGCTCACTGTGTTCGAAGAAACGAAGGGCACTGCTTCCTGTATGGAAATCTAAGGCCTGTACGTGAACAGTGAAATCTTTTTTAACTATAGGAAGACTTACACAGTATTAATGACAAGATTCCATATGCAGCCCTCGAAAGGGGGGATGTTCCTGAGGAAGGGCGCGTGGAAGTCGGGCGTAGTACCTCCCACAAAGAGCTTCTTTACAGAAATCGACTGGTCGCCAGGCATCCTCTGCGTTTGCCCTTTGTCTTCATCAATCTGTACGGTGAACGATCTGATAAAAGGATTTAAAAAAAGAAAAAAAAGGAGAAAATGTATAGAGATTAGCGCACTAATTCATACATCATCATCTGTCCATCACTGGCTGTGCAACCTACCTGCAGCCATATACACCGCAACCCGGAAGCTTGGAGTTGGGAGGGAAAAGAAGGGAAATATTTTTATCTGAGATTCAAAAGTATCATAAGGCAACTGCTAAAAGACAGCAGGACAATGATAACCATTTTTAGGAAGATATGAAGGGAGCTGTTCTTAAGGAGTATGAGCAGTTTTCCTTTGAGTTCTTAAAGGGAGTGACTGTCAATGCCACACCCAGCAAGGTTACTGCTATGTGTTTTGGGCCCTTTGAAGAGACTCGGCCAAGGCAGACTGTGAACTTGTTGCAGGTCCAGCATCCTTTTTTTTAATGTGACAGCAGCCTTTCTAGGAGGCAGCACTGATGTGCTAAGATCCTTGCTTAGCACCTTGAAATGTGCAGTAATGAGCAATCTTATACAGCACAGTAGGTCCCTAACAGCATGGGGTTTACATCTGATTGCTTCCTGTTCTGGACTATTTATCTTCTTGCTGAGAAAATAAACAATCCCTTAGCACTTTGATTACCGGAATTGAGAAGGGACACATATGTTTTGATTACACTGCGTTCAAATCTCATTTTGGGGGGAAAAACAAGCCCACAGTCCACCATGGGGAAGTTAGTACTTCGGTTTGTTATCCATTAACCTGTCGTTCCACCATGAGCTTTGCTTTATGCAACTCATCACTTGATAGTTTAACAAGCTCTGGATCTAGCACATCATGGAGGTATTTGATAACAGGTTGCATAAATTTGCAGGCAATTATGCACCCAAGTTACACCAATTTTCAAAGCAAATGCAGGCATGTAAACTCGCTTTGAAATTTATCCCAGCAAAACCATGCATACTTGTGTCCGGATATGCTGAAAATACACACCGCATATATTTTAGATATGCAATCATGTTGCTAGATAGGCTTATGTGTATTTTATACAGTGTGCATGCATGTATTGCTTTGTACAATATAAACTACATATGCATGCACACACATGCCCATTTAGTTGTGTATATGGCATATTCGCACATTTTAAAGTTATTCTCAATCTATGGGGGTCATTTTCCAAAGCAATCGCACGCAAAAAGTCCCTTTTCGCGTGCGATCACTAAATGGGGGCGGAGTCGGGGCGGTGTCAAGACTTGCCAAAAGTCCAGCGGGGGTCCGGGAGCGACCTCCTGCACTCGGGCCATATTGCCAGTATTCAAAATGGCGCTGGCGCTACCTTTGCCCTCACTATGTCACTGTCCCAGGAGTGATCTCCCCTTCTCGGGCCATTGGCTCCCACTAATCAAAATGGCGCCGATGGCCCTTTGCCCTTACCATGTGCCAGGGGCTATCGGTGTCATTGGCCGGCTCCTGTCAATGGAAGGCCCGCAACATTTTTTAAGATGGCGCCGGCCGTCCATTGCTCCTATCAAGTGACAGAGGCCGGCCAATGGCATCGATAGCCCCTGTCACATGGTAAGGGCAAAGGGCCACCGGCGCCATTTTGTTTACTGTCAGCTGACGGCCCGAGAGGGGGAGATCGTTCCTGGGACCCCCGCTGGACCACCAGGCACTATAGGCAAGTTTTGGGGGTCAGGAGGGTGGGGGATTGTAATTAATTAAATCTGAAGGGTTGGGGGGGGGTTTCGGTTCGGGTCAGCCGAAAAACAATCGGCCCGAACCGCGGGAAGCAAAATTTCCTGCGGCGGGCCGATAATGAAGGCCGAACCAAAAGGTTCGGCCGAATCATATCTCTAATTTGTATATGGCTGCACATAGTGTACCATAGTATTTTATAACCCATGCGTATGATATACAGGTGTTTTAGAAAATGCACATATCTTTATCCCCCAGCATAGACACATAAGTAGGCTTATGTATGAATACATGCAATACATTGAAATCACATATATCAATGCATATGGATAGTAACTTTTAAACTGGTGTGCGGGTGCACAGGTGCGTGTATTTGTCAGCCCATGCCCAGGGACGTGGCTATTTTATAACGTGCACACTTATATGCGCGCATGTTATAAATTAGTCTGACGTGTACACATGTGCTCAATTTTAAGTGGGCATGCACTTGTGTGTGTAAATCCCACTTCTACTGTGTAAGTGAGGGAATTTTAAAAGACACATGAGCCATCATTGCCAGTTTTCCCAGTTCATTCCCAGTTCACCCAGTTAAGGGGTTTAATAGCCCTCCCTCTCCCTTGTTAGACCCAACTCTTAGAACCCACTGATTTGTGTAGATTTTTTTTTGTTTTATTATTTACACACAATCCATAGCAGAAGTAAAGTTATGTGGCAGGGAACTCTGGTGCAAGCTAGTGCTTGTAAGTATTTACTCACTAATTTCAAGTTAAAATCCAGGTACGCTCATGCCCTGCCCAGACCACGCCCACACCCTGCCCCTTTTTGGAAACTTTTCATATGTGCACACAGCGGGAGATACACAGGTATCTGGGCGGCCTTTAAAATCTGCTCAGCGCGTGCGTGCTGGTCTGACAAATTCATGCATCCCCTAATTTTGGCATGCATAGGGCTTTTAAAATTCTCCTTTGAATGTGCATACTTTTCCTACCTCTTTTAAAAATATATGCGCACTTATTTTACATGTGAAAGTAAAGTAGGACTTACTCGTGCATATTGGGATTTATGCATGTTAGTCAGACAATTTTAAAATATGCACGCATCCTTCTCCAGGTCAATGAAACCCTCCTAGTTCTGTAGCCAGAACTCATCCCAGTTCACCCAGACCTGCCACCCAGTCAGTATTACACAATAAACACGCTTAGGGATAGATTTTAAAACCCCTGTGCGCGTAAATCCTCCCGGATTTACGCGCACAGGGCACTTGCGCGCCGGCGCACCTATTTTGCATAGGCCACCGGCGCGCACAAAGCCCCAGGACAGTAAGTCCCGGGGCTTCCTAAAAGGGGCAGGAGGAGGCGTGTCCAGGGGGCGTGTCCACGAGCAGGGGCGGTCCGGGGCGTGTCTGGGGGCGTGGTGGCAGTTCGGGGGCGGGCCGGGAGGGCGGTCCCGAGTTACGCCTGCTTCAAGTAGGCGTAACTTGCCCAACAAAAGTAGGGGGGGGGATTTAGGTAGGGCTGGGGGGTGGGGTAGATAGGGGAAGGGAGGGGAAGGTTGGGGACGCGGAGGGAACGGAGGCAGGCTGTGCGGCTCGGCGCGCGCAGGCTGCTGATTTTGCGCAGCCTTGCTCGCGCCGACCCCGGATTTTATAAGATACGTGCGGCTACGCGCGTATCTTATAAAATCCGGTGTACTTTTTGAAGATCTACCTCTTAATATCATTTACACCAGATAATTAGCAGGTATAAAAATATCTAAGGTGGCAAATGTTTGTGTGTGGTCTTTTAAAATAGCATCTTACGCACGTAACCATTGACCCCGCTCCTGAATGTCCTTAGACCGCCCTTATTTTATGTGTGAATATATGCACAGAAAAGTGAATATACACAAGTATTTTCTACTTTTATAAAATATGGAATAAGTGAATAGAGGCTACAAATGCCTGCATACGCTAATTTAAATTTTTCCGCATGTAACTTTTGGGAAATTCGCCTTACAGCGTGTCTGCGTAATTTTACACACATATACACTGTTTTCTAAAGGGCCATATCTGCAGATAAAGCATTAATTTACCCATAGAGGTCTCTGTGAAATGTTCTCATTCTATTCAAAGCATATGCATAACAACATATATGGAAAAGACTAAGCCATTCATCAGCTCTGGGTAGGATTAAAATAATTAAACATTTTTCACACCTTCAAGTTTGATCAATGTTTCTGCACTCTGATACATTCATTTATTATCCGAAAAATCATAAAGATCAATAAACAGAAATTTAAAATGATACTTCTTATTGTACTAACTTAAAGTTGAATTTTAAAAGCCCGGCAGGCGTTAATTAGGGGATGTGCGAAAAGGCCACCCGGATATGGGCATATCTCCCGCAGCACGTCTAGCTCCAAAGTTTTCAAAAAGGGGTGTGGGCATGTGCATTTTGGGGCATAAGGTACTTATGTGCCCTGGTGAGTGCTGATGTCCTCTACCACCTAACTGTACTTCTGCAATGGATGATGTGTAAGCTAAAAAAATCAAAGGATCGAGCTATTTCTGAGGGATTTAAAGGATCCTGGGGTAACTGGGGGGAGTGTAGGCTGTCAAACCAGGAGGTTTGGGGGACCTACCTGTTAACTGGATGAACCGGTGGACGAACGAGTAAACTAGGAATAGCATGGGCACATACCCCTTTTAAAATCCCCCGATTTATGCAGCAGAATTGGGATTTGCATGCACGAGCCCACTTAAAATCTGGCACACATGTGCATACAGCCAGACTATTTTATAGCATGCATGCATATTCGTGCGTTTGTTATGAAAATGGCCACGACCTTGGCTGCGGGCCAAAGTATGTGTGCCTGAAAGTTACCATCCCTATATATGTAGGGGTAAATTTTGTAACATTGTGCATAAATTAGTTGGCAAATATGTGCATTTGTTACACTAATTTTAAAAGCAGACATGTGCATAAGTGCGCTTTGAAATTATCCAACCAAATCTACTCATACAGGTTCCCTGATAAAAATGTACATGCATACTTTAAAAAATCGAAACGTATGTGTTTAAGTTCAAACCTATTTCAAACTTCACCCCCAGGAATGTATCTGTGCTCAAACATGATATCTGCAATATAGGTTTACCCAGGGCCTGTGCAAGGGTATTGGGTGCACTAGGCGACCCTTGAGCTGCCGCCCTCACCCCCCCTGTTTGGGTGCTGACTGTGTGCGCCTCAGGGCGCTGAGCCATAGGGGGTGCCGAAGTACAGCACTTGCGGCACCACGTGGCTGCTCTTCGGCGCCCCCTATGGCTCGGCGCCCTAGGCGACGGCTGAAGTTTGCCTAATGGATGCGCCGGCCCTGGATTTACCCACATATCAGGCATGCAATTTTGTAAAAGGTCATTTCTGCATGTAAAACACTGTTTACCCACAGGCCGATACAGTACAGTGCGCTCCATAACCTGCTCTTGGACACACATTTTCCCTTACCCCTTATTCAGTAAGGGGCAGAAAACACGCGTCCAACCCGCGGCACCTAATAGCGCCCTCAACATGCAAATGCATGTTGATGGCCCTATTAGGTATTTCCCGCGCGATTCAGTAAGTAAAATGTGCAGCCAAGCCGCACATTTTACTTTCAGAAATTAGCGCCTACCCAAAGGTAGGTGCTAGTTTCTGCCGGCACCGGGAAAGTGCACAGAAAAGCAGTAAAAACTGCTTTTCTGTGCACCCTCCGACTTAATATCATGGCGATATTAAGTCAGAGGTCCCGAAGGGTAAAAAAAGTAAAAGAAAAAAAAGGAAAAAATTTTTAAATGGACCGACGGTTGTCGGGCCGAAAACTGGACGCTCAATTTTGCCGGCGTTCTGTTTCCGAGCCTGTGGCTGTCAGCGGGCTCGAGAACCGATGCCGGCAAAATTGAGCGTCGGCTGTCAAACCCGCTGACAGCCGCCGCTCCGGGTTAAAAGGAGGTGCTCTGGACGCGCTAGTGTCCCTAGCGCCTCCTTTTGCCCGTTTCTACCGCACCACCTAATTTGAATACTGAATCGCGCGCACCGGCGAGTGGCCGTGCGCGCACCGGGAGAGCGGGCGTTCATCCGCTCTCCCGCGGACTTTACTGAATCGGCCTGCCACACAGGGGTCTCTGATAATTACCCTTTCCTTGTGTAGCTTTTGGAAGCCACACTCCCTTCATTAGGTTCATCACCATCATCATCTGACCTGATGAAGGGCGTGTACCACCTAAAAAAATTAGTCAAGATTTGTATTCAGTTAGTGTGGTAGAAAAGTATCACCTTATAATTTTTTTGTTTATTTCCAGGCATTAAAGTGGACAAGGAAAGCACACTACTCTATGCAAATTTATACAATGAATAAAACAACTGGTAGTGTATTAAGAATGCACATCTTAAAGAAGTGCCACACAAGTGGTAGGGAGGGATAGGCAAATGCTGCTCTTCTGGGAATACGCAAGACTCAGTCACGCAGCAAAAATGTTTTTACTTTAGGTACAAAATGTGAGAAAGCCCTTTGAAAATGGGGAGTTTGGTGTCCATCCAAAGCGCAGCACAAGAAATAAATGCATCATGATCTCCCTGTCTTGAAAAAAGAAAATGCTCCATTTAGATGTATATAAATTACAGAATTGTATTCCAGGGTTTATGTAGCAAATCACTCAATGTGAGTTTGCAGATGATAGTTGTGAATAGCAGCAACTTTGCAATGGCCACCATTTTATGGATCATCATAAGTTGTGTGATTCTGTTTATTGTGTGTATTTAGATGGTGGATATGATGCTACATTATAGGATACATTTTTCAATAACACTTGAACTAAAAAAAGTTTATTTTAGATTGCAAAAAAATTTAACGAGCATGTTAAAAAGTCATTTAATGAGTGGTGCAAAAAGATTTAGCATGCTTATTGTAAAAAAATGCCATAAATAGCATGCTCACATTATTTTCAGTCATGGAAACCTGAAAATGTATTAGCTAAATGTTATAATATTATATTATAAGAATGTTGCCTACAGAGGACAAGTAAGCACACTAATCTGAGCATAACCAGTTCTCCTTTTCTCTTGGTTCCTCATGCTGTTTTCCAAAGCATATAGAAGGACTAGGGGGCATTCCATGGGGTTAGCAAGTAGCACATTTAAGACTAATCGGAGACAATTCTTTTTCACTCAACGCACAATAAAGCTCTGGAATTTGTTGCCAGTTAGTGTAGCTGGGTTAAAAAAAGGTTTGGATAAGTTCTTGGAGGAGAAGTCCATTAATGGCTATTAATCAATTTTACTTAGGGAATAGCCACTGCTATTAATTGCATCAGTAGCATGGGATCTTCTTAGTGTTTGGGTAATTGCCAGGTTCTTGTGGCCTGGTTTTGGCCTCTGTTGGAAACAGGATGCTGGGCTTGATGGACCCTTGGTCTGACCCAGCATGGCAATTTCTTATGTTCTTATGTTCTTAATGTTAAGCCTTTAATATGAAGTTGCTTGTCAGTGCAGAGGGAAGAAGTATTAGACCTACTACACACCAGAAGAGGAGGTTAAAGGAGAACAGAGAGTTGTAGGAGAGCAGAAAACAGACATGACTGCATGGTTGAAACCTTCTCTCTTTCTTGTGTATCAGTAAAGATCTTCAAAAAGCAGTGACAGAGGGTTTGCTTGGAGAGAGAAGGGAGCATACAAAGGGAGACCCAGGGAGGAATCTGGCCACCCTGACAACAGGACATCCTCATCTAACCATTTTTCCCTCTATGATTATCATTAGTGTTGGCACCACAATGGCAGCACCACACAGCCTTCTACTGTCTCTGTACACATAGACATGAGTTCTGCACTCAAACCAAAACAATTGGTCAGCTCCAAAAAGCTTTTGAGTCTCAAGCTGCTGAACCACTGCAGTGGTCTTTACCTGCACTAACATTGTCAATGAAATGGAGATATTACTTAACTGATAATTTCGTTTCCCTTAGTGTAGACAGATGGACTCAGGACCAGTGGGTTATGTGCTCTTCTGCTAGCAGATGGGAGACGGAGTCAGATTTCAAAGCTGAGTCATCCTAGTTATACCTCTGCAATGACCTCAGCTCCTGAGTATCCTTCTCGAAAAGCCATTGTAGATATATATCTTGCGTAACAACTTGATTAAAACTGATCAAACTTGATTAAACTGATTCAACTCGATTTAAAAAACTGGCGACCGCTAGTGCATTCAACCAAGTTAGCGCCGACACCAGACTAACTGTGGGTGTCCTGAACTAGGGGTAGGCAACTGTTGCGATTGTTCCAGGTATCGCATCAGGAGTCTGCCGACATTTAGATGACAAAGAAGGTGGTAGTCTTCCAAGTCCTTATGCTCCTCTGGGAATGGTAGGGAGATGGCTTGATTCAAATGAAACTCGGCGACCACTTTCGGTAGAAAGGAGTGAACCTAAGGAACGGTTCCCGACAGGATAGTGCCTGCAGCTTGGAGATGCAATGGGCAGAACATATTGCCACCAGGAATACCATCTTCAATGTTAAGAGGCATAGTGACAGACTGCGCATTGGTCTGAAGGAGGTCCCCGCTAGAAAGTCTAAAACCATATTGAGGTTCCATAGGGGCACCGGCCACTTTAGGGATGGTCAAAGTTGCTTCACCCCTTTTAGAAAATGGGCAAAATGGGCCTCCTGGATGCGCTGATAGACGGATCCCACTCACTTCGGCTCTGAAGCAGGAGAGGGTTGCTACTTGAACCTTGAGGGAGTTGAGAGACAACCCTTTCTTCATACTGTCTTGTAGAAATTCTAGAATCATGGGAATCTTGGCCGTCCACAGGGAAAACCTGCGGTCCTCACACCAGGCTTCAAATATTCTCCAGATCCGTATGTATGTCAGAGATGCTGAGAACTTCCGTGCGCGGAGCAGGGTGTCAATCACAGCCTTCAAGTATCCGCACTTCTTCAGGTGAGTCCTGTCAAGGGCTAGACCGTACGAAAGAATCAAGATGGGTCTTCATGAAGAATCGGGCCCTGCTGGAGAAGGTCCCTGTGTGGAGGTAGGTACAGAGGACCCTCCGCAAGGAGTCTTTGCATATCTGCATACCATGGGCATCTTGGCCAATCCGTAACCACTAGCAGAACTAGTCCCCTATGGTGTTCTATCTTGCGGATGATCTTGCCCAGTAGTGGCCATGGGGGGAAGGCGTACAGTAAGTCCTCCTCTGGCCAGGTCTGGATGAGGGCGTCGATCCCTTGGGAGTGTGGCTCTGATCTTCGGTTGAAGAACCTGGGGACTCAGGCATTGAGAGAGGTGGCTAGAAGGTATACGGCTGGGAGACCCTAGTGATTTACTATCAGTTGGAATGCTCTGGTCAACTGCGCCCATTGCCCCGGGTCCAGGCTTTCTCTGCTGAAGAAGTCTGCTGAGACGTTGTCTTTCCCCGTGATGTGGGAGGCCGAGATTCCTTGTAGATTTTCCTCTGTCCATGCCATGAGAGGATCTATTTCCAGAGACACCTACTGGCTTCTGGTTCCTCCCTGGCAGTTGATATAGGCAACCGTTGTAGCGTTGTCTGACATTACTCGGATCGCTTGCCCTTGGAGTCTGTGGCTGAACCGCAGGCACGCTAGTCTGACTGCTCAAGCTTCCAGGTGGTCTATGTTCCAACCCACCTCTTCCTTGTTCCATTATCCCTGGGCTGTCAGTTCCTGACAGTGAGTTCCCCACCCTCGTAGGCTCACGTCTGTGGTGAGCACGATCCAGTTCGGTGGGGATAGGCTTACTCCCTGCTCAGGTGGTCTTCCTGTAGCCACCACTGAAGCTGAGAACGTACCTCTGCTGGGAGTTGGAGGTGGATTGAGTAATCCTGGGACAGTGGGTTCCAGCGTGATAGTAAGCACTGGAGAGGTCACATGTGAGCACTTGACCACAGAATGACCTCCAGGGTTGATGCCATGAGACCGAGGACTTGAAGATAGTCCCATACCTTGGGATGTGTACTGGCCATCAATCGTCATAATTGTTGGGAGATGGAGGAAGACCTTGTTCTGTTTGTTGTCGAAACAGGCTCCCAGGTACTCTAGAGACTGAGAGAGCTGTAGACGGCTCTTGGCCGTGTTCACAACCCAACCGAGTTCCTGCAGTAGTTTCTTGACTCTGCTGGTCACCTGTCGGCTTTCTTCTGAAGACTTCGCCCTGATCAGCCAGTCGTCCAAGTAAGGGTGCACCAAGATCCCTTCCTTACTCAGTGTTGCCACCATGACCACCATAATTTTGGAGAATGTTCTGGGCGTGGTTGCTAGTCCAAAGGGTAGCGCTCAGAACTGGTAATGGTGTCCCAATACCGCAAAGCGTAGAAAACGCTGGTGATCTTGATGGACTGGAATGTGAAGGTAGGCTTCGGAGATGTACAGGGAGGTTAGGAACTCTCCTGGTTTTACTGCCATTATTACGGAGCGGAGAGTCTCCATGCGCAAGTGTAGTATCTGCAGAAGATGCTCTTGAGGTCCAAGATGGGTCAGAATAATCCTTCTTTCTTGGGGACAATAAAATAGATGGAATAATGCTCTGTAATTTGTTGGGGCTTAGGGACCGGAGTTATTGCCTGAAGACTGAGTAGTCTTGTCAGAGTGGCTTCCACTGCCAGACTCTTGGTGTGGGAGTGGCAGGGTGATATTATAAATTTGTCCCAAGGGATGCTGCAGAACTCCAGAGTAACCTTCTCGAATGATGTTTAGTACCCATTTGTCCGACATGATCTCAACCCATCGTTGGTAGCAGAGGGAAAGTCAACCCCCTATTTCTTCTTCCTTTGGATGGTTTGGCCCATTCTCATTGGGGCATGGCTGGAGCCTGCCCCCTGGCCTGTTCCTCTCTTGGTCTGTCAGTTCCGAAAGGACTGGATCTTTCGGAGGGCTGAGGTGCCTGAAACTACGAGTTCCTGTAGGGTCGAAATCGTTGAGAGTCTATGCCCCTGGTTCTTCTGGGGGAGGGGCACTGGGATCCTTTACCCCATCCTCCGATAGCTGAGGCACTGGAGAATCACCCCACTTGCTGGCTAACTTCTCTAATTTGCTTCCGAATAAGAGAGATCCTTTAAAGGGCATTCTTGTGAGATTCGCTTTAAAGATCGTGTCAGCCGACCAATTCCGCATCTATAACTGTCATCTGGCCACCACTACCGAGGCTACTCTGGTTGAGATACACACCAGGTCTGAGCTTGCATCCATCAGGAAGGCTGCTGCAGGTTCAATCGTTTCACAAGTATACATCTCGGAATTATTTGCCTCTCTTGAGAGGAGCAAGCAGGAACGTGCCACCAGGGTGCAGCAGGAAGCAATCTGCAGTGTCATTGCTGTTGCATCAAAGGCCTGCTTAAGAATGGATTCTAATCATCTATCCCGAGTATCCTTCAATGCAGCCCCTTCCTCAATGGGAATGGTTGTTCTCTTTGAGACGGCACAGACCATGGCGTCCACTTTTGGGAAACGCAGGCATTCCTTGGTCGCTGGTTCCAAAGGGTAAACGGTTTCCAGGGCCCGACTTCCTTTAAAGCTGGCCTCTGGGGCATCCCACTCCAGGTCAATTAGTTCCTGGATGGCTTCCATCATTGGGAAGTAGCATGAGGCCTTACGAAGGAACACCAAGATGGGGTTCTTCTTTGGTTCCGCCATAGGGTCCGTGCCTGGGATCCCCAGAGTTTTCAGAGTCTGGGAAACAAGGGCTGGTAATTCATCCCTGTGGAAGAAGCGAAGCACGGTTCTGTATGGTTCCAGGCCTGGAGGGATTTCTCCTTTTTCCAGAGAGCCACCATCATCATCTGAGGTTATCCAGGTACCTATCCAGGAAATTCTTGGTTAGGCGAGGCATGTCTCGAGGCATCCGAGCAGGGCCAGGAGGGTCTTGTGCTTCTGGAAGGGGTTGAACCCGGGTTGCAGCTGGGGCTGATTGTGCCTGAACAAAGGCTTGCCCTGGAAAAATTCTAAACAGGAGAAGGTCCTTGGGTCCATGTTAACCCCAGGGGGAGTCAGAGTAGGGGCCCCTGAGGTGTCCTCTTGTGGAGATGCCATTTCACAGTAGCATAGATCTAGGGTGCTATCGTATGTAGTAGTTCCGGACCCATCCTCAGACAGTGAGGGACCAGGCTTTGGTCCCCCCTGGGCTTCTTCGCAATGATGACAAAGGAAGGACTCCAGTTCAGGCTGTGCGGCTCTGATGTGGCAGGCTGTACAAAGAGAGTTCCTTCTGGGTTTCTTGGATGCCGGTGCCATTGCCTCTATGTTTAGGCGCACAGGTAATGTGCTTCAATATACGTGTAGTTATGCGCGTGAGCACAATGCGAGCACGTAGTTTTAAGTGCAGCTGTGCGTATAGTTATGCGTGCAGTTGTGCGCTTGGTTGTGTGCCCGGTTGTGCATCCAGCTGTGTGTGCAGCTGTGCGCATGTCTACATTGAAGGCGCACAAGTTGGGTGCATTGACCATCCGGCCTGCACCGCGCGTATCGCTGGTCGAGAGGGGAAGATGCCACCGAAGTCCCTGCGTGTAAGATGGCGCCCCCGAGGGTCTCCACATGTCTTTACCCCATGCACTGGACTGGGGCCTAGCACAACCAAGGCTGCTCAACTCGATCGGTGCTCCCTTTTATCTCGCCGGGTGAAATTTCAAATCGGTACGGCACTCGGAGACCGGAGATCTTAGTTTAAAGTTTTCAGCTTACCTGGTCTTCGCGCATACTGATCGCGTGTTGGAACGGTCTCCAGTTGTGGGTGGAGAAGGCTTTACCTTCACTGCTGCGCTCGGATGTGCACCCACCGCCTTTCAGCCGCTCTAAGGGCTAAGTCCACACCGGGGTTGCCGGCTACCGGACCAAGGCACGCCTCTGAGGAATATCAAAAATCACCTCAGGAATTCTCAACTGGGAGAGGGACCCTTAAGTATCACTGCAGGAGAGCGGGACTCGATCTTCTTTAAGGTAAATTTTGTCTTCTTGCTGTAAATTTTCTAACACTGTGCTAGAGTGTGGGATAGTGTCCACATCTGATAGGAGATAGAGAGATACTGAGGAGCTGAGGTCACTGCAGGAGTATATCTAGAGTGACCTCAGCTTTGAAATCTGACTCCATCTCCCATCTGCTAGCAGAAGAGCACATAACCCACTGGTCCTGAGTCCATCTGGCTACATGCTAAGAAAGCAAAGAATTTTGTCCATGGAGAATTTATTACTTGGAAATACATTTGTCTTGTGTAAAGAAAGATGGATTTATTTTTGAAATATTCAAGTGTCAGTGGGTCTCCTCTGTCACCTCCATTTTTCTCTCTGTCATTCTCCATCTCATCCTGCTGGTGCTATTTGAATGCTTTTTTTTTTAATGTATTTGGGGGAAGGCACATTCTGGGGGAGGACATACTGGTCTGTCATTTGCCCTTTGGAGGAGCCCCTCTTCTTTTATAACTATCCAGTAAGGGTGTGCAGGACAAAAAATTAAATGTATTGTCATTTCGTGTTGTTCGGGGGCAATTTTACATGTTGGTTTGTTTAGTTCAAATTGTTTTATTTATTTATTTATTTGAATTCTTTTATAGACCACCATTTGGTAATTTTATCCCATCCCCATGGTTTACATCCAGACACAAAAGTTACAATATAAAATTAACAGTGCCAACATAAAACATCCGGTACAAAATCATAAAATATACTATTAAAAATAAATCAGAATCTTTAACTTTAACAATGTACTAAAACTTAAAAGTTATAAAATTAATCTTGCCCTAATGTTACCATAATCTAAAAAAGAACAAGTGATAAAAATGTAATAATGTCCGGCTAAAAATTTAACATGTATAACCCAAAAAACTCCATACATATCCTGCCATTGTTTCTCTCTCCTAGTCCTTACAGAATGCCTGTTTATAGAGCCATGTTTTTAACAATCCTTTAAATAACTTATGGTTTTGCTGAGTTCTTAATTCGAGCGGAATTCCATTCCATAGAATGGGGCCTGCCAATGACAGAGCTCGGTCTCTGACCTGTGTTAAACGCGCCGAGCTTATCGAGGGAATTGATAATAGAGCCTTGTTAGCCGAGCAAAGATTTCTCTGTGGTGTATGCAACCTCAGAGCTGTGTTAAGCTCTGAGGTTGCAAACACCACAGAGGAAAAGCACAAACTTTTGGTTTTATGTCATTTCAAACAGATGCATATCCCTACTAGCAAGGATTGGGGCTTGGACTCCCAACTAAAAGACTGTCTTGAACAGAAATGGGGAGGACAGTTTTCAAAAGCCATTTACTTGAGTAAATAAGGCTGTCTAAAAATGGCCCACGCTTTCTCCTGGGCAAAAGTACTCCTGGGGATCGACAATGTGCAGATTTTTAACTGTGCAAAAGCAGGTGGACTCTGAGGTGGGGTTAGGTCAGGGGAGGTAACATCGCACTTCTTTTTGCATTTCTCAAAACTATATGCTCAGTTTTTCAGGGAAATAATATCCACAGAAAAAGACAGGCACAAATGTCTGTGGGTACTTTTTTCCAAGGCAGTTTTCAAAAGGAAATTATGCAAATATCATCCTTTTCAGAATCGGTGCAAAATCCATGGGGGAAAAAATAATAATTCTGCACACTTTGCAATGATGCAGATACGTTTGAACATTGCCAACTTAAATGATGGCAGAGGAAGAGGAGGAGGAACGTGCAGTCTGTCAGACAGACCCATCTGCTAACTCTTCTGCTCTCTCTCTCCCCACTATCTCATGCCCTCTTCAACACATGAGATAAATGTAGCCAATGCTTAGTTGAATGCAATAATCAAGCTGCTTAAAAATGCCAGCTACTGTAGGTAGATATGGATTATGTCATTCCATAATAATTCAGACACTCTTTGAAATAGTACAGGAAACAATCCAAAATTCACTGGAATGGGTCGCAAAAAAAATGAATCATGGATCACTAGTTGGGATGTTTCTTGATCATCGTTCAAATCACATATTTTAAGCAAAACACTACTTAGAACAGGTGGTATTTTGATCCTTCTGCTATGAATTCTTTACATATTTTTGCTTGAAAATAGTTCAAAAGTACTGCAGTCAATAAATCAGTGATACAAGACCTCTGAAAAATGATTTATGAATCGCAAACCAGGATTCAAACATCATAAATTATGATGAATGAATTACAGGGTGCTGTTGTAAGCTTCTTCACATTGCCAAGCCAAGGATGGGAGGGTAATTTAGTTTCAAAGGCCATTCAATCCTTCGCCTCTCTGCTGAACCTGACAGTAAATGTAATGGTGGCTTTAATGCTGTCCACAGAGAGCTAAACTGAAGCTACCAATCCATTTTATATAAATCATCAAATGATGTTCAAATGCTAATGACTTTCAGTCACTACCTGCATCACCCACATCTGAACTGGTAATCTAGAAATGAAAGTCACTTGATCTTTTACTGTTGGGGTTGCTTTTCAAAGCCATTAAAACATAGTTATATATGCATATATGGTTAGTTATAAAATAGCCTGAGGTTTGTATGCATAAAAGTATGCACATAACCACATTTCATGCAATCTTTTATGTGCACAAAAAAAAAAAAAGCATTATGGGAAAGTGGCATAGGGTTGGAGTGTAGTTTTATGTGTACACTTTTAATATTAAAAAGACAGAGGTCAATTTATCAGAAACCCAGAAAACAGCTTATCTAGGTCAAGTTAGCTGAGTAAGTTATAAGGGTTACTCAGTGGGATAAATGTCCTGCTGAATATCCCACATAAATCTACACTATCTTTGAAAATCGTAAGCTACCCGCGATGCTGTCAGAGTAGCATTCTGATAGCAACGTTGGTAGCTTATGTTTCCAGCATTGTTTCTAGAGCAATGCTGGAAGCCATTGGGAAAGTACAAGGATACTGCGATCCTGTGGCTGAAAGGTGTTTGGTAAGGCGCCAGATGGGTGTAGAGTTGAGAAGGGGGCATTTCCAATCATATTTTGGCCACCCGGGAGGAGGCAGGGGGTACTGATGAGCAGACCCATACGATTTCTACTAGGAGAGGTTTGAAGACCTGAGAAGACTCAGCTCGATAGGGTCCTTTATCAGATATTGGGTGGGGGTCAGTTAATCGGGCTGCTAGGACCGTGCAGGACTTGTCTGGAAGCTAGTGCAGAGACCAGTGACAGCAGGCAATTAAAATATGAAAAGAAACCCAATTCACAAAGTTTCAAAATTGTTCCCACAAAGACCATAAATGTACAATAACCAGACAGATGGACAAATAATATCACAGAGGTCCTTATACAGTCACTGTCTGGCTAACAAAGTTAGCTGGATAAACTTCAGTTTCCTGTGGACTGCTGAACTACTGAATATAGCTGGCTATGTTAACTTTATTTTGCTATCTTTAAGACAGCTCTTTGGTCTGACCAGACTTAGCCGGCTAATATTGGAGTTAGCTGGATAACTTAGCTGACCTCAGAATATACCCCTAAGTTATTTGGATACATTTTAGCTGACTAATAAAATAGATAGCTAAAATATAGCCAGTGGGGATGGTAGCTTTTAAACAGCTGCGCGAGCGCACATGTACACACAAATGCCGGCTCGCACCAAAGGACACGGCCATTTTATAACATGCGCGTATGTTATAAAACAGGCTGAATACACATGCATGTGTGCACAATTTTCAATGGCCACATGCTTGTGTGCACAAATCCCGCATCAGTCAGGGAAATTTTACAAGGGACGCACGCCGGCAGAGGCAGATTTCCCAGTTCATTCCTAGTTTGCCCAGTTTAGGGATAGGGCTTGCAAACCCCCATAATTTTATAGCCACCCTTCCCACATTAACCCCGATCCTTAAAACTCTGCTGCCTGGCCGAAATGCTTTTGTTTTACTACTTATATGTCCTTCATAGCAGAAATACATTTACATGGCAGGGGACCCTGGCGCGTGCCTGTGTGCGTAAATATTTATGTGCACATTTTTTGGAGAGGTCTGACATCTCCATGCCCCACCCAGACCACGCCTATGCTCCGCCCCTTTTTAGAAACATTTTCTTGAGCGTACAGTGGGCGATCTGCACGTCTATGGGTGGCTTATAAAATCGGCTTGGCATGCGCTGCCCCAACTTGGGTACATATCTCCTGCTTTTATCACAAGCAGGGCTTTTAAAATCTACCTTTAAGTGCCCAAATATTAAGTTATCCATCTAAATGCTTCTGAATATGGACTTTATAATGAGATTAACATTTGGAATACTGTATAAATTCTGGAGACTACACCTTCAAAAAGATATAAACTGGATGAAGTCAGTCCAGAGGGTAGCCTTCCACAGTGTTTATCCCATGCCCCTTTGACTGTTTTCCCTCTTCACCACCTCCTCCAGAAGGGCATTCCAGGCATCCACCACCTTCTCCGTGAAGAAATATTTCCTGACGTTGGTTCTGAGTCATCCCCCTGGACATTTAATTCATGATCCTAGTTCTATTGTTTTCTTTCCAATGGAAAAGGTTCGAAGTCTGTATATCATTAAAACATTTCAGGTATCTGAAGATCTGTATCATATCTCCCTTGCAGCTCTTCTCTTCCATGATATACATATTTAGATACTTTAACCTCTCCTCATATATCTTCTGATACAGACCCCCACAGCATTTTGGTAGCCCTTTTCTTGACCGACTCCATTCTGTCTCTATCCCTTTTGAGATACGAACTCCAGAACTGAACACAGAACTCCAATTGAGGCCTCACCAAGGTCCTGTACAAGGGCATTATCACCTCCTTTTTCTTATGGTTATTCCTCTCTCTATGCAGTCCAGCATTCTTCTGGCTTTAGTTATTGCCTTGTCACATTGCTTCACCATCTTCAGATCTCCAGATACTATTACTCCAAGATTCCTCCTTGGTCCGTGTACATTAATCTTTCACCCCCCTTTCACATAAAGTTCTTTTGGATAACTGCACCCCAAATGCATGACTCTTTACTTCTTGGCAACTGAATCCCAGCTGCCAAATCTTCAAGGTTTCTTAAATCTCATTTCATTCTCTCTTCTCCTTCAGTCATGTCCACTCTGCTGCAGATCTTAGCATCATCATCCACAAATAGACAAACTTTACCTTCTATCCCTTCCGCAATGTCGATCACGAAGATACTGAATAGTATAGGTCCCAAAAATGATCCCAATGGCACTCCACTTAACATATTCTCTTTTCAGAATAGATTCCATTTACCATTACATGCTGTCTTCTAACAGTCAACCAGTTTGTAATCCATGCCACCATCTTGGCGCTCACTCCCAAGATTCTCATTTTATTCACATGCTTCCAATGTGGGACTGAATCAAAAGCTTTGCTGAAAACTTAGTAGATCACATCAAGCGCTCTTCCTCGATCCAATTTTCTAGCCACCCAGTCAAAAAAAATCAAACACATTTCTCTGACAGGATCTTTCCTTGGTTCAGCAACCCAACAGATTGTAGATAGTTCACAGTATTTTCCTTTCAGCAGAGTCTCCATTAATTTTTCTACCACTGAGATGAGGTTAACTGGCCTGCAGTTTTCAGCGTCCTCTCTGCTACCACTCTTGAGAAGTGGGACCACCACCGCTCTTCTCCAATCCTGCGGCACCACTCCTGTTTCCAGGGATCTATTGAACAGGTCCTTCAGCGGGCCTACCAGCACATTTCTGAGCTCTCTCAGTATCCTTGGGTGTATCTCATCCGGCCCCACAGCCTTGTCCACTTTTAGTTTGCCTAGTTTCTCCCATACATTCTCTTCTATAAACGGAGTTTCTTCTACTCCATTGCCATCTTTGGTCTTGTTAAGGAGCAATGGTCCTCCTCCAACATTTTCTTTAGTGAACACTGAACTGAAGTAATTGTTTAGTATTTCTGCCATTTCTTTGTTACTATCCACACATTGCTCCTTGCCACTTTACAATTTCACTATACCACTTCTGACCTCCCTTCTTTCTATGATATTAATGAAAAATGTTTTGTCTCCTTGCTTTGGCCATCCTTTCTTCCACTTGACCTTTTGCTTTCCTTATTTCTTTCTCCCTATTTTAAAAGATATTCTTCCGTGTTCCTTTCTTTGGGAATCTTTTTGTCATTTTTTCTTCCACCTCCTTAGAGAACCAGATTGGTTTCATTTTCCTTTTATTCTTGTTTACCTTTCTAACACATAGATTTGTTGCCTTTGAAATAGCTCCTTTTATCTTGGCCCACTGTTGTTCCACCTCACCCATTTCCTCCCAGTCTTACAGTTCTTCCTCCAGGTATGTCTCCATTTTAACAAAGTCTATATATTTGAAATTCAAAACTTGGGTCTTCATGTGACTTCTCTGTATTCTATTTGCATAATCAAAACACACCATTTGATGATCATAGGTGCTCAGATGAGTCCCTACCCGAACATTAAAGACATTATCGCCATTAGTAAGCAGTAGATCGAGTATAATAACCTCTCTTGTGGGTTCCATTACTATTTGTTTGAACAGAGCCCCTTGAAGGGTCTTCACTATCTCTCCACTTCTCGTAGATTCCGCAGAAGGGATACTCCAATCCACATCCTGCAAATCTCCAATGAGCAACACTTTGCCCTTCTTTCCCACCTTTTGGATGTCTTCAATGAGTTCTCTGTCCAGTTCATCTGTTTGAACTGGTGGCCTGTAGATCAGACCAGTAACAATGGAAACACTATCTTCTTTTTTTTGGGATGGTCTATAATGCTTCTTCTCTTTGCCATGTCCCTTGCAATTCAGTTGCTTGGATATTGTTTTTGATATAAAGAGCTACTCCTTCCCCTTTTCTATCCTCTCTGTCCTTCCTTAATAAGTTATAGCCATATCCCAATCATGAGAATCAGTGAACCATGTCTCTGTAACAGCTACAATGTCCAAGTCTGCCTCCACCATTAGGGCCTGCAGGCCTGGGATTTTGTGGCACAGACTACGTGCATTTATAGTCATAGTTTTCCAGCTACTCTTTGTAGTCACCTTTTCTGCTTTTTTGAACTGGTTGATTTTGTTACTTCCTCTCCCCTCTTCCTGTTTTGTTTGGGGGTGACATGCCAAATTCACTGGCCACCTCCTAGTTTAAATGCCTAATAATGTATGATCTAAATTTTTCACTTAGCTTCCTCTTTCCTGCCATTGACAAATGTAAGCAATCCTTACCATATAATCTTTTATTGCTCCATACATGGCCCCAGCTTGGAATGTATCCAAATGCACATTCCTTACACCAGGTTTTGAGCCAGGCATTGAAGTTATCTATATGGCATAACCTTTTCTTTACCTTTCTATGTAGTACTTCTGAAAAGGCAATAGGGGATAATGGAGATATGATAGAGACATTTAAATACCTATAAAACAGTGGTTCTCAACCCTGTCCTGGGGACCCCCCCCCCCTGTCAGGTTTTCAAGATATCCACAATGAATATGCATGAGAGAAAATTTGCATGTTATGGAGGCAGTGTATGCAAATTTTCTCTCATGTATATTCATTGTGGATATCCTGAAAACCTGACTGGCTGGGGGGGTCCCCAGGACAGGGTTGAGAACCACTGTTTTATAGGTATTTAAATGTCTCTATCAATACACAGGAGGAAAATCTCTTTCAATGGAATGAGGGTGAAAAGGGATAGAATCAGGAATAATTCAAGGAAGCATTTTGTTACCCTCTTGTTCTTTCTATCCGGATGGAATGTTCTCTGCCATCATGGAACTCCCCTGTCTCGGGTCGGATGGCGATTCTCCGAGGCTCCCGTATGCCTGTTGAAAGGTGCACCTCTAGTCGCCCCTTGTTGAGGAACACTGCATAGTAAGCCTGCAAAACACAATCCAGCTGGTGGTAACATAGTGACATAGTACATGATGGCAGAAAAAGACCAGCAGACCCAATTATTGCTGCCCATACTACAAGGATTCTAAGCTTAGTTTTAAACCCCAAATTTCTAAATTAGTAAAAAAAAAGTATTTCTTTTTACGATTAATTTGAAGAGTTTGGCCTTTTCTGAACAGATCAGACTTGAGATCTTTAATTCATACTTTGGTTCTTAATCATTTAGATTGTTGTAATTCTTTTTTTTTTTTAATAAGGTTTTATTGAATTTTCATATAAACAGCATATTCATAAAAAATAAAAGGATTGGCGTTTACACTCCACATGATTTGACTTACATTCTTTAACAATTACAGCATCGGAAAGATTATTGTAATTCTTTGTACCACTGCTTGTCATCTCGTTCTATCCAACAATTACAACTTGTGCAAAACTCTGCCGCTAAGCTTATTTTTGGGAAAAGAAAATCAATCATGTTACTCCTTTACTGCAGGAGCTCCACTGGCTCCTAATCTCACTGCAAATTCAATTCAAAATAGGCTGCTTGGCCTTTAAAGCTTTTTGTTCTGGATCTCCTTCTTATTTGTCCAATCTATTAGTACTTTATGTCCCAGGTCAGTCCCTCCACTCTTCTCAGCATGATCTGGTCCGAGTACCTTCTTTTAGAGAGATTGTCTATGAGGGTATTTGGGAAATGTTCTTTGCTTTCCTTGCCCCTACTTTCTAGAATTCCTTACTGTTTTCTGTTTGTCTTGAAAAGGAATATTCTAAATTCAGAAAGTCCCTCAAGACTCTTTTATTCTGCCAGGTTTTTACTAATTGATGGTTCAATTATTTATTAATGTTATTGCATATTGATTGTATTATTGTAGATTATATTATATATTATTGATACATTTTATTACTGTTATCAATTTTATTCTTGCTTTATTACTGTGTTATTTTGTATTTTTATTACTACTTTTATTATTGTTTTTTTTATTTATAATTGTACATCATTTTGATTTATATACGAAAAGTGATTCATCAAATATAATAAACTAATTAACTAACTAATCCTCCCAGCTGCCACCTATAAAGTACTACTGCTTTTTAGATATCTCTCCTTATCAAGGACAGTTTGTATTCTTTCTCATTTGTTCTTCCCCATTTTAGACAAATTAATATACAAGATCTCCAGTTAGCTCATACCCAGTACCCTACCCTTCCCATGTTCATCCACAAAGCTTTGCAATAATTTAAATAGCTACCAATATTAGCAGGACTGTTGCTCAGGCATCCAGACTCCTATGAGCCCAGCACAGCCTGCTAGACAGACCCTGCAACATGAGTGCCTGTATTCCCACTAGGATTTGTAGCTATTACTGTACTTGAAGCCTCCCAGACTGATGCAGCTGGTAAAGACTGAGGCACTCTACTGAACAACCATAACAAGATTTCTTCTTTCTCTATGCAAATATTCTCCCTACAGCTGCTACAATTCTTCCCTCACCCTCATGCCCTCTGACAGTTTGTAATTTTCTTAGACTACATTTGAAAAATGTCATTATAGAAATATGGGCAAACCATATAATGGTGGAAGACCAAACCATCAAATAAAGATAATCCAACAATAGAGGAATGGTAATGATTCAACTTGTCTGTATTCTTGAAAAAGATGTTTTTCAACAAACTGTTTTACTGATTTCAAGAATAAATGACAAATAAATTACTTTAACAATCCAGGTAAATGGGGAGTCATTTACCTGGATTGTTTTTTTGTTGTTTTATTTTTTAATTGTTTATATTTGTTTTTTTACATAAGCACCAACATAAACAAAGTGATAGTGAAATAGACAACTTGGCACTACTGCACATTCTGAGATACAAACAGATAAGATAGTAGAGACAGAATACAGGTACAGTAGCATAACATCAGCAAGTATACAATCAGCAAGTAGAAACACTCCCTGTCTTGAGGCAACACGGTAAGGTAACCATAAGTGTACCCTCTTGGGGGCAATGATAAACTCACTAACAAAACAGAGTAATGGGGGCATGATAAACATAGAAGTCTGCTTAAGTCCCCCTCCCCTCCCCCCCCCCATCCATGGTGAAACAAAGAAAGGTTCAGACGTCTGTGTAGACTGTGTGTGTCAGTAGGTATGGGATATGAGTCAGGTAGTATCCAGCGACTGTGGTATCTACGGGCAATATAAGGTGTGCTAGCCTGCTACATGCCTGCTACATGGCTATCCTGAAATAAAGATTTATAATGTGAGAGATTGTGAAATATATCGTCACATGGTATGGTGTAATCTAGTAGGGATGGAAGTCTGAGAATACATTACACCCCTGCAACAACCTTCAGAAAATTTGAGTAGTGGGTTGCAGATACTGTAAAAATGGGACCCACATGTGTGTGTCACCTGTCGTTTTGGACTGCTGTTGGTGGAGGAAGGCATACATCTCGTGAGAATAAAGTCGAAGCTCGAGGACCAGTTGGAGCCTGGTCCTCGAGCCAATGAGTTAAAATAACTTTCTTGCCCACCACTGCAGCTTTAGCAATAAAGACAGGTTTGCTAATGTTGGTTGTCAGAGAGATTGTTTGATCCCAAACAGCCACAACTTGGGGTCGAGGGGAATATGGCATTTCCATAAAGAGATGCAAAACGCCTGTACATCCCGCCAAAACTTCTGTATGTGGTCACAATCCTAAAAAACATGAGAATATGAACCCGTAGCCTTTCCACACTTCTTACAGAGTGGGGAATCACAAATTCGGAACTTAAAAGCCAATTCTGGGGAAATGAACCCTTGCAATAAAAATTTGTATTGTGTTTCCTGCAAGTCTTCGTTAATGGTGATGTACGGAACAAAAGAGAAGACTTGCTTGAAAGCTTCATCAGTCAGAGTAAACGCTGACCACTTACTCCATTTAATGAAAAGAGCTTGCAAAACCTAGTCATCAGAGTTACAAGCCACTAATTCTTTGTAAAAAAAAGATATCTTTGGGCCTTTTGAGGAAGTACAGTGAAATAGTTTTCCCAAGGCGTCTGTGCTACTATGTGTTTGCCAATTTTTAGAGTAAAGCTGCATAAAGTGGCTGATTTGTAAGAAGGTATAAAAATCTACCTGGGGAATAGAAAATTGGTTTTGAAGGTCCAAAAAACTAGAGGTTGGATCAATTGGTATATGTGTCTAAGGCCTTTACTACGGCACTGCAAAAAAGGTGAGACCCCCTCTCCGGGAGGAAAAAATGGATTGTTAACTAGGGAGAGCATGGGTGTCACCCCCAGTGGTTGTATAATCTTTCGGCACATGGCCTTTCAAATTAGATGGAAGTTTATTGTATTCTATTCCATGTGCAAAAGGGCATTGAGAGAACTTACCCCATACCACGCTGTGAGGAGGGGGTTAGGTATATAGTAGGAAGTAGCAAAAATCCAGTCTCAGATAAAGCGTAAATTTCATGCCATTTTATAGTGGGCCAGGTTAGGGCACCCCAGATCCCCCTCCTTAATAGGTAATTGTAGGACGTGGAGAGGAATCTGGGTCCTTCCCCCCCCCCCCAAAGAAAGTCGAAGGGCTTGGGTAACAGAGTGAAGATCCCAGGAGTGAAGTTGAATGGGCAGAATTACCATCTGATATAAGTGTATGCGGCCTTTCAAAGACAATGGTAGACTCTGCCACCTCTTCAGAACGTCCTGAGTGTGTTTAAGTTTCGGCGTAATATTAAGATTATCTAGATTCTCAAGGGAGGCTGGGATTTTTATCCCTAGGTATTTGATTTAGTTATTGGCCCCTGACATGTACGCATTTTATGAATCAGTGTTCGGGGTCTATTAGCCCTTATCAAATTAGCTAGAGGTCTGCCCACTTTGTTGCCAAATTTAAAGAAGTTGTGTTGAGCAACTTGGAGTGCTGTTCCCGCCCGTATATGAAGCACTGTATTGAGCTAAGTGCGCTAAAATAGGATTTCCTATTCTCTTCGGATGGGCTGGCTAACAACTGACATCGGGCCTTTTGGTAAGGGAGTCCAACTGTAGAATATCCTTATTAATACACTTAAATTAAATACTAGTACTAGGGATGTGAATCGTGTCCTCGATCGTCTTAACGATCGATTTCGGCTGGGAGGGGGAGGGAATCGTATTGTTGCCGTTTGGGGGGGTAAAATATCGTGAAAAATCGTGAAAAATCGTGAAAAATCTAAAAATCTAAAAATCGCAAAACCGGCACATTAAAACCCCCTAAAACCCACCCCCGACCCTTTAAATTAAATCCCCCACCCTCCCGAACCCCCCCCAAATGAGTTAAATAACCTGCGGGTCCAGCGGCGGTCCGGAACGGCAGCGGTCCGGAACGGGCTCCTGCTCCTGAATCTTGTTGTCTTCAGCCGGCGCCATTTTCCAAAATGGCGCCGAAAAATGGCGGTGGCCATAGACGAACACGATTGGACGGCAGGAGGTCCTTCCGGACCCCCGCTGGACTTTTGGCAAGTCTCGTGGGGGTCAGGAGGCCCCCCACAAGCTGGCCATAAGTTCCTGGAGGTCCAGCGGGGGTCAGGGAGCGATTTCCCGCCGCGAATCGTTTTCGTACGGAAAATGGCGCCGGCAGGAGAGCGACTGCAGGAGGTCGTTCAGCGAGGGTTCCGGCGCCTCGCTGAACGACCTCCTGCAGTCGATCTCCTGCCGGCGCCATTTTCCGTACGAAAACGATTCGCGGCGGGAAATCGCTCCCTGACCCCCGCTGGACCTCCAGGAACTTTTGGCCAGCTTGTGGGGGGCCTCCTGACCCCCACGAGACTTGCCAAAAGTCCAGCGGGGGTCCGGAAGGACCTCCTGCCGTCCAATCGTGTTCGTCTATGGCCGCCGCCATTTTTCGGCGCCATTTTGGAAAATGGCGCCGGCTGAAGACAACAAGATTCAGGAGCAGGAGCCCGTTCCGGACCGCTGCCTTTAAGAGCATGGGGGAACCTCCAGAAGGACTTCCCCGGTCTCTGTGGTCTCATAGTAAGAGACACCGAAACTGGTGAATGGTCTGAGATGACCGGATTCACAATATCCGCCCTACAGACTTTGGGAAAAGCCTCTCCTGCCAGTAAATATAATCGATTCTGGGGGTGGGAATGAAAGGTATAATCCCTTTCCATGGGGTGAAGGGTTCTCCATGGATCTATGAGCCCCAATTGTTTTGTAATAAATTCTACCCCTTCCCCTTGTTTCCCGGGATGAGACCCACCCGATGTAGATCTGTCCAAAGCCCCATCTGCCATACAGTTGAGGTCTCCCACTAAGATGAGCATCCCCACGCTGTGAGTCAATACTACATTAATGAATTCCTTAAGATATTGCTGTGGGTTTATAGTAGGGGCATAAACATTACAAACGGTGATTAAATGTCCCTGCCACCGCCGGACCAGAATTACATATCTACCTCCTGGGTCTGATATCGTTTTTTCCAGAATATAATCTGTGGCCTTGCTAATAAGGATCGCTACTCCAGCCTTTCAGTGTGGGGTTGCAGCAAAAAAGACTTCCTCCACCCAATCCCTCTTTAACTTAAGAGTTTCCTTGTCAGTCAGATGGGTTTCTTGAAGGCACACAATATCACTTTTCAATCTCTTTAGGTGAGATAGGGCTTTTTTCTGTTTAATGGGTGAACCCAGCCCGTGGACATTCCAGGACACAATTTTGGTCATCTACAAAAGGAGGAGATAGTATGTAGCCTGTAAACCCTGAAGATATTATCAGAGGAAGGAGGTCCCAGCAACTCCCCCATCTCAGTTCTGCATCCTGTACCCTCTATCAATGAGATCTGAGTAACCACAGTCCTGCACACACATACACACAACACCGCAAATCCACAGTCAACCATACACACCATAGAACCCACAACCACACCCAACATCTCTTAACCCACCCCCTCCCCTGTCACCCCCCATCCCTGACTCCCTCAGAACCATCTTAGATTATGGAAAACTCCCTGTCCCTCTCACAATTATGGAGGAATGGGATTAGAGGTCACATTCATGGGGTGCTTGGGTGCCATGCCCCTGCACAGAGCCAGCGAATCCAACCTCTGACTTGAAATAATGAAGAGCAGTTACCCTACTCAGTCAACTAGTGAAAAGCCATACAGTTTCCAAAGTAACTGTGTTGTGAGGGTAAGCTGCGCCCAGCATTGTAGCGTCCTCAATAAAATGCTGGGCATAGTCTGCAATGGGTCCAGGAGGAAAAACACCAACTACTCCACAAAGTCCGATGTGACCCCTGTGGCCATCCAGATGGCCTCCTGGCTAGCTGGAGCTCAGTGCGGTTGACCCAGCAGTGCCAGTGGGGTTATGCCAGATAAACTGTCAGTTTAGAGGCCAGATGGAAAACAATAAGGTGAGAAAATGCCGATGGCCACCACTGTCCACCCTCCTAGGCCCTGCCATGATAGTACAGAGTTGCTGTGAAAAATCTGAAAACTTTCAGACATTGGGCGTCTGTAGAAATTTCTGGGCCTCCCCTGGGTCAGTAAAGCTGTGAAGCTGACCGTCCTGCCAGATTTTTAGAATAGCAGGATATTGAAGGGCAAATTTGATTTTCTTTTCAAACAGCATAGAGCACACTGGTGAGAATTTCTTGCGCTGCTGTGAAACAGAAACAGAGTAGTTCTGCATTATTCAGATCTTTTGGCCTTGATATAGGACTTCTGGGCACTTCCTGTATGCCATCCAAATATGCTACTTGACTGCTGAGTTAAGTATCTTTGCGATTGCAATTCGAGGTCTCTGGTCCGAAGGCCGGCGAATCCCCAATCTGTGTGCCCTTTCAACGTGCATTTTGCCTTTCAAATCCACGAGCCCAACTGTCTCTGGCAGCCAGTCTTCCAGGAACACCCCCAGGCCTTTATCGTCGAGTACTTCAGGTAAGCCCAAAAAATGGAGGTTATCCCACCACAGCCAGTTTTCAATGTCTTCTAGCTTAGCCTGGCACTTTGTCAACACTGCCATATGGGTATTAACTGTGCCGTCACTCGTATTCACGTGGTCTTCCAGCTCCCCTACTCGCCCATCCAGCTGTTTGAGTCTCGGGCCTATATCGATTAGCGCTGATTTTACCTCTGTTAATTGATGGGAGATCCCAGCCAGCTTAGCATCCAGCATAACATACAGTGTTTCTTTGAGGATGTCCACCATCAGTAAGGGTCCTGCTGTAGGTCCGGTTCACCTGTGATCGCCGCCATCTTAGGTTCCACGGCCTTCCCCTTGTCTTTTTCTTTTTCCTTCTTCCCTCCGCAAGAAGCCATCGGCAGCGGGATTTTGTTCATAAAATGAACAATCGACATGAGCTGAAGTGTATTGTAAGTTTAGTACCTGGTGGGACGTCCAAGATGAGTGATGCCGGTAAATACGGGGGCAAGACACCCAGAGCTGAGGGAGAGCACGTCCTCCCTAGCACATCGCCCCACGTGACCTCCCTACCTGGATTGTAAAAGGCATTTATTTAACATTTATTCTTGGAAGCAATAAAACAGTTTTTGAAAAAAATATTTTTCAAGAATACGGATAAGTTGAATCATTACCATTCCTCTATTGCTGGATTATAGAAATATGGACCATAACAATTCACTTTCTAAAGCTGCATGCTTTTTTTCCCTATTTTTAAAGCAAAGAATTGTTAAATTGATTAAAAAATGTATTCACTAGCGAGGCATTCTTTTCTCTTTTGGGATAGGGGGTTCGAGTTGAAGGGAGTCCTGATTATGCAGGGGTAGCAGGAGAGGTTGATGCCTGTTGGGGAGAGGGTTTTATTGACTATTGAAGGGGGATACTGACTCTGTGGTGTGGAGAGTGGGTTTACTGACTCCGCAGAAAGGTTAATATTGGAGGTTTGATAGTGCTCGGGGGACATGGGGAGAGGGAAACCTTTTGTTCGTTGAGATAGAGGAAAAAGGAAACACAGGAAACGCCCTAGGGATGTGCATTCTTTGAAATGAATACGGAAAACGTGACAAATAAGGCCAATATTTTTCATTTGGGGGACCCCCCTGAATGAAATGAACCTTATTTGTTGCATTTGTCTTATATAAATACATGAGGCCTAGGCCCAAAGCTAGGGCCTCATCTAGGGAATAGGCTAAGGCCCAAAGCAGGGGCCTTGGTAACTGCCACCCCCTTCCCCCCGAACAAACTTAATGGATCCGTTGGGTATCTATGGAAACTGCCACGCTGGGTTTTGATGAGGAGGCCAGGGCCTTGGCCTATGCTGAGCTTAGGCTTGACGCCATGGCCCGGCATGCAGGCCAGGTTCCAATGATGGGGCCTCCACCCAGACCCAGGCCTGGAGGCCAGGTCCTGATACTGGAGCATCTCCTGGACCCAGGCCCTAGGACAGAGGCTGGGTCCCAACACCAAGTCCTTGGCCCGGAAGCTGGGTCCTGATGCCAGGGCATTGACCTAGACCCAGGTCTGATGCCCTGGGCCTCAACCTAGAGTCAGGTCCAGGCCTGGGAGCATCTGACATCCTCTTTTTTTCTTCTTCAACTGTCGCCGTCCGCTGGATTCACACCAGAGTTAATTAACTCCAGTGCATTCTTCCCAGTGGATGGGCTCTGGCCTAGGCCGAGGCCCAGGCTTTGGGACCCAGCTTCCAGGCTGGGCCCTAGCATCAGGTCTGGGTGTGGGCCAAGGCCCTGTCATCAGGACCCGGCCTCCAGGCCTGGGCTTGGGACATGGCCTAAGTGAAGGCTTTGAGCTTACGTAGGCCAAGGTTGCGGTGACCTGACTCAAACTATGCAAAGTCGAGTTTTTGGCCTGGTGGTAGGCCTTGCTGGTGAATCCCCACCAGACCAGGTAAGTGTGTGTGTGTGTGTGTGTAGGGGCAGGGGGGGGGGGGGGGGAATCCTGGTCCCGGCATTTTTCTGGGTGAGTGGGAGGTCTTGGAAGGTCCCATTTTTGTTTTTAATGTTTGATTTGATTTTTTAGACAAATGAAACAAAGCAAACAATCTATGAACTGAAAAAAAAAAATCCCAAAAGAAAATTAATTTCTTATCCCTGCACATCGCTAAAACCTCTATGCTAACCGCCCCAAAATGAATGGGCCAGTTAGCAAAAAAGATTTGGGGCTGCAGCATGCACAGTAAAAATGTAACACCTGGTCTGAGGCAGGTGTTACATTTTTGCCTTTATCTGGCCCATGGTGAATAGAAGGTGGAGGGATACCACACATATGAAATTCCCTACATTACATGCAGTACAGGCTAATTTTGGCAGCTGCATGATAATGTGCTGATAAACTGTCTTACATGCACATCAAGGCACTGCATATCAGGCTAATTTTAGCATGGGCAAAAAGGCCTTTAGCAAGCACATTAACCTTCATTGCCTAGGCCCCTAAATTTCAAGACTTGGATTTTAGAGGCAGACACAATTCTGCAAAGGACAGAATATGTGGAAATACTGTGCATGGTAGTTTTTTTCAAACTCTATATATTCCTGTCCATTTTTTGTTTTTGCAAATGTCATAATTTCAGAAAATAAATGTCAATCTAGTTAATTTTCAAAGGAGTTACATGCATAAAATTAGCATAAACTTGTGTAAGTACATTGTACTTTCACACATGCTGTTTTATAAACTTCATAAGTAAAGAACTTCATAAGTAAAGAACTAAGAGAGTCAATGATCTGGAGATGGACTGGGAGAACTAGTGGAGGTATCAGTAAACTGGAGATTTCTATTACATGTGCATTTTTGAGAATATACCTACTTCTGCCTAGGCTTTACGTGAACAAGTTCTGTTTTTTTGTGCATGAAATACGCATGCATATTTTTATAAAATACTTAGGAAAAGAACATACTTTCAATGTATTGCAGATGTTCACAAGTAACCAAATATTTGCATGTATGTTAGGAGGAGATATTTGTGCATTTTATAATATGTGCAGTCCTGATACACACAGTAGGGATGCACAGGGAAACTTTATTTTGTGTTTTGGGGGGGGGTTCCCCTCTTTGTATCGTTTCATTTAATGTTTATTTTATTTCTGTAGCTTGCAGAAACAAAATAAACATTAATCCCCTCCCAAAACAAAAAAATGAAATAGGCCCTCCTCAGATCCAAAGGCCAGGTCTTGACATCGAGGCCTAGGCCAGGCCCAGGCCCTATGCCACCATCCAGGCCCAGAGGTTTGGTCCCTTGGCTGGGGCTTCAGCCTCGGCTCAGGCTTGATTCGGGTCCTAGCCCGGAGGCTGGGTCCTGATGCTGAGGACTTGGCAAATGCCCAAGCCTAGGTCCAACACCAGAGCCTAGCCAGGAGGTCAGGTCCTATCACCATGGCTTCAGCCTCAGCCAACTCATAGGACCGAAGGCTGGAAACCAACCAGGTCACCGTACATCTTCTACGGTTGATGGTCATCTTCAAAATGGCACCCTTTGCTTGGAAGACTTGCAAGAGTAATGTCTCCAGCGCCTTCATCCTGAGTGGAGGGTGCCATCTTAAAGAGGACTATTGATAGAAGAAGATGTCTGGAGGCCTGGACCCTGGTCTCTGGGCCTGGGCTTAGGCCGAAGGTGCAGTGATGGAACACGGCCTCTAGGCTAGACCTCGGCTTCTTGCCTAGGCCTGAGTCTCAGCATTAGGACCTGGCCTCTTGGCTGGTCTCTGGTATTAGGTCTGGGAACAGGCCAAGGCCCCAGTGACAGGCTTGGGTCTGGACCTAGACCAAGGACTTAATTTTGGGTCTGGACCTAAGCTGAGGTCCCGGTGATGGGACCTATCCTGGAGATTGGGTCCATCACTGGTGCATTGTCCTATGCCCAGGCCTGACAGCCAAGTGGTTTTTTTTTTTCCATTTCTTTCAAAATGGAACAGAAAAAAAGTAAGAAAATCTTGTTGGTTTTTCTATCATTTCATTTTGAAATGTTATAAAATGAAATAGAAAACCTTCTTTTATTTCCTATTTTGTTTCAAATGTATGCACATCCCTAATGTGCAGGTTATATAATACTGTAATAGATCTTCGCATGCGCATATATGGGGCTGCGTGGAATTCTTTGAAACTTATCCTCTAAAAGGTAGATTTAAAAAAATACGCGGTCGCCTCCATGTGCGCACACTACCCGGTGCATGCACTTGGACTTGCGATTTTATAACATGCATCGCTCCAATTAAGGAGTGGACTGGGAGGGAACTTCCCTACCCCCTACCCTAACCTCCCTTCCCCACCCCCTAAACCTAATCCACCTTACCTAATTTTTTTTATTTTTTAAGTTGCTGCTCCTCCGGAGCAGAAGCAATTTGCACCGTCCGACTGCTGGTGCGCGCTTCCCCGGAACAGCTCCAAATGGCGGCTTTACTAGTGCCTCTGTTCCCGCCCCTCCATGCCCCTCGGACCACTCCCTTTTCAGGCCCCGGCACTTAATCGCGTACTGGGGTTTAAGCGCATGGCCGGGCCCGTTTGAAACTTGGCCCGGCGTGCATAAGGCCTGGCCACGCGTGTAAACCCCGGGATTTATGCGCGCCAGGGTTTAAAAATTTACCCTTTAGTGTTGACAATACAGAACTATAAACCTTTCCAGGTTTGATTCCATGATCTCATGCAAGTCACTTAGAGCAGCAGTGTTAGCTAGAGTCTTCAAAATATCCATTCACCTGCTCCATTTTTGGACTTATTCTCTGGTCTATTTTCTCTTTTTTTGGTAGAAATATGTGTTATTTGGTCCATTTCTTTTTACACTTTTTGTAACAAAAGATACACACCGTTTGTTATAGTCAATGCCTTGATTTAAAAACTATTTCCTCAGGGTCCATGCTTTGTTCCCTCTACATTAATGCTTAACATATATCGGGGGTACACCGTGCAAAGGGCTCTGAAAAGGATCAGCACATAGCACTCCAGTTTGTATTTGTAACACTGAGAAAAGCTAAGTAGAAGGAATTTTCAAAAACTTTGAGCACTAAAACCAGCTCAGAATAAAATAAGAACATAAGAGCATGCCATACTGGGTCAGACCAAGGGTCCATCAAGCTCAGCATCCTGTTTCCAACAGTGGCCAATCCAGGCCATAAGAACCTGTCAAGTACTCAAAAACTAAGTCTACTCCATGTTACCATTGCTAATGGCAGTGGCTATTCTCTAAGTGAACTTAATAGCAGGTAATGGACTTCTCCTCCAAGAACTTATCCAATCCTTTTTTAAACAGCGCTATACTAACTGCACTAACCACATCCTCTGGCAACAAATTCCAGAGTTTAATTGTGCGTTGAGTAAAAAAGAACTTTCTCCGATTAGTTTTAAATGTGCCCCATGCTAACTTCATGGAGTGCCCCCTAGTCTTTCTACTATCCGAAAGAGTAAATAACCGATTCACATCTACCCATTCTAGACCTCTCATAATTTTAAACATCTCTATCATATCCCCCCTCAGCCATCTCTTCTCCAAGCTGAAAAGTCCTAACCTCTTTAGTCTTTCCTCATAGGGGAGCTGTTCCATTCCCCTTATCATTTTGGTAGCCCTTCTCTGTTCCTTCTCCATCGCAATTATATCTCTTTTGAGATGCGGCGACCAGAATTGTACACAGTATTCAAGGTGCGGTCTCACCATGGAGCAATACAGAGGCATTATGACATTTTCCGTTTTATTCACCATTCCCTTTCTAATAATTCCCAACATTCTGTTTGCTTTTTTGACTGCCGCAGCACACTGAACCAACGATTTCAATGTGTTATCCACTATGACGCCTAGATCTCTTTCTTGGGTTGTAGCACCTAATATGGAACCCAACATTGTGTAATTATAGCATGGGTTATTTTTCCCTACATGCATCACCTTGCACTTATCCACATTAAATTTCATCTGCCATTTGGATGCCCAATTTTCCAGTCTCACAAGGTCCTCCTGCAATTCATCACAATCTACCCGTGAACCAACTACTCTGAACAATTTTGTGTCATCTGCAAATTTGATTATCTCACTCGTCGTATTTCTTTCCAGATCATTTATAAATATATTGAAAACTAAGGGTCCCAATACAGATCCCTGAGGCACTCCACTGTCCACTCTCTTCCACTGAGAAAATTGTCCATTTAATCCTACTCTCTGTTTCCTGTCTTTTAGCCAGTTTGCAATCCACGAAAGGACATCGCCACCTATCCCATGACTTTTTACTTTTCCTAGAAGCCTCTCATGAGGAACTTTGTCAAACGCCTTCTGAAAATCCAAGTATACTATATCTACCGGTTCACCTTTATCCATGTGTTTATTAACTCCTTCAAAAAAGTGAAGCAGATTTGTGAGGCAAGACTTGCCCTGTGTAAAGCCATGCTGACTTTGTTCCATTAAACCATGTCTTTCTATATGTTCTGTGATTTTGATGTTTAGAACACTTTCCACTATTTTTCCTGGCACTGAAGTCAGGCTAACCGGTCTGTAGTTTCCCGGATCGCCCCTGGAGCCCTTTTTAAATATTGGGGTTACATTTGCTATCCTCCAGTCTTCAGGTACAATGGATGATTTTAATGATAGGTTACAAATTTTTACTAATAGGTCTGAAATTTCATTTTTTAGTTCCTTCAGAACTCTGGGGTGTATACCATCCGGTCCAGGTGATTTACTACTCTTCAGTTTGTCAATCAGGCCTACCACATCTTCTAGGTTCACCGTGATTTGATTCAGTCCATCTGAATCATTACCCATGAAAACTTTCTCCATTACGGGTACCTCCCCAACATCCTCTTCAGTAAACACCGAAGCAAAGAAATCATTTAATTTTGCCGCGATGGCCTTATCTTCTCTAAGTGCCCCTTTAACCCCTTGATCATCTAACGGTCCAACTGACTCCCTCACAGGCTTTCTGCTTCGGATATATTTTAAAAAGTTTTTACTGTGAGTTTTTGCCTCTACAGCCAACTTCTTTTCAAATTCTCTCTTAGCCTGTCTTATCAATGTCTTACATTTAACTTGCCAACGTTTATGCTTTATCCTATTTTCTTCTGTTGGATCCTTCTTCCAATTTTTGAATGAAGATATTTTGGCTAAAATAGCTTCTTTCACCTCCCCTTTTAACCATGCCGGTAATCGTTTTGCCTTCTTTCCACCTTTCTTAATGTGTGGAATACATCTAGACTGTGCTTCTAGAATGGTATTTCTTAACAATGACCACGCCTCTTGGACATTTTTTACTTTTGTAGCTGCTCCTTTCAGTTTTTTTCTAACAATTTTTCTCATTTTATCAAAGTTTCCCTTTTGAAAGTTTAGCACGAGAGCCTTGGATCTGCACACTGTTCCTCTTCCAGTCATTAAATCAAATTTGATCATATTATGATCACTATTGCCAAGCGGCCCCACCTTCATTACCTCTCTCATCAAATCCTGTGCTCCACTGAGAATTAGATCTAAAATTGCTCCCTCTCTCGTTGGTTCCTGAACCAATTGCTCCATAAAGCTATCAATTTTTTCATCCTGGAACGTTATCTCTCTAGCGTGTCCCGATGATACATTTACCCAGTCAATATTGGGGTAATTGAAGTCTCCCATTATTACTGCACTACCAATTTGGTTAGCTTCTCTAATTTCTCTTAGCATTTCACTGTCCGTCTCACCATCTTGACCAGGTGGACGGTAGTATACCCCTATCACTATAGTCTTCCCCGACACACAAGGGATTTCTACCCATAGTAATAGCAGTGGCTATTTTCTAAGTAATCTTAATAGCAGGTAAAAATAAAAATCTGAATTGAAAAATCTATCATAATGCCATGTGTATTATGTAATTTTGACTAGAAAATGCTAAACTAACACGTATGCAAATGAGCGACAGTTTGCTGGGAAGCACATGGTATGCTGGAACCTTTTTTCTAAAAATGCTACATTAACCTTCCTCTGTTCATACCTTGGCTGCAAACCATTTTATGCAGGGGCTGCTGTGAACATGGAAATTCTCCTGTATGGTGCTGTAAAATGGAACCTATATCCTACATATGGCTGAATATCTGGGGACCTTTGGCTTACAGCATTTTTTTTCTACTACAATTAAAAAAAAAAAAAAGAAAGGATATTTTGGCCAAATCAGAGGATATTTAGCACTGTTCTTTGTTAATTCACTGTTGAGCATGATGTTTTGTACCCCTCTGGATTGTGCAGAGGGGTACACAATCCAGAGGATTGGATGGCCAGGATGAGAATTCCATTAGGAATGTCATTTGCTAGCAGATGCCCTGAATGTTCGTATGTCTCCATACCTGTCCAACCTGCCTGCGCTTCCTTCCTGCAGGAACAGGAGCCCCACTGGTTCCAAAGAGGATGATGCCAGACTCCTTTTTGGTGCTGAAGGACAGGTGGATCTCCGTGCCAGTGTCAAACGAGATCGGTGGCAGCTCCACAAACCCAGGCTTGGCAAAACTGACGGTGTGTATTTTCTGTGCAGAGAGAAAGGGTGAAAATATATATCAAGTTAACGGAGAGGTGTGTAACAATAAGTCCTACTGCTCTCATTTGGCACACTCCGTCTACACGGAGTCACTTCTGAGGACATGCTGGCAATGTATAAGCACTACAGCAGAGGTTGAAACCTTTCTCCATCATTAGAGAACAGGCAGGCATAAATTCTACCTACATTCCTTTAGCTATTGGAAAACTGACTGCCTAGGATTTTGGTGAAAAAAGCCCAAATTATTATTTCTTTTGACAATTAGATTCAATATATATATATTTTTAAAGACTTTAGAAGTTAAATCCAATCAGAAATGTTATTTTCTTTTATTTTGCACTGGAGACGTTTCTATCCATTTCAGGTTTCTCTACCAACCTGAGGTCTCCTATTCACAGGTATAGGACAGGCTGCTCACGCAGTACAATTACAAAAGGAGCACCAGAGAATGATCTGTGTCTCAGTTTTCTTTCATTTATTCCTATTTTTCTAAAGTCCTGTGTTGGTTTCTTGTTACTTGCCTGCCCCCGCCTGGTAGCGTGGTGGGCAGGACAAGGCCCTCTAGTGACACGCTTCATGATACACGCCTCCTGGCTTGCTCCAAGAAACTCTTGCACTTACTTGCTCACCGCGAGTGCAGCTCTTGAGGACAAGAGCTATTAACAACCCCTGACCTAAATCATTTTTAGGGCCCGTTTCTATCTTTTTTTCATAAAAAGCTGGGTTCCCTTTTATATAATCACTCTCAGGACAATGTTCAAAGGGTTTACCCAGCAGACTTCAGTTGGCTAAACCTGTGACTTTGGAAATTTTCCCTGCTAACCAGCTAAAGGGGTTATTTTTCAAAGCGTTATCGCATGCGTTAGGGCCTTATCGCACACAATAAAGCCTTTTCGCATGCGATATAATGCAAATTAGCTGGAGGGGAGGAGTCAGGGCGGGGAGGGGGAGGAGTCGGTCGTGACACCACTGCCGGCGATAATGTGAGGAACATTATCGCTGGCAGTAGCGCGGCAAATAGCACTACCTTTTATGGAGGCACTATTTGTGCAAAAGACTGGAAGGCAGCCGCACCGTGGTCGGTGAAATCGCACTGCGGTGGTGCGAACGGCTGCGGCCTTTCGCAGGCCCGCCTCCCCTTTTCCCCCTGCCCCCTTTTTTGTGGGCTTCATCATTCTGCGAAGAATGATGAAACTAGCCCTAAATTTGTCTTCCCCAATTCACAGGGCACACCCATTTAGCCAGCTGGGAGAGATGCGGCGCTGCAGGCGTTCCCGGAACAAGATTTTGGTTTAATGTGAATTCTGAAGCGTTAACCAGCTAAATTTAGCCGGACAACTCCAACCACATAAATAGATGTCCTTAAACTAGTTGGATGAATTTTGTTTGGCTATATTTAGGAGAATTCTCAGCTGAAAATCTGTCTAAAGAAAGCCCGGGTAAAGTCCCCCTGTTATTTTCCCGCTGAGCGGCTTGTAATGTAACCCCAAGCATGCGCCTAATATACCACATCGTAATCCACTCTGAAGTGGCTGCCAGCCACAATAGGTGGAATGGAAATATTAAGTTAAATTCAATTCAGTCAGTAAGTACCCCAAAAATCTGCTTAAACAGCCAAATATGTAGGACAGGACTCTTTATTTCAGTCAGTAATAGATGCACAGTGTTTCAGCACAGCTATGAAGGAGCCATGATCTGTAATCATAATCCACGTGGAAAGGCAAAAGAAAACCCAACGAATGCATTGCTCTTGTGTAAACCAATTTGACTCCTGCCACTTCCGAGTCCATTTTATACTGGTGGTAAACACTATTCTGTAGATTTTTTCCCCCGCAGGAAAGTTTGCAGAGTTCTCTATGCAAGAAGCAGGCACTGCACTGATTCCGTGGCCATTCTCAACCAGGCCAGTTTTTCCATAGTGCTCCGCATATTATCACTCGGTGCTACCATGTGTCCATCTTTAGTCTAATGACTGACTGACTGTCTATTGCAGAGACTTATTACATCCAGGAAAATGCTGTTCTTTTGTGGCTGCTCACTGCTTAAATAAAGTACTTTTCTTCAGTATCAACTAATGCATGCCTTTTGGTTATTGAAAGACATTAAGGGAGAAATTTCACGTAGCTAGTCTAGGTGCACAGATAGTTTTGTACTTATGAGTCTAGAAGACAATTTTCATAGAAAACTAAAAGGTCCATATTCAGTGCCATTTCTCTGGCTAAATTTGGACTTAACATCAAATAAACAGAATGAACTTCTGTTAAATCGCTGAATTACCAAACTTCTGAAAATTCCTTCTATACTAGATTTAAAGTTTGCTCAAATGTCTCTCGTACATTCAATTATTTTTGATGCCTACATGCTGTATGGATTAACAATTTAAAAAACATTTTTTTTAGATTTAAATATGTGTAATAAGAGAGATGAAGGTTTCATATAGGTCGTGTAGGCGTCCCCGCACCTTCTTTAGATGTTATAATCATTAACCTCCACCACCTCCTATATGTGACTATTCGTATTCTGTGCAAAAAAAATTTTTTACACGATTTTTAATAAATCTATAATGATTTTTACGATAACATCCAGTTAATATTGCATTTATGACTGCGGAATCACATATCTAGTTGTTGTTCACTGTAATCTCCAATATTCCTTCTCTTTATAACTCTGGTGAAAATTCTCACTCATCTGTGATGAATATCGATTTATACTTTAAAAGTCCCGATATGTACACGTTTCAGACGAAAATCGTCTTTCCTCAGGGGAGTGTTATTCTGTATATCATCGCTGTAACCAGATGTTACAACAATGTAAAAAAATGTTTTGCACAGAAAAAAAATTTTTTTGCATGTAAAAAATTATTTTACACGGAACAACCCATCAATGGTACAGTGGAGTAGTCATTTATTTAAGAAGTAAAGGAGCTGCTTATGTTTGTCATAGGGGAGTCCCAATTTGTGGAACACAATGCCCGACAAGCCCCTTGGTACCACCTCCGGCTTGGAGACTGGACCTGCACTCTCCTGCTCCTAATGGCAGTGTCTTCATTCTACAGCAGAGACTATACCTGCACTCCCCCACTCCTCGGGGCAGTGTCTTCGTTTTACAGCTGAGACTATCTGTGCTCCCTGCTCCTCGGGGCAGTGCCTGAGTTCCATTTCAGTGACTCTACTCGGCATCCCCGCTCCTCGGGGTAGCGCCTCGATTCTCTGCCAGAGGTCCTTTCTTGCGCAACCCCGCTCCTCGGGGTTGCTTTTGTCACTACTACAGAGATTCACCTGGGCTTCCCCGCTCCACGGGCTTGCCTACGTCACCTTTCATCTGATTCAGTATGTCATACTCTCTTGCTGCGCAGTCCCGCCCCTCGTGTCTCTCTCCGCTGCGGATCGCCAGAAGTTCCTGTCTCGCGCTCCCCACTCCTCAGGGCCTGCCCAGTGCTTCCCTTTCTCGGCGGACCTGCTCTGGAATGTACCTCTCCAGTCCAGCGAGTATACTGTGGGTTCTCCTTGAACTGTGTCACTCACCCTGCTCCTCAGGATCCCCCAGAGTACTCTTTACTGCATCTATGATCATGTGGCTATGACGCAGGATGCTCCATTCCTCTATACTACTGAATATCCTACCAGCTGATCTCGCCTCCCAATGGTGGGGACCTGTGGGGCTCCTCCCCACAGGTGGTACCAACCCCCACCTCGGGCCAAGGGTCCACAAACCCATGAATCCAAACAAATTGTAGATATCCTGAAAGCAAAAACAAGCATAAGATATGACATACTGAATCACATGAAAGGACCATCCTGCCTCTGACAATGACCTATCTGGGTGACAAGTCAACTGATAGAGCCCAAAGAGTAGATCCATTCCTTATTCACTCCCAGGGATAAGCGGTGCTTTCCCACCTCTACCTGGCTAATAATGGTTTATTAACTTTTCCTTCAGGAACTTACCTAAACCCCTTTCAAATATCGCTATCCTAGATGGCTTGACCATGAACTCTGGCAACAAATTCCACAGCTTGATTGTGTGCTGAGTGAAAAAAAAAATACTTTCTCTGATTTGTTTTAAATCTGTTAAGTTTCATGGAATGCCCCCTCAACCTTAGTACTATCTGAAAGGGTAAAGAACTATTCTCTATTTACCTGTTTCCCCCTTTTCCCCACTCATGATTTTATAAACCTCTATCATATCTCCCTCTCAGTTGCTTCTTCTCCAAGCTAAAGAGCCCTAACCTGTTTAACCGATCTTCAAAAGGAAGCCATTCCCTGCTTGTGGTTCCACAGGACAAGCACTAGATGGGTTAGAGATGGATTGTTTAGCCTCAAATCATCTAAAGTGTGATCAGTTGTTCACTATTTGGAGGGACAATCCCACAATTTTGGTTTAAAAAAGTTATACATCATCTGCCCTGCATGGGCATTTCAAAAAGGATTTTTGACCTATTCTTCAATCCCATTGCAAACCTTCTTCAGTGGGACACATCATAGCTTTTAAAAGTCAGATGCCCTTCATGTTATTGTAACTTATGCCTACTTGTCAGTAGTGGGAGGAAATTCAGACTGGGCAGCTAATGCTGCCGTGCTTGGAGAATGAAGGAGCAATGCATACCTCCAGTGCACACCCCTTGGTTATCCCCACATAATCAGAGCTGCTCAGCAAGTTATATGGTGTTCGTGAAACTTCAATATCTTTCATACATCCTGTGTATTTCTTGACATTCACTTCAGGCCTGCAAAGAAATATATAAAACAAATCTTTTAAACTTTAAGAAAGACTGAGAGAGATTTGTTTTCGTTTGTGGAGGTAATCACTCAGACACATAGATTTGCATGACTCTCTGTGAAACTCCACTGCCGATGTTGGGAATAACGTTGCAGTCATCATACCAGCTATTGTTTCCCTACCTCCTTTTTAAAAATAATTATTTGTAATATTTTTTTTTAAATGCTAATTAAAATAAAACTCTTAGGGGTGAATTTTCAAAGGAATTATGTGCATAAAAGTACTAAAGTAGCATATATGTGCATAAGTTGCTTGATCTTGCATTCTTGCTATTTTATAAACAACAAAAGTACACGCATATTTTCTGTTTTGGGCGCACACTTACCTGCACAAAAAAGGGCGGGCTACGAGCATTCTGGGGTGGGCCAAGAGGAACAAGCATAAGATGCCATTTTTTAATAGATTTATGTGACTATATTAGGCAACTTATTTGCACAATTTTCCTCCTGTGCAACTGATATCAGACTCCTCTGCTATCTGCTATTGGTTGGGTGGGAGGTATAAGTGAACTGCGGGGAGTTCAGGGTGAAGAACTAGGAGGGTCCTGATGACCTGGAGAAGGGCGGGGTGAACTGATGGAGGTAATGACAAACTGGTGATTTTAGTTACATGCACATGTTATACAATTTTACCAATTTTAACATACAAATCAGGCTTTTATGCGAGCAAGTTATATTTTTTTGGGGTGTAAAATATACATGTATATGTTTAGGAACTAGGTAGAAAAAGAATACGCTTTCAAATGCATTACAGGTATTCATGCGTGATCAAACATACACATGTGTGAAGGGGGGATAGACGTATGTGTGTCTCATAATCTGCGTGTACCCGATACACACAGTTTATAAAATACTACAGTAGATCTCCACATGACGATATATGTGCATAAATGAGGTCACACCGAGTTGTTTGAAAGTTATCCTCCCTATGTAGCATAACACAGTTGAAGTGACAGAACACAAGAAATTTGAAAGATGAGGATAATTTATCTGGCTAACTTTGCTATTTGGACAATGTCTGAATATGGACCTCCCAATGGCTAATGTTATATATGTTGAATTTCAATATTTTATCCTTAGTAGATGGCACCATGTATATGACGTATACTAGTCAGGGAATAGGATTCAAATATTTACAAGCATAAGATTGAAGGTACAGTGACTGACTATACTGTACATATAATGGGTGCTGACATAAATAATAATGGGATCAAGTCTTGCAGTTGTACTTTCATTCTTTAAGGTATAAAAATAAGGTATCTGTCATCCAACTTTCAGTGTTTGGTGTAAATATTGGGGAATTTTCATAGTACAGGCATGAGTTATCTTTTTCATGCACAGTAAACAGTAAATAGGATATAATATAATGTTCCACAATAAATCAAACAGCATTTCTTTTTATTCAAAGGAGTTTTCCTGTGATATGATATATATCTGTGTATCCCAGTAAATTGGATGATAACTCACACCTCTGCTATAAGTAGGGTGGAAAATAGGGTCCCAGCCAACAATGCAAGCCTGCAAACACTGCATCACCTTCCATCCTCAAGCAGAGATTTGAGGGCATATCTATCACATCACCCTACAATGGCAGCTCTCTTTTTTTCTTCCACCACTTTTCTGATAGCTGTCATTTCAGCATTTAAAGGCACTGAGCTATGAAATAAGTGGGCATAAAGTAGTTCTCCGAGGATTTCAAAAAATGCAGTCTGTATGTTCGCAGGGGAAAAGGGAGAGTCTTGATGGGTAGAGATAGAGAATGGCACCTTTCATTAACCACATATAGTGTGTGTTGACAGACCTCAGGCAGAGTTAAATTTTTTTTGTCACATATGCTTGATAAAAAATTGTTTACTCAAAATTGCATGAGCTTTCCACTACAAATTGTATTTTTCAAGCTAATGTAATTTTAAACAACATGCCTATGCTGTAATGAGAGAAGATAAGGAAAGGAGAGAACCCCTGGGGGTAGAACAAAAAATAATTGCAACATCTACTTAAATGACATTTCCCATGAGAGAGGGCTCTATTGCCATATAATTGCCTGTCACCTAAGTTAGATGTCTTCAGCTGAAGGTGAGGGTATCTAACAAGGACAAGGGTAATTACTCTGGTGACAGAGCCCTCTAGCAAGGGAAACATTGTTTTTAGAAAATTAAATTTGAAGAAAAAAAAAGATTCTATAAACGCTATAACTTTTAATTTACTTAAATCTTTTCTTTCATGTTCCACTGCGGCTGTGAAGTTCCATTAGGCTTCACCTGTTGGATCTTGCAGTTGATTGTCTGACATGAGTTTTCTATTTTCTAATCACTGCAATGGCATGACAGAGGGTGAGGGTAGACGAGAGTTATGCCATCATGCCAAATGCCACCTAATAAAGTGAGGATGAGGTTGTCATATATGCTCGGGGGGGGGGGGGGGAGGCTATAAATAATTCACTAGCCATACCTCAAAAGGTACAATAAAGCTTTTATTATATGACCTAGTTTAGGATAACAGAAGGAGCTGGAGTGATGACGGCATTGAGGGAGAAGAGGGCGAGAGTAATTGTGGCAGTGGAATTTAACACTACCTCAGGAAATTCATGGCAAACATCTGGGACACTGGAAGGGTAATATTATAATTACCAACATAGGGCTACAGTCTGAAAATTTGCAGGTTTGCCAGGCACACACACATACACACACAAAGTTACATCTGATACCAAACATATTTTTGCTTTTAAAATTGACCCAGGGAAAAGTAACTGCAGACATTTGAATCTGCCTTTTCTGTTGCTACTTTTTTCATCCAAAAACTACACACAGGGAACCTAACTTTCACAGTACTGAATTTGCACACATAATTGAATGCACAGAAATTTATCCTAATATCTTATAAACTGTGCAGCGGGAGCTGCAGAGTTTAAAAAACAGCATGTAATTCTGCTCAGAAAGTACCCGCATATGTTTCAGTGCATGAGAATATCTGCAATAAGGATGTGAATCGGGCTTCAGACGATTGAAAATATCGTCGATATTTTCAAAATCGTCAGAAATCGGGGACTCCCCCAAAACGATAGGAAAACCCCACGATATGGTTCGTGGGGGTTCTCTTATCGTTTTGAGGGAGGGCGGGAAAAACGGCACACAAAAATAACCCCTAAACCCACCCCGACCCTTTAAAACTAATCCCTTAGCTTCCCCCACTCTTACGACCCCCCCAAAAACTTTTTACAGGTACCTGGTGGTCCAGTGGGGGTCCCGGGAGCGATCTCCTGCTCCCGGGCCATCGGCTGCCACTAATAAAAATGGCGCCGATGGCCTTTGCCCTTACCATGTGACAGGGTATCCGTGCCATTGGCCGGCCCCTGTCACATGGAGGGAGCACTGGATAGCCGGTGCCATCTTTAAAAATGGCGTGGGCCATCCAGTGCTTCCACCATGTGACAGGTAAATAAATCTCTAATCTGCAATGCATTTCTCTATAATTAAGTTGACTTAGAAAATAGCTACTGCTGTTACTAGAATCAGTAGCATGGAATAGACAGGGGTACATTTAAAAAAAAAGCGCGAGCGCATACTTTTGTTCGCGCACCAGGCGCAAACAAAAGTACGCCGGATTTCAATAGATACGCGGGGCTAAAATCCGCAGCCTGCGCACGCTGCCCGTTCCCTCCCGCTCCCCCCACCTTCCCCTCCCTTCCCCTATCTAACCCACCCCCCAGCCCTACCTAAATCCCCCTCCTAACCTTTATCCAGGAAGTTGCGCCTTCCTCCGGGCAGTCGTAACTTGAGCATGCCGAATGCTGGTGCAGCAGGCCCCGACACAGGCCACTGTGTGGGGGCACTCGACTACGCCCCCGGACCGCGGCCACGCCCCCGAACACACCCCGAGCTGACACCACGTCCCCTGGCCATGCCCCCAAACTGCCCCTTTTTGCAAGCCCTGGGACATACGTGCGCCGCTGAGCCTATGCAAAATAGGCTCAGCGCGCGCAGGGGCAGATTTCCTCAGGTTACGCACGTATCCTTTGAAAATCTGCCCATTAGTGTTTCGATACTTGCCAGGTTCTTATGGCCTGGATTGGCCACTGTTGGAAACAGGATACTGGGCTTGATGGATCCTTGGTTTGACCCAGTATGGCATTTTCTTATGTTCTTATCCATTTTATAAACAGACACATGTATATTTTAGATGCGAAAAAAATATAACATCCTTGAAATCACCAGTTCACCCAGTCCATCTCCAGTTCATTTAGACCCTCTAGCACTTCACCCTGATCCTCCACCAGTTTTCCCAGAACTCCCAACCAAAAACTGCAGACCTAAAGACAACTCCGATTTTGTTTGCGCTAGTCAGTTACCAGGTGTAAAAGTGTACAAATAAGTTCAATAATGTATACGCTTATGCCTGTTATAAAAGTGCAACTTCCATTCATGCTTTTTGCCCTCACCCCGGAACACCTCTAGACAGCCCCTTTTTTGCATCAGTAAAATGTACACAAGCAGCTGAAAGTACTTGCATACTTTTGATATTTATAAAGTAGCATATATACACAAAAACATGCTACTTAAGCAAGTATATGCTATTTTTACATGCAGAATCCCTTTGAAAATTTACTCAAAACTTTTGAAAATCCCAAACTATATGCATAGTTTTCTCCAGTACCTATCCACGTCCCGGGAATGCGTACACTATATAATGCAGATATAAGTAAGTGCATTGTGGAACTATCGGTGTACGTTTTACTTGCATAGAGGATGGACAATTTTCAGACAGCTGGTTTACATGGCTAAAACTTTTTTTTGGCAAGGAAATCCCTTTAAAAATTGACCTCTTAAAGACATTTATATTAAAGTCCTAAGCTCTGGGGCTCCAAATGCCGGGCTTTGCGGCTAAATGAACCCCTCACTTCTTGCTGTTACTGAGTCCCCAGTATTCACCATGCATTCTCTCATTTCTGAAAACTAAACAAAATTAATTGTTGTAGCCTTGTTGTCTAAACGCAGAAAAGGCAGATGACTTATCCATATCATTGCTACTACTCTCAACAAAGTACAGGAGGACAATTTGAAGGAACAAAATGGGAGTAATGCAATCAGCTAAACAAGGCAAGAACCATATCAGGTAATGCACACGCATCTACAGTGCACTATTCTAAAAGTGAGGTACCCGCTGCATCTGGAAATAAAAATCAGGTTAAAGAGATTTCTCATAAGATCTGAAAATAAAAGCATGACTTACAAAAGCTGATTTTCAGTAATGCATATTATGAACCCAAAGCTATTCTTAGCTGTGAAGCCATCGCAGCAAGCAAAGCAGAATGGTTTTTTTATTTTGTTGTCCATGATCAGGGCTTATTTTAAGTCATGATAGGCTAATACAGTCTACCACTTACAGCAGGTCTTATTCAAAAGGTCTTTTCCCCCATTCTGTGCATATGGAAAAAAGAATCTTTATTGACTAAAGCCCAGCATCAGAGGATCTCTCCCAGAAAACAAATTAAGAAAAGATGATGTAATAAGGTGCATTTCTATATAACCTATTTTTGCATGTTAGACTGGGGAACATTTGACTTTTGCTGTAGTTATGTTCTAGTTCACAAACTGTTCCATCCTTAGCAGTGGGAACAGGTCAGTATTTTCCACGTGAAAAATGGCGGTGCAAGGTCCAGACAATGGTCAGATCAAAACTTTAATACATCTCCTCATATGCATCAATGCCTATATCACCAAAGCAGCAGTAGTTAGTTATGGCATTTCTTGCCTAGGATAACTCTACCAGTCAATTTATCATTGCAAGTTGTCTGCACACTGTATTTTAACGTAGAAGATGGGTAAATGAAGAGCGGAGCTTGAGTGGTGGACTGCCCTGTAAACTCAGCTACCTAAACCTAGTCTCCTTGGGTTTTATGCATTTGCATAGTTTGCAATCACTAATTAGATTCCTGCTATGTAGTCGAGTGTCACAGACATCAGGGGATACCGAAGCAGGAAAAGGCTGAGCTGACTGATTGCATTGGCCAAGTCGTCCTTTTGTTGGGCATGATTTTTCTCCAACCAGGAGATGAGTACCGGTAAGCAAATTTGAAGTAGAGCCTGAATGTAAATCTGTCTCTGTCCATGATGGCAACTCAGGTAATAAATTGCTCAGTATTATTATTCAGGAAGTCCACGACTTAAGGTGTTTTAAGGTAAGACAATTAATGGTTACAACACTTCTAAACTGATGCCCACTTTCCAACATACAACACTTGTGTGACTGGCCCTTTGGTTAGCCACTCGATGGCCCTAGATTCCTGTCCATTAGTAATAATAGCTTAGTGAGAATTTCCTTTCCATTTTAGCCTCTCCTATAGGCAGCAGACCATAGAAAGAAGGTACAGGGTATCTTCAGGTTACAATACCCATATGTACCAGTACATATAATGAATGTCATCAAAGAAAATAGAGATTCATGGTTAGCGGAGCACGCTGACCGAACAATCATTAAAGATTCTACAAACCCGCAAGCAGTGAGGGAGCACTCCAAATACAGGCAGGCCTTCAACCGCAAGGTGGCAGAAATGTGGCTAGAAAGAAATATCTACAAACATGCCGTGGCTTATCACCTCAGGTCTGGACTCCATAAAATGCATGCTGCCCAACGGGGGTCACAATTAAAAAAAACAAGTCCTGATCACTGTGATCTGGCTAAGCGGGTCAAGGGAGAGAAGGAAGAAGAGAAACTAGAGGATTTGATTGCCCTATGAGGTGGGTGTGAAGAACAGACCGTTCCTGATACCTTAGAAGGGATTCAGTTTTCTGCTTTGTTTCAGAAAGAATCCATTTAGCCTGTAGAGGCTCAAGTTGAAAGAACTGTAAGCTTTCCCTCAGTGGAGGGTGGACTTTTTTTTTTCCTAAATGAGGACTCTTAATGCAAAAGGATTATCTGGCCTGGACCTCAGACCAAGAAGACGAGAAAAGCCTCCTGTGATTATGATTTATCCATCATTGCTACCTCTCTCAACAAAGTACAGCGGGGAAATTTGAAGGAACAAAATGGGAACTTTACCCTAGATGGGAAGGGTATTAATTCATTATTTTTCTCAAGTTGAGAGAGATATTAAATTTAATAAGTGTGAATGAAAAATTTGTATTGGTACATTTTGCGCCTGGAAAAAAATATACATTGAAAACACTTTCATAAAAAAATATAAAATGTCAAAAAATTCAATCAAAAGTGGTATTCTTGATTTATTTATTGCAGAATTAATTATCTAACCATTTTCTTTCATTAGATAAACCATCTTCATCAAATTTAGTATTATACCTTCTAACTTATTTTTTATTTGCAGCTGATACCATCATACGGAAGTGATCTTGAGGTCCTGGTCCCTTTGCATTTAAATGTTTTCCTTTTACAGGCTCTGACTGGAGCCTGTGAAAGATTGGTGGAGCAGCACTGAAAGTCAAGAGGAAGATCTCTCCCCCCCCCCCCTCCCTCCCGGAGATCAAAGAATGGAGTTAAAGTGTTTGGCAGAAGGTGTAAGGGTCAAGTACCTCTCCTGGGTATATTACAGTGCAATGGTAAAATATATAATGTCAATGTGCAATGTAAACTGGACATGGATGGGCAAGTTAGCCAGGATACAAACACCTCTCGGTTGGCTATGTTACTTCCATCTACTGGTATGGAGTTTGGACATGGGCCAAGGCTAGCCGGTCTACTACCGGGATGGACTACCCCCTTCTGTGTCCATCAGTGAGTGTAAAACACAGAGAGAGTTTAAGAAGAATGGGTTATGACACACTGGATATGGTTCCTTCCTTTGGGAAAAGTGTAGGAACACCATTTGGTAACTGGATCTTCTCCCAGGAGAATGGAAAAGGTGTTGGAGATGAGGATTCTCTCTCTTGGAGAATGGAGATGAAAGTGGTAGAGGAAGAGATATGTGTAATGTATTGTAATTATTATGTGTGTTTAGGTAAGGTCCTAACCTTTCTGCCTACCCTGGACGTAGGTTCCATTTGAGATGGTAACCCCTTGTTGTGAGGCCAGGTATTGTAATTTCTGCCATGTTATCTGTATATTATGTCTTTTATGTACAAAGCATTGAAAAAATTTAAATTGTATTCACGCAAGTGTCGCGCTCTCTCACACAATATTTGTGGGAAGGCGAGAATATGGCTGACCCTTCAATCAGCCCCTAGATGGCCCTGGATTCCTGTCCATTAGCAATAACAGATTAGTGGGATTTTCCATTGCATTTCAGTCTCTCCTATGAAGTTGACTGTGATTAACTATCCTGAGGGCACCAGGTGGTAGAGAGCAGTGGAATAGTATTGGATGGGACATGGCCCACCCACTTTGAGCTCAGGCCTACCCACTTAGCATTGCCTGGCAGCCCCATAAAAGAGGCCCTGTTGCAAGGCCCCCCATGAACAGGCTCAGCACTGCCAGACATGCACAGCTAGAAGAGCAGCAGCCGAAGAGAGGAGGCGGCCCTGCGAGGCTGCTGGTGGCTTCCACCCTACCGGCATCTGTGATGAAAAAGTGGCTCGGGAGGCTGCTAGTGGATCCCGTCCTACTGGTGGTTGAAGAAAGAAGAGGCCCAAGAGGCTACCTGTGGACCTTATCCCACCAGCAGCCGAGAAGAGAATACCACCGGGAGAGAGCCCATTCACCTACTCTGCCACGTGTTCCAGTTTTACAAAATTCAAAATTCTTGCGGCTAGCGCGTGCTCTTTGCAGATTTATTTTTTTTATTTTTAGATTTTTATATACCGGTGTTCCTATATGAAATAAAGATCACATCGGTTTACATTGAAACAGAACATGAAAATTGCCAAAAGGCATTACATAGAACAAGGTTATGAAACTTGGAACAGTGTACATAAGTTCAAAAATTTAACAATAACGTTGTAACATTGATGACCAAAAGATAAAGGAGAAAAAAAAAAAAAAAAAAAAAGACTTAAACAATTAAGTTGACAGGTCTTATTGAGCATAAAAATTATAACGTATAATACTCACAATACTTGAGATCAGCATAGAAAAAGTCTAGCTGCAAGAGTTTTGTATAGTGCAGAGGCTGGCACACGAGGAGGAGCAGCAAAACAGGCTTCCCCTTCCGGGAAGACTGCCTGGGTGTGTATTTCTGTGAATGGAAACCTACCTGACGTGTATTTGTGTGTGTGAATGGGAGTCTGGCTGGGGGAAGGGGTATTGGTGTGAATGGGAGCCTGCCTGGCTTTATGTGTGAATGGGAGCCTGGAATGGTGAGAGGCTGCCTGGAGGGGGAGGTGTGAAGGGGAGCCTGCCTGTGTGTGTGTGTGTGTGAATGGCAACCTGTAGTGGGGTGGGGTGGGGATATGAAAGGGAGGTTTCTTGAGGGTGAGGTGTGAATGAGAGCCTGCCTGGGAGGGTTGTATGTGTGTGTCTGTGAGAGACAACATGTGAGAGTGGAGAAGCTGTGGGTGTGTGTGTGTGTGTGTGTATGTGTGTGAGGGACAGAGAGCATGTGGGTGTGAGAGCCTCTATGTAAGAGAGAACAAGAGCATGTATGTTTTAAAGAGAGAGCATTGAAAAGTGAGACCCTGTGTGTTTGAGACCTTAGTGTGTTGAAGAGGGAGCCTGCATGTGAGAGAGCATGAGAGTGAGAGCCTCTGTGTGTGTGGGAGTGGCAGCCTGTTTGTGAGACCCTATGTTTGTGTGAGCCTGCATGTGAGAGAGAGCATGTGAAAGCCTGTGTGTGTGAGGGGGAAATGTGAACCTGTGTGTGAGACAGAATGCAAGAGTGAGAACTTGTGTGTGTGTCTGTGAGGGGGAATGGGAGCCTGCGTGTGAAAGATAGCATGTGAGCGAGAGCCTGTGTGTGTGGTGGAGTGGGAACCTGCATGTGAGCGTGAGAGGCTGCATGTGAGAGAGAGCATAGGGGAGTGTGTGGGAATGCGGAGCCTGTGTGTATGTGAGAGACAGCATGAAAAAGTGGAAGCCTGTGTGAGAGAAAGCATGTATGTGAGAAGCATATGTGAGAGAGCTTCTTTGTGTGTGTGGATGGAGGAAGGAAAGAAGACAAGAGAAGAAACAGAAAGAATAAGAGACACCCTGAAAAAGGAATTGGAAAAGACAGACAAGGGGAACAAAGAGACTGGGACCAACCAATTTGAAAATAAGATCAGACAACAAAGGTAAAAACAAAAATTGTTTTGCTTTCAGTGATTGGAATATGCCATATTTGGGAATGCATTTCTTATATATTTGCATTTTGCTGTTTCTTCAGTATTCCAGTCTTCACAGAGTCTGGTTTCTCAGGCTTTTCATTTCAGTTTTGTCTGCATGTATGTTTCTAATTTGTATTCCCTTATTTTGTATTGAGTAGGGGGTCTGTCTGTATTGTGCAAGTGTAACAGAGGTACAGAATTTTGGCTAGCATGAGGTTTCTCTGTAGGGATTTGTAGCAGTTCGGCTTGTTCTGTTTGCGCACTAGGTTCTGGATTAGTGTTCTAGGGCTTAGTGTAATGTTTGCCTTTGCTGTCTTTTTGTAGATAAGGTTGCTGCTGTTTGAGTCCTGAGAGTTACTGCTGTTATGGTATAGTATGGCAAGGTTCTAGGTGTTATTTTTATTTTTGTAGGGATGTGTCTTACTTCACAAAATGTTTCGCATTGGAGGGAATTAATTTTATTGTCATTGAATATATAATTTTTGCATGCCCTAGTTCTGTACCTGTTGAAAATCTTGTTCTTATGATGAGTGTTATGATTATTGCTGTTTTATTGTACTTATAATATTCTCTGCATTTTGGGATAGAGGATTCATTCATTGATATTTGTTTTATTACATGATTGGATCTGATGTTTCTGTTAAGTGTTCTTTGTTTACTTTTTACATGATGTGTATTTAGAAACTGCAATGAATATAAAATAAATTATTACAGATTAATAAGGTATTTTTAATTCTGGTAAGTGCTTGAAATAGAATTAAAATATTTTAAAGCATCACTCAGGATGAAAATACTTGGAAATCCATTGTCAGATGCACTCTAAGGCATTATTTACTGACAAAAGTACAACTAGTAGGGTCTAGATCTGTATGTCAGCTGCCCACCCATGTTAACCTTGGGCCCCCCAAAAATTAATTTCTGGCTGCGCCACTGGTAGAGAGAGCGTGGTCATTTTGGTTGGGCCTTCCAACCCAACTTGGTAATTTTTTTACGTTTAGAGGGGACTCCTCATCGGTACACTCCCTGTCTGAGAGGGTCTGCCTCATTTTTTAAGAGACAGGTTTTGGGAGAATTTTAGTCAGGTTTGGATAAGTTTTCTGGTTCTGGGGAACACCCTGCACCCTTTGCAGAGGGGCAACCTCCCCCCAATCTAGAGAGCAGGGGCTGGCGACCTATGAGCTACCTCTCTACTCCCTAGAGGAAGCAAGACCAGTGACAGCATTACCCAGCGTGGGATTTTTGGACTTAGAGAAATTTGGATTTTACCCTTTTTGGTTTGCGTGGAGGTGTTTATTTTCCCGTCCCTACTCGTGGATCAGAGTCAGGAGATTGAAAACTTTGCTCAGGACTGGAAACTTCAGATTTTTTCCCCCCCCAGAGAAATCACATAGAACTGAAAGACAGTGTGGGACAGAACACCAAGATCTGGAGATTCCCAACTGGATCTCCACCCCAAAGGGACCAAGACACAGGCTGTAAGCAAGAAACAGAACTTTGGACTCAGGTAGGATTTTGGCATGCGTTTGGGGTTCCCCATAGGACTTCCTGTCTGACTGGGCTGTTTGTACACTGATGAGGAAAAGGTGGCAAGCTCCCCCCCCAGGAGCTAGAGAGATGGACATGAGCACCCCAGCAGAGACTAACGACTGAATTTTAAAATGGCCGTACGTGTAAAAACCGGTACTTAAGTATGTGGTGGGGCCATGCGCGTGCTACACGCATTTAAAAAAGGGCCCAGCCAAGCGCGTAAGTGCCGATATGTGCACAAGTGCTGGGCCCTGAAAAAGGGACAGGCCGGGGGGCATGGGCTAGGTGAGGAGGGGCTGGACAGGTCAGGACGGAGGCTGGCTGGGACAGCAGCCATTAGCTGAAATCCATCTGGTTTGAATTCAGTGTACAACAGTTTGCACATCACCTCAGTTTTGGATAGGTAAAGTCTATAAACAAGATTTTAAAAGCTTTTGCAATAAAAATATCTGTCTAGTAGAAGTCCACAGAGCCTGTATTCCACAAGCTGCAACCGTATCTGATTTTGTTCTATGTGCTAGAGGGTGGCGTGGGTGCAAATAAAAATTAAGAAACATGGCTTTTGTAAATTCTTAGTTTGCCATCTCTCTTTTTGTCTGACTGTTGCATCAGCTACTACTGTTCAGTCCTCTCCTGTGCAAATCATGCAAATCACAGGATTCTCCTGATCTTCTGTTGACATGTTCAGTTTCAAATCTCATTAACGTGACTTTCCCCTCCATTCCATTTGTCGGAACTAGATCCATCCCTTGACTAGCAGCATATCCAACATATAAGGCCCCCTAATGCGTTGTCAGCCACTAGGTTAGCCCACGCTGGGCGTAAATTGCTATTGTAATTTTAAATACAGACCAGACATTTCTTTCAGCAGGTTCCCGTTTCTTACTCAAAACAAAGCCAGAATGAGCTGAGCAGCTGCAGGGGGGAGGTGATAAAGGTGCGCTGGTGTGTGCAGCGTGCGAGGAAACAGCGCGAAGCACTTAGGAGATGCTTCTGTTGTATCAGCAGGTGCAGTTCTCTGATTTCACAGCCTCGAGATAACAGCTGGATGCAAAACGCATCGCCGAAAACCTGCTTCTGCACAGCAAGCTAACCATAACCCAGCCTTTGCCTGGCACATGCACTTCCAGGAGGCATGCAGAAAAGAGAAAGTTTTCATTTTTACCTGGCTTTCATACTGGGAGAAAGGAAAAGATGAAAAAAAAATTCATTGTTTTAACTCTGCATGCTCATCTTTAGCAAACAGCATCAGACATAAAGACAGACACATTATGATAAAATAAATATCAATCACCAAGCGTATAGCAGATGGCATAAATAGATGTAATGCCTCAGTTAATGAATGCATTTATTGTATTTAGGCAGAATTCATCAGTTAGATTTGAGAATCCAAGCTGAAAACATCGATTTTGTAAAACATAAATAGGCATTTAAGGTTTCATCCTGACAAAGAGAAGAGCATATCAAACTGTATAGGTTAGGACTAAATACACCTGACATCTGTAATATTTACTGTGTATTTGATGTCATGCAGTTAATGAGTACAGGCTCTGTTACAACAGCATCAAAAGAGCATAAACTAAATCTATGCAAACGCATAGGAAGTCTTCCATTAAAATCCTATCTGTTACACTGTCAGGTCGTTCTGTTCACCTTGTGTGTTCCCCTCTTAGATTAGGGGATCTCAAATTTTGGTTGTTAATGTTGACCCCCTTTTTTTTTTATTTTTTTTTTTTATTTAATTTTATATACCGGCAACCGTTTGCACATCGTGCCGGTTTACAGATAACTTAAAACAAGGATATATATAGGCAAAGCCTTTACAAGGAACATTGTGTAACCTAGAACATAGTAACAGATCAATAACTAATTGACAAATCAATGCAACTAATTGACAAATCAATTGCAACTAATTGATTTGCCTTTACAAGGAACATTGTGTAACCTAGAACATAGTAACAGATCAATAACTAATTGACAAATCAATGCAACTAATTGACAAATCAATTGCAACTAATTGACAAATCAATGCAACTAATTGACAAATTGACAAATCAATGCAACTAATTGACAAATCAATGCAACATTTGAGGAAGGTTGCAATGTGCACCTGTTGGCTAGTGTTCTACTTTGTATGGTCCTGTAAAAAATTCAATAAAAATAATATAAAAAAAAAAAAAAAATCCCAACTGTTGGGCTTAGGTACATCCTTTTTTCTTATATTTCCCTGCAAATGCATTGTGTTATATCAAGGAAACAAATTTGTTTTCTTAGATTCAAAGCAGTTAAAAAGATTTCCCGATGATAAATCTAGTGTGGTAAAGATTTAATAAAGGGCGGATTTTAAAAGGTTTACGCGTGTGGCCGGGATTTACGTGCGCCGGGCCAATTTTCAAAGGGCCTGGCCACGCACGTTAACCCCCGGGGACGCGTGTGAGTCCCAGGGTTAGTGAAAGGGGTGGTCCAGGGGGCGGGGCGGTCTGGGGGCAGGGTGGGGGGTGGCTAGAGGCGCCCGGCACCGCGGCCAGAAGCAGGAGCAAAAGGAAGGTCAAAGAATTTGGGGGGGATTTAGGATAGGGATAGAGGGAGGGCAGGATAGGGGAAGGGTAAGGGAGGTCAGGCTAGGGGGTAGGGAAGTTCCCTCCCAGTCCGCTCCTTAATTGGAGCGGACTGGGAGGGAACTGGGGAAGGCCCCGATGCATCGGGCATGTTATAAAATCGCACATCCATGTGTGTGCGCCGGGTAGTGCGCGTACATGGACGTGCGCGCGCAATGTTTTAAAATCTACCCCTAAGTCGGTAACTTTTAAACAGCCGTGCGGGTGCACGTGTACGTGCATATTATGCTGGCTCACGCTAATGGAAACGGTCATTTTTATAATATCCGCACGTACATGCTTGCATGATATAGAATAGGCTGTATGTGAGTACATATGCACACAATTTTAAATAGATGCCCACATGTGCACCCAAATGCCATCTCTACCGCATAAGCGGGGGAGGCCTTGAATAGGTGCAAGTGCAGACGCAATTACCAGTTTCCCCAGATCGTTCGCAGTTAGCCCAGGTAAAGGATAGCTCTTCCTAATACCCCTAGTTAATTAGCCTCCCTTTTACCATGTTAGCCCCTGCGCTTAAAACCCCACTGACCGGCAGGACTTGCACGCCATCTATAGCAGAAACCAAGTGACGCGATGGGGGATCCTGGAGCACGCTGGTTAAATACTCACGTGAAGGCTTCATTGAGAAATCTAGGAACGTCCATGCCCTGCCAAGACCACGCCCCGGTCCTATTGTGCAAAAAAGTTTTTGTGCACATACCCGGAGATACACGCGTACTTGCTTGGTTTTTAAAATATGCGCGGCATGCGCCGGCCCCAACTGGCTTCGGCATGCGTAAGGCTTTAAAAATCTACCTGTAAGGTCCTAATTGTTAATTTGGTGAAGTTGACTGACCGATGTTAGTATCAAATTAGCTAGCCCATAAATAGATAAATAAATAAATCTGTCTCTCCATTTCTGGACTTTAGTTTTTCTTATGAAATAATTTCAGTGTTGACGTATTGCTTATTTTATTGTTTCTTTTCATAAGAAAGCTTTTCTTGTACTGCAATGGTTTTTATTTGCACTTGTGCAAAATCCTTTAAATAAAAAGTTAAAAAGAAAAAGTACATAAACTTTGTAACAGAGAGAACTCCAGCTGGAACAATCCAGAACTAGGCTGGAATCCATACTGAAACCAAACAACATTCAAGCATCGTTACCTTAAGTTTCTTAGTGTTGGTAATCCACCAAAATATATTCTCTCATCTGCTTTCAGGTTTAGGCCAAAGTTGCTGCCTGTTGAAGCCGTGCCTACACTGTCTTCTTCATTGCTGTCTATATCCACTATTGATATATTAGCTGGAAAACAGTTGTGGAGGACACAAATTAGTTAAGCCTGCTGTAAATAAATTGTTCTTACATGGAAAAATGCTTTAGTTTCATAATATTTTGAAGCTATGCCATAAAAATATATATATTTTTTTTCATATTGATTTGCCATGTGAATTCTGAACACTGTGAAGTCTATATTCAAAAGCCATTTAGACGGATAACCTAATAGTTATCCGTCTAAGGGCCTCATTTTTCCACCCGGATCGCACGCAATAAGGGACGTTTTGCACACGAAATGTCCCTTATCGCGTGTGATACCAAAATGGGGGCGGAGTCGGCCCCGGAAGAGGAGGAGTCAGGGCGTCACCGGGGCCGACTCCACGAAGACGCCGCGGTTGATGAAAAGGTAAGGCCCTTTTTGCGTCCGAGTTCGCGCCCAATAGCTACACCTCCTACGGTGGCGCTACTGGGTGCGAAACCGGCAGCGATCGCACCGCGACGGTGTGATCGCTGCCGGCTAGCGCAGGCCCGCCCCCCCATTTCGGCCTCCCCGCCCCTCATTCCCTAAAGTATCGCAGGCCTGCGATACTTTAGGGAATGAGGCCCTAAGTGGCTTACCTGGTTATATTCAGCCCTTATCCAAATAAAAAGGGGAGTTTTGAGGGCCTGCCGGGGAGGGGCTGAGATATCCGGCTACCGTAACCGAATATCGGGTATATCCGGCTAGGTTAGCTGCATAACTTTAGGCCTGATTTAGAGGAGGCCTAAAGTTATGCAGCCTTGCGCGGCTGGATAATGTGCTACTTAAGCGGATATTTTGAAAAGCTATCCAGCTAAGTAGCGCCGCCACAATAATGAAAAATGGAAAACCTTTCAAATATAGGGGCTATCTCCTCCCTCCCAGCAAGCAAAAAGAAGGTACTGGGGGGGGGGGGGGAGGGTCGGGGCAAGGGGGGGTATCCACGGCCAATTCTCTTGTTAGTGGGAGGCGGCAGGCTGCTCATAAAAAAAAGGAAAAAAAAAAAAAAAAAAAGCTTAAGGAGCCTCTGCTCCCCAAAAAATGTTTTTTGGGGGTGAACCGAGAATAGCCCACCAGTGCCTCTATAAGATTGTGGGGAGAGGGAGGAGATTGTCCTGCCGTCCTCTATATTTGAAAGGCTTTTAGGTTTTTCATTGTTATGACAGCGAGTTATCCAGCCACACATAGCCGGAAAACTTAAAACTTAAACGGCTATAATCAAATATAACCATTCATGTTTTAAGTTACCTGGCCTCATGTAGCTGGATAACTTTAAGCAAGTATATTCAGCAGGGCATTTCTCCTGCTGAATATACTTGCTTAATATCCTGCTGAATATACTTGCTTAATATCCTGCTGAATATACTTGCCGCCACGAAAAAGTCCAATTTCTGATCTTTATTTTTTCTGCTTTTCTGTACACTTTCCCTGTGAAATTGCCTGCGATACTGTGTTTTTATAATCGGCTCCCGGCATTAGTAATATAAGCCTAGGATTTTACAATGCAGCATCGGTCTAGCATGTTTTGCGCGATACTGCCTGAGATACTGCGTTCTCATAATCAGCTCCCGGCATTGATAACACTAGCCCAAGGTATACAACGTAGTATCATTTATATTTTTTACCCATTTTTTTAGTTCTTGTATATTCAATAGCTTGCTCCTCGGTGTTTAGCAATACTTAATCTTTGAGTCATTGATTGACCATTTATTTTTCATAGTTACAGTAACATGGCCAGGTTAGCCTTTTTTTTTAATATTGTTCTAATTTATATTTTATTTCAAAATTTAGTCTAATTCTTGTACATTCATGGCTTGTTCCTTAGCTTTTAGTGCTACTTAGTTCGATTAGTTTGCCCTGCCACTAATTGTTTCAAATACGTCATGACTGACACGGTCTGTGATACAGCGTTCTTATAATCAGTTCCCGGCATTGATAACACAAGCCTAGTGGTAATAATGAAACATTGTTTCAAAAAATTGTCTTTATCCATTTTATTTTAAATCTGTTTTTTTTTTCAGTTTTTATAGATGCAATGGCTTGTTCCTCAGTTTTTAGTGTTATTTAGTTTTCTTTTTATCTTCAATCACATGGGCATTTAGTCACTTTTGAGGTTTCATGTTTTTAATAGTCTCCATAATGTGACACCACATATACATCAGATTAACCCCTTTTTTCTTTGTAGTGATTTAATCTGCATCCTTCAACTGATGAAGTCATATTTTTCAAACTGATGTCAATTTTTGTTCAAGCACATTTTAAAATCATTTATTATTTTATGCATTACCTACAGACCACCAGACTCCTGTAATTTTATGAAAGCATATCCATATATAGTAAGATTCACCATACACAGGTAAAATCATAAATTGTACTGTGTCTCTCGTTCATTTCCTCATTTTGTCATTGTCCAGTCATTTTGAGCAGTTTTTGACATTTTTTAGCATCTATGTGTTACCTTAAGAACATGCCATACTGGGTCAGACCAAGGGTCCATCAAGCCCAGCATCCTGTTTCCAACAGTGGCCAATCCAGGCCATAAGAACCTGGCAAGTACCCAAAAACTAAGTCTATCCCATGTTACTGTTGCTAGTAATAGCAGTGGCTATTTTCTAAGTCAACTTAATTAATAGCAGGTAATGGACTTCTCCTCCAAGAACTTATCCAATCCATTTTTAAACACAGCTATACTAACTGCACTAACCACATCCTCTGGCAACAAATTCCAGAGTTTAATTGTGCATTGAGTGAAAAAGAACTTTCTCCGATTAGTTTTAAATGTGCCCCATGCTAACTTCATGGAGTGCCCCCTAGTCTATTATGCGAAAGAGTAAATAACCGATTCACATCTACCCGTTCTAGACCTCTCATGATTTTAAACACCTCTATCATATCCCCCCCCCTCAGTCGTCTCTTCTCCAAGCTGAAAAGTCCTAACCTCTTTAGTCTTTCCTTATTTATTATTTTATTTATTTATTTTATTTAACAGCTCTTCTATATCAACATTAGTAGGTACATCATATCTGTTTTCATCAAACAATAGATGGAAAATACAATGAACAGGGAGGGGGGAAGGGACAACAAAAGTAATATGTGCAGCAGCTGGAGGAGGCTATACGGATGAGCTTGAGAAGGAGAACTGGAGAGGTAACATATTAACATTTCCTTCTGTGATATAATTTTGATTTTACATTATTTTCTGTTATTTATTTTGTACGTTGAGTTATATTTGTTTTTTATATGTTTTAGCCCCTGAGGCAGCCCCTGTGTGGGGCGAAACTCGGCCTGAGTCAGGCACACATAAAAAGATCACGTCCCCATTCTAATAAAGCTCAGAAATTGGACTTTTTTGTGGCTTCTAATCCATATTGTTATCCTAACGGCTTTCTTAGACAGCCTACCCTCCTGTTTTGTTAGCTCTGCAAATTATAGCCAGATCTGAAGCAGTAAAAAAACAACCTTTCCTGAATCCAAATATGATAAGGACATACACATCAAGGCTGTTTTTCTTTCAAATCTCCCCTGATGTGGACAATTTTGGATCGTGTATTAGCTATTGAGACTAGCTGGTAGTAGAAAATGGTATCAGGAAAACGCACCTTGTTTTTGAATTCTAGATAGGGTGAATGATTTCCATTTCCCATCATTGTGGACTTTATTGCTGATAGAAGAAGCTGTGCCTGAACCCAGATCATAGCTGACTTTTATTCTTCCATCCATTAGCTCAACGCTCATGAAATCTTTCTGTTAAAGAAAAATGTAAAACGCACAATGTTCCCTTGATTATTATACAGCAGAAATGGAGTGGGGAAACAGGAAGAAGTACATGCACACTCATGCTTTTGTCATACAGGTTTGGCTACCTTTAAAAGACCCGCATGCGACCACAGAAACGTATATATGGCCGTGCACAGATCTAGCGGGTTATACTCGTAAATCTACCCTAAACCATTTGCACACGTGTAAAAGATGCGTGCCAACAGATATTCAAGTTAGACAGATAATTTAGGATTTATCTGGCAAAATGGCAGTTTTGCCACTACTTAGCCTCATAAGTCTAAAAAGTACTCCTTATCCAGGTATGTTACTTAGCCAGATAAGTAAGATGTTTTTAAGATGTATCTGGCTACTCAGCGGCAAAACTGCTGCTTAGCCAGATAAGTCAGAATTTGTCCAGCTAAGTGAAGCACAGCTGCTCTGCGCATGTATTTTTACTTCTTACTTTAAAAATATACGGGGGGGGGGGGGTGTTCCCTGTGGGATTTGCATGCATTTACCCCACCCAGTATGTTGGCTTTTACATGTGTAAGTCGGCATATTCTCCAATATGAGCAAAGCAATGAAATTACCAGTTTTATCAATTCATCTACCAGTTTGCCCAGTCCATCTATAGATCCTCAAGGCCCTCCTGGCTCTTCAGCTTGACCTCCCCCCTCCCCCCCCAATTCAACCAGAAATTCCACCCAATCAGTAGTTCACGTTAAAGACGTTTACTATCGCTCACACCAAATAAAGTGCAGGTGGAAATATATGTGAGTAAGCTGCCAAATCTACATGCATACATTTCCTATAATATAGTATCTTGCTTGCATAAACGTTGGCTCCGCCCCTTTTTTATCTGTGTAAATTTACTCATGAACGTGTGTATGTTTGAGATCTATATCAGAAAACATATATTTAACTGGCTAGCTATCTTCTTAAAATGACATGCACCAGCTGAATGGCTGATGAGTGGGAGAGGGGGGTTCACTTGCCCACCTCCCACTCATTAATCCTGCAGCCTGTCTATCGGGCCAATTCAGTATGGTGCGCTTGGTTGAGCGCACTTTTAGCCCCGGTTTGGCGGCGCATTTTCGACGCGCTATTTTTACCCTTTATACAGTAAGGGATAATAGCGCATCGATAAAGCGCGGCCAACCCCCCCCCCCCCCCCCCCCCAAAACTAATAGCACCTGCAACATGCAAATGCATGTTGATGGCCCTATTAGTTATTCCCGCACGATACAGAAAGTAAAATGTGCAGCCAAGCCGCACATTTTACTTTCAGAAATTAACGCCTGCCCAAAGGCAGAAGTTAATTTCGGCTGGCACAAGGAAAGTGTATAGAAAAGCAGAAAAAACTGCTTTTCTGTACACCCTTCGACTTAATATCATAGCGATATTAAGTCGGAGGCCCCAAAAATAAAAAACAATAAAAAATCTGCCTGCGGCCTGCGGGTTGGAAGACGGACGCTCAATTTTGCCGGCGTCCGTTTTCCAATCCCGTGGCTGTCAGCAGGTTCAAGAACCGACGCCGGTAAAATTGAGCGTCGGCTGTGAAACCCACTGACAGCCACCACTTCTGTCAAAAAGGAGGCGCTAGGAACGCGCTAGTGTCCCTAGCGCCTCCTTTTACCGCGGGCCCTAATTTGCATATCTTTATTTACTGAATTGTGCAAGACACCCTCATGTCGCTGGTGCACAAGGGATTGGAGTGTGGAAAACCCAAGGTACTATATCTGGAAGGTTTGATACTGGATGGTAATTAGCCAGATTTTCCCTGGGGAGATCATATTTTTGTTTTTAAAGCAGCCTAACAACTGCAATCTTAAGGGACTGGGGATCACCCCTCTTGAAGTGAAACATTAACAGGTAGATTTTTTAAAGTGTTGCTTGCGCAAAAATGGCCCCATACATGTGTATGTGGGTCGCGTGCGAGCAATGCGAATTTTAAGCGGCCGGAAAGTACATGCGTACATACCCTGTGCACACATCAAGAATAAAGAGGCAGCGAAGGGGCTGGGAGAGCCTCTGTTAGAGAGGCAATCTGACACTCTATATATCTCCCACTGTAAGAGAGGCACTTTCAACTCAGAGTGGGTTTTGGGAGGGCGCATTATATTTGTCTGCCTAGGGCGCAAGGGTCTACAGACCCTTGTAACACTGCCCCCCTCCTCCCCCCCCCCAAATCCACCCTGAGTTGAAAGCGCCCCTCTTACAGTGGGTAATATATATAGAGTGTCAGATTGTCTCTCTCACTCTCTCATGAGTATGTGTGTGTTCCTTTTAAAATTTACCTGTTATAATACAACAAAGTGGACTTAAATACTCGTTCCTTTAGTTTAGTAAGGATTTACATGAGCATAAGATATGTCATACTGGGTCAGACCAAGGGTCCATCAAGCCCAATATCCAGTTTCCAACAGTTGCCAATCCAAATCGCAAGTACCTGACATGATCCCAAACAGTAAATAGATACCATGCTGCACTGTGTAGTGATAAGTAGTGATTATTTCCTACTTGGTGAATAACAGTTTATGGTTTTCTCCAGGAACTTGTCCAAACATTTTTTAAACCCAGCTATGCTAACTGCAGTAATCATATCCTCTGGCAATGACATCCAGAGCTTAATTGAGCAGTGAAAAAAAATATTTTCTCTGCTTTGTTTTGAATGTGCTACTTGCTAGCTTTATGGAGTGTCCCCTAGTCTTTGTATTTTTTGAAAGAGCAAATAACCAATGGAGAGATTACTTACCTGATAATCTCGTTTTCCTTAGTGTAGACAGATGGACTCAGAACAAGTGGGTATAGTGTGCTCGTGCTAGCAGTTGGAGACGGATCTGACGTCAGCATGGGTACATATACCCCCACAGGAAGTGAAGCACTTCAGTAATCTGCCTTGCAAAAGCTGTTATGGATATACGTGTACTGACGATCAATGAATTAGTGAAACAGGATTCCCCTGACCGATTGATAGTAGCTGGAGACCGCCAGCATTCCCAACCGGAAGGCGTTGTCACCTGGCAAAGGGGACGCTCTTATGTAAGAAATGACATGGCCTACCTTGAATTGGTGAAACCCATGTATACTGGAAGCTGGGCGGGATGCTGAGTCCATCTGTCTACACTAAGGAAAACGAGATTATCAGGTAAGTAATCTCTCCATTTCCTAGCGTGTAGCCAGATGGACTCAAAACAAGCGGGATGTACAAAAGCTTTACTCCCGGACAGAGCGGGAGGCTGCCTGAGGACCGCGTAAGACCGCCCTCGCAAATGCTGTGTCCTCCCTGGCCTGGACATCCAGACGGTAAAACCTGGAGAAGGTATGGAGGGAGGACCACGTCGCCGCTTTACATATTTCTGCAGGCGACAGCATCCTAGATTCCGCCCAAGATGCTGATTGGGCTCTGGTAGAATGAGCCTTGACTTGTAGAGGTGGTGAGTAGAATATAGAAAGTAGAAAAATAGAAAGTAGTATTGGAAAACACGCTCAGCGAGCGTGCAGGCTCTCCAAACTGCTTTGGAGACGGAAATTACTGAAGTGCTTCACTTCCTGTGGGGGTATATGTACCGGTGCTGACGTCAAATCCGTCTCCAACTGCTAGCACGAGCACACTATACCCACTTGTTCTGAGTCCATCTGGCTACACGCTAGGAAATTTGCATTTACCAGTTCTATTTCACTCTGATTTTATAGACCTCTATCATAACCCCCCTCAGCCGTCTTTCCTCCAAGCAGAACAGCCCTAACTTCTTTAGCTTTCTTCATAGGGGAGGAAGATAAGTTTCATCACATGAGGTGGTTGCATGAAGTAACAGTAAAATCTTAACCATCTCCTCCAATCCAATGTCTCTAAAGCATGAGAACTGTGGTTTAGCATTTGTCCTCTGATGTTACTGGGGCTCCATGCTAACACCCACCTAATCTAAATTCCTTAGAGTCAAGACACTTTTCTCACGAAATGATTTACCAATACATCATTATCTAAATCACAAACTCCCAAATCAGAGGATTTATCTCTCCCTTATATAACTAGGCAATATGTATGAAAATGCTATGGCCTTTGCAAGGTGCATAAGCTCTTCCCCTACATTTTGGAATGTATCCTTTATTACAGCCAGATGTACTGTTCCCTTATAAAGTGCCTCAATCATTAATATCTTCTCATACGGATTTGTTAATTGTCCACTTTCCCCCCCTGAACTCAGATAAGCCTGAAATGCACTCGTAGATCAGCTTTTTCTTATGTAGCTTCCTACTTGTGGAATACTCTTGCTTTATCAATTTGAACTGAGAAAAATTATTTGAAATTCCAGAAAATCTTGAAAGCTTGGTTATTTAAACAAGTGAAAAACGAAGACTAAATGTTAAGCTGCTTTATTTTGATCTTAATTTAATTATTGTTTTAATCTGGATTTTACTTATGTTTTGCCTATGCGTAAGATTTAGTTATGCATGTCTTATTTGCTGGAATTTTTATTTTTAATACATGCCTCACGCTAAGGAGGAAAATTTCAAAAGGAATTGCCCACGTAAAACTGATTATGTGTAAATGTATTTTATGGATGTCAATGGGCTTTGGACAATTGCTACAATATACTATTGAATTGTTAACAAGCTTTACCCGCATAAAGTGCACTTAACGTGAGTAAATGTCTTTTGAAAATTACGATAGTATGCTACGTTTACATGCGGAACTCCTTTGAAAATTACCTCCCCTTCATATTGTAAACCACTCTATTTTTTTTGAAGCATGGTATATCAAGTAAATATGTAATAATAACAGCATTCAAATGAACTATAAGAAGTCCCTAAATTCAGTCCTTCAGGTCCTCAGGTTTTCAGGATTTGCACAATGTATTCCCAAGTTCATGCCTTTGGGGATAATTTTCAAAAGGACTTGTGCATGTAAAAGTATTATGTATGGTAGCAATATTCAAAAGCCCACTTATGCACGTAAAACCGAGTTTTAAAGCACATAAATCTTTTTGAAAAATCACCCCTTCTCTTAACAGAGTACCCAGCAGGAGGAGTTTTCTCTTATGGTATCTTTTGACAATGCCTATTGGCCTCCTCCTTTCGGGTTTGATTTTCAAAAGCATTTGCGTGTGTAAAGCTTGGATTTACATGCATAAATGGGCTGAATATTGCCTGGGGATTTGTGCATGTAAAAATATACACATATGGGGCGGATTTTAAAAGGGTTACATGCGTAATATACGCGCGTAACCCTTTTAAACCCCTCCTGCGCGCGCCGAGCCTATTTTGCATAGGCTCAGTGATGCGCACAAGACCTGGGACGCGCGTATCTCCCGGGGCTTGAAAAAAGGGGTGGGGCGGGGCAGTCCGGGGCAGGGGCGTGGCCAGAGGCCTCCGACGGCCTGCTAGGCCGGGGGATCGCGCACCAGCACTTGGCCGGTGTGCGCAATCTACGCCTGCCCAGAGGCAGGCACAACTTAAATAATAAAGGTAGGGGGGATTTAGGTAGGGCTGAGGGGCGGATTAGATGGGGAAGGGAGGGAAAGGTGGGGGAAGGTGGGGGGGTGAAAGGAAAGTTCCCTCCAAGGCCGCTCCGATTTCAGAGCGGCCTCGGAGGGAACAGAGAAAGCCATCGGGGTTCCCCTAGGGCTTGGCGCGCGCAAGGTGCACAAGTGTGCACCCCCTTGCGCGCGCCGACCCCGGATTTTATCACATTTGCGCGGCTGCGCACACGCATGTTATAAAATCGGGAATAGATTTGTGTGCGCCGGGTTGTGCACACAAATCTACGCCCGCGCATAGGTTCGAAAATCTGGCCCATAATGCACAGCGTGTATTTTTATGCACACAAGAAATATTCCCAATTCTTCTTGTATATGCTTATTAAAACTGGCTTTAAGCCTTCAAGAAAACCTAGATTAGCACTTGCCATAGACCAACCTTAGCCCTGATTTTCTTAAACTCCATTTCTGTTTTGGAATTTCAGTAGGAAAAAAATAACAAGTTTCAGTATACAGGTGGGCTTGTATTTAAGAAAACCTAGACCACATCATCTTGTCAATTTTGACATGTGTCAGGAGCAAATGCAAAGAATACCATGTAACAACGAAATGCCTTCAAAACCAAGGTACCTCTAAGCCAGTGTGGGCCCTGGTTATCCTGAGGGAATTTTCTGGAATTAAACTGCTGATTTTTATTGATTTGAATCAGTGTACACACATTTAGTCTAAAATGGTGATGAGTTTGTTTTTCATTCAGAAAAAGAAAGGAACAAACATATATAAACTAAGAAATTAAGAGAAAAAAAAAGAAAAAAATGAAACCAGTTAAAGTAATTTCATGAGGGAAATATGGATGCAGAAAACTGCAAAACCAGGTACAACGAGAGAGAGATTAGAAGGTTTAAATTTTTATTGAAACCTTCAAAATCACAGTGAGGTGTGCAAAAGCAGACATGAGACAGAGAAAAGATGCTTGAGCCAAACTTCCTATAGGGCCCCTTTGAGATCTGGAGATCTATTGCCCAGGTAAGTTTGAAACGAGCACATTTTTGGAACGCCTTTTTGTTTCATAATTCTGTAACCCACTATTTAATGAAAGTGAGCCAACACCACATCACAGTTTGACGGTTTTTGTTTACTAACACCCCCCCCCCTCCAGCCCCAAACCACAACGCACATAAAACATACCAAGTCCTGCGTAGCAAGGTACATTAGCAGAGCACTGGAGGAAAAGGTCCTGAACTTGAACATGACCGTAGAAATATTAGGATTCCAGCGGGTTGGGCGACTGACCAAGGCATAGCCCTCGCCATCAAAATGAACGGTACCCTCGCTATCTGTGACCTGCGGGCTAGAACCAGAAGAGAAGTCAGAACAGAATTTGGCTATTTCTCTTACCTGCATGGATTTGAGCTGGGAGAGATGGGAAAGCATATGGAAATCTGGCACACTCTGTCTTTCTCCTGTGCATTTGTCATATATGTGATATATATACATGCATATATGTGCATAAAAAAAAAGAGGTGGTCTAGTGGCATTTCAGGGCCAAAGGTTATGAGCATAAATTGCTATTTTAAAAGACACATGCATACATTTGCACCTGCTAATTATCCGGCATAAGTGATAGTAAAAGTGTTTCTTGTATAGTACTGACTCGGGGGGAGGTCTGGGTGAACTGGGGGGGGGGGGGGTGAATTTAGGCTGAGGGACCAGGAGGGTTTCGATGACCTGGCGAAGGTCTCAGCGAACTAGGGAATTAATTGGTAAACTGGCTAATTTCATTTCTGTATGCATGTTTTAAAATTGTCCAACTTATGCGAGTAAACTGGGGACTAACGCAAATAAGTCCTACTTTACTTGCACATGTAAAATATATATGCACATAGTTTTTAAATAGATAGGAAACGTACTCCCGTTCACTGCATTGATATACATAGTTTCAATGCACTGCATGTATTCGTGCGTAAGCCTGCATACGTGTGGGTAGTTGTGCATCTTTTATAATGCGCGTGGGTTATAAAATAGCATCATAAATGTGTGCACGTATATGCCGCTACGTGCAGTTCTTTGAAGGTTATACCACCTGTGTATCTTTTTACTTTCATTGAATGGGGGTGTTCTCGGGGCAAGGAAAGGGATAGTTTTGCATTTTCAAAACTAGATGTGTTATTTTGAAGGGGGAAAAGTACCTGTAGAAAAAGCAGGCATGCTTTCCTAAGTGCAATTTTCAAAGGAAAAGTCAATTTGGCGGATTTTAAAAGCCCTACACAAGAGAAAGCCGGAAGATATGCACGTCTCTTGGGCCAGCGCATACCGCATGGATTTTAAGAAGCGCCCGAGTATACATGTATCTTCTGGAACATGCACAAATCATAAAGTTCAAAAAAGGGCAGAGCGTGGGCATGGTCTGGTTGGGGCATGGGCATGGTCTGGGCAGAGTGTGGGTGTATCGGGGGAAGGCCAAGAGATGTCCATGTAAATACTTTACGTGCACAAGCACGCACCGGGGGTCCCCACCGCGTAACTTTACTTCTGCTATTGCTGGCATGTAAGTCAAAAAAAATAAAAAAATTAGGACTAGTCAGTGAGGTTTTAATGGTTGGGTCTAACAGGGGAAAAGGGACCCTTTAAAACTAGGGGGGTTAGGAAGTCCTATCCCTACAGTGGGTGAACTGGCAATGAACTGGTAAAATTCCCCTCACTTACGTGGTAAACGTGGCATTTGCACGCACATGCACGCATCTATATAAAACTGAGCACACATGTACACGTGTACAGCCGATTTTATAACATATGCCCATACGAGAGTGCATGTTAAAAAATGGCTGCGTCCATTGGCGTGAGCCGGCATACGTGCGCACATGTGCATCTTAAAATTCACCTTTATGAGTATTCCCTTTGAGAACTGATGCAAAATCCACAGAGAAAAGTATCCATCAATTTTGCGGTGCCCCCAGACATTTGAAAATTGCCCTGTTGCTGATCACAAGAGACACCTCTCACCAACCAAATATTTATTTGTGGCCAACTAAGACACCCAGCATTGTTTCTTTTTTTTTTTTTTTCCATTGTCTGATACATATTTTCATTTCAGTGTTTAATAAACAATCTGTCTAAAATGAAATGGAACTGAATGATAAATATAATTAATTGCACTCTGTTATCATAAGATTAGCAATAATTCTTAGGCAGCCGCACGAGAAAGACAAGAACTGCAGTGGAAAGGAATTGCTTTTTATCTCTTTCTGTGACAAGATATATAACTTAAAACTAGGGTGACATAAATAAAATCTAATTTCATTTAGGCTGGCTGTGTTCATGAACAGCTAATCTAGCACGCAAATGTTAATATAAGTCATCTTAGACTTTATCATTAGATCATTTAGCTAGAAATCTCGCAAATCATTAACTTTCCTATGGTATTTACTTTGAACATTAAAATGAAACCACTGAGAGCAGCAATAATGGAAAAGAGAACGTTTGGAAACGTTGAATTTTGATATCGCAGTGTTATTGTCCTGCATTTTTTTTTTTTGGCTTGGAAGGTATAAGAATTCAAGAAAACATGGGGAAATATTAATTTATCAGCATTTTTATTCACACTGCAAGGAAGATAATTCAAGCCTAATAGGGGATGTTTGGCTCTGCCTTTGGTGAGATTTCTTCCTGTGCATCTTTTTTTTTCAAATCTTTAGAGTTTTCCATAAGAAAGGCTGAAAGCACTGCATGTTCAAACGCTGTTATTAACCAAGGAGGTAATTTTCAAAAGGATTTACGCATATAAATGTAGCATGTATCGTAGCAAGTTTCAAAACCCCATTTACGCGCGTAAAGTCCATTCACGTACGTAAATCTCCTAGTTTTACGCATGTAAATGCTTTTGAAAATTAACTCCTTAGAGTTCCCAAGACAGTTTTTTTTTCTGTACATACATTTATTCTATATAATGATAAAAGGGACAGATATCAAAAGTCTGTGGGCCTGATTTATACACAAACACAGAACACGACAGGAGATAAAGACCATATGGCCTATCCAGTCTGCCCATTAGGGATGTGCATTTGTTTGAAACAAATGTGAGAAACTGGATGAATAAGCCCATTTTTGTTTAGTTTCAAATGACCTGGAAAAATTTCTTATATTTATTGTTTTTAGCAAATAGTGCACACTATGAACCATTAATTAGTTAGCTATTAGCTATTTGCTAATTGTGTGCACTATTTGCCGAAAATGAACAAACACAAATTCCCCCAAAACAACAACAAAAAAATCAGAACATGAATAAATGAACCAAAAATGAAAAAAAAAAAATGTTGCCTGTACATCCCTACTGCTCACTTGCATCTCTTATTTAGCTTCTTAAGAGTCACCTCTCCCTTAGAGATCCTCTGTGCATATCCCATGTTATACTGAATTCTGAGACTATCCATCTCTCCGTCACCTCCACAAGGAGGCTGTTCCATGCAACCACCCACCACCCTTTCTGAAAAGAAACATTTCCTTAGATTGCTCCAAAGTCTTTTACTAAAGACACAGATTGGGAGCAGTCTCAGTGAAGCAGGACCTGCATGTTATATACCAACCTGACGGTGCATCCTTTGCAGTCCCCCTCCTTGTCTCTGTAATTCCATAGTCCTATTGGTTTGCTGTCCAGGAACGTCTCGCCCATACAGCCAGAGAATGTGGTGGTCTTAACAGCATCTGATTTCTGTGCAAATTAGATGAAGCCACAAACCTTGTCAAAGCTTGATTTGAAGAATCAGTTTCTTTTAGGAATCTTTTTTGATCATATGTCTGCTATACATCAAAACAGTAATCAGGTTATGGGAGAAAAAAACCCGGCATTTATTTTTCTATCATGGAAAATTATAAAAGTCAACCTGTGCCACGCTGTTTTCTTACACTGAATTATTTAGTTGGAATGGAACTGGAAACAAGTCTCAGGCACACATTTTTAAAACAAATCTAATTTGGAGCTGTTTCTCTTCTACATTGAAGGAGACAGCACAACCACCTCATCACATTATCCATACAACTCCCTGCTTCTCCTACTTATATCTCTTTCTCACAATCACCTTCAGAAGTATATGCTATTGAGATCTATTCTATACACGTGCACTTACTTTCCTGCACTCGCACTCATTCTCAGGAATCTGTAGAACCTCTTCCAATATGCTTTAAATATAGGGTCAGCTCCTTGAATGTTTACCACTTATTTACCACAGTAGTCAGTCAACTTGACTTTATTTTCTTGTTTGTTTAAAAAAAAGAACACCTAGATATATTTATGCAACTATTTTATTACTTCAGCTATGAACAGGAACAGTCCGTGGACGGCCAAATATAACACTGACTCTGTCGATAATACTCCTCATCGCTCCACATTAAGACTGCACAGGTATGCCTGATCGGGCATGTGCCCAGTCAGCAGGAGTCAGCAAACCCAATCATCTTACTTTAATAGTGATTAGACTTACTATAGCATTGACGGTTCTTTGCATATTTGTCTGGGCCTGCATAGATAATGAGTGATCAATACTAGACATCTGTACCAGGGGCCCAAAGCTGCCTTAGCACAGTAGCCAGCGTGTCAGTAGCCAGCGTGTCAGTCTTATAATCTGGAGTTCTAGAGTCAATTCTTTGAGAAGGCAGAGATCAACTTCATCTCCCCCAGCACTTGCATGTCAGCTTTCCCCAAGTGTAATCCTTTTCTCTTCCTTTAGCTGGCTAATTATGACATCCAGGCCCTCATCACCTTCGGAGATTCCCACCCCGGCAGATAGCACATGTGATCATTGACCTTGTATAGCATGCACATCTTAGGTCCCAAGGCACTGACAATCTTCTGAAATCACTGTCAGTTTTTGGTCCATAAGTATTTATCATATCTGGGACATCGTTATTTCAGGTGCCCATACGATTTTTGTTTGCAGTGCCATATAGTTGATCGGCTACATTGCTTATCACACCTTCCAAAGAGATTGTTGTATTCTCTTGGGTTGCAGTGTTTTGCAGGTATTCCTATGGATGAGGACAGTGAAGTGCTAGCCTGTCAGGTATCTCTGCTGATAGCATTCTATCGTTTCAAGACCGTACATTTAATATACCGCTATAGGCGTATTTTGGAATGGGCTCCAGATGTTTGTCCATAAGCTGTTATCTCAGCTAATTATGGTTAAATTCAAGGCAGCACAGTGTGCAGAGTTTTTCAACAAGGCAACATCATAGTTTGTGCTATATTGGTACTATCTTGCGATTAACTTTCTTTTGGGTACAGGAACTTTAGTGTTATTTGTACCCATCCTTGGACTAGTCTATAATCCAGGTAGGCAAAACTTTAGAGGAAGCTGGCAAGGGACTCGGCAGTGTCGTGGAGATGTCACCATCTCTGCTTCCAGCGTGCATTTCAATCTCCCTGTGTTTGCTGATATGGTCATAATTTATTTTGGGAGATCCAGTTGCTCTTGCAACCTTGCACTACATATAATAGCTATCAATTCTTATTGCAAGGCTCCAGACCCAGCCCAATACGATTTGGCAGAGGTATTTGTGTGCTTCACTTAATCTAGGCATCTCACACTGCATTACCAGAATAGATTTTGTTCCCGATTAAGGTGCCTTAGGCCGGGGTGGCAGAAAAAATTACTAAAGAGGTTCTGTCTATGTCGGTGGTCTTCTGTTCGGTTGCTTACAACCAAGAAAGTAGCAGAAGTTCTTTTTCAGTGGGTACTGATCCCCGGTGCAATGCCTCTACTAACTACCCTGTCCTATTTGGTTCATGCCTTGCTGTGTACCTTGGGATGCTAGTCTCAAATATGACTCTCACCCATATTCAGTCCTAGGAGTGATTTCATAGGGTACCTGGGGGAGGAGGGGAAAGCCTTTGAAATCCTGAAGAAGCAATACAGGAACACGGCAGCCATTTCAACATACCTCTGGCCATCTGCTGAGGATGGTAAAAGCTTGTCTCATGTGGCTTCTGCACTCAGGGATGTAGTGGTGCTAGCGCATAATCTATGGATTTGTCACTTTCAACATGTGAGTACAGTTATTGTATATCTCATTGGCTATGTATCCTCATTCCTGAATCTGTGCTGTTGATGGGGGTTCTATTTTGCAGACAGTCCGGCACATGTTTGCTTTCCCCTTATGGGCTGTGTTCTATTCATCTATGTTTGGGAAATGGATGGGTGGAACAACCCCCCATGATCCCCTTCTATTATTATTACTGCTTACTGCACACCTGGCATAATATCCCATGCGGGCTTTATGGAATGGGGGTTTTGACAGGCCCCTGACTGTATATGGCATGTGTTTCAATTTCTTGACGCATAGGTTAGTGCCAACCTGCGATATCTTCCTTTAATTTTTGCAGTAGGTTTACAGCATCACTTGTGGCTTAGCAAGATGAACAGGCGCAGTCTCATCTGTGGGTGCCAACCTGCAATATCCCCTTCTTGGAGTGCAAAACAAGCCATGCTATTGGGAGTAACAAGCAGTATTGGTGGTATGATCATGGCATATTTTAGTGAACAAGAGTCAGATTGGGGCATTGGGGCTGGAAAGTCCTTATGGCTTGTAAACAGCATTGAAGTTATTAGAATATGGCCGCAGCTAGGTTGGTGGGGAGCCCACAGCAAGCAAGGTATCACTACCATGGGGCTTGTGGCGGGGTTGACCATGCCCTAAGAGTGCACAGCAAATGCTATTTTAAGGTTGTCTGAGAACATCAAGCGGGTACTCCTGCTGCTATGTTATGCATGGCATGTGCGATGTGAAAGCTGGTCAGGCAGTGAATACCAAGCGGGTATCTCCTGACACTGTGTTACATGGGTGGACTAGTTGCCTATCAAATCTTCAGCTTTGACGACTGGGATTGGCCTATTCACTCCTCCCCCCCCCCCCCCCCCCCCAGTACTTCTGCTGCATCCTGAACAAATGACTCCTGCTCTTGCTATGGATCAGGACAACTTTGGAGAGGCAAGGCTTTGACGGCCCTGTGTTCCCAGCATTAGAATATTGCATTACCATGATATGTAATAAGCCTTAATGAACTGCAACTTAGGTGAGGGCATGATCACCATATAAAGATTGCATAATGGTCTAGGATTTAATTAATGTTTGAATTTTATATTGTAATTTGATCTATGCTGTGGCCATATTCATCCAATCAAGATCTTCATTTACGAATTATATTGTGCCAGAGAGCTTCCCTCACTGTGAAATTAACTGAAATTGGGGGGTGAGGGAAGGAAGGAGATTGGGGTTAGAGATATCATATGGGATTGAAAGGAGGAACTGAGTACGCACCTGACAAGGTTGAGTGCAGATTTTGAGTTGCACAATAAACATATATTAATCACAGTTTTGCTGTTTTGATACCAATCTTCCAAAGCACCTAATACCCTTGAAATAAGACAGCTGTGACCCAATGAGCGAAATGGGAACCTGTACTTGTACTCCTGCTGAGAACTGGCATGAAAAGGACAATTTGAATCAGTCCTATTTTATTAACCTTCCTTTCTTAAGCATTTTTAGTGACAAAATTCGTAGACATGCCAGAATGCTTTAGGGAAGGGTGATTTAAAAAGCAGCTAGGACTCCTGTCTTTCATTTTCCACGATATATTTTTTAAATACATCCCAAAAGGCCTCCTGCTCAATAAACTGTTCTCATAAGAATTCACCGAGTCTGATGAAGGGTTGGTATAGAACTGAAAGGTGCATAGACATATGAAATGTATTTGATTATCAAAAAAGACACTATGAAGGTGATTTCGTAACTGCTCACATTGGAGGAAAGTCTGTGGGTAGTAGCAGATTCTATGCCAGTTTTCAAAGAGAAAGGATGCACGTAATATTTCTCTGGATATCACCCCACCAAAACCACCTGCCCATCATTTTTGCCGGGGAATATTACACACATACTTTTGAAAATGCAAAAGTATGCATATAAGTACAAATCCCTCCCCCAGCCCAGGAATGCTTCTGTTAATGCAGGTACACTTTCACAGGCCATATGCAGGCAAAGCACTGGTTTACCCACAGAAATACCTCTGAAAATTACTCTCTCTGACGCCATTTAATGACTGTTAGCATATGATTTTAGCACAATCATTATCTGCTGACTTAATGCTCCATGTTCTAAAGGGTGTGCAGCTTTTTGAACATTGGGCATTTAATCAGGGATTTTGTGCAAGATAACGTATGTGCCAACGTGTTTGATCAGCTTAGTGTCATTTTTTTAAATAGATGGGGGTAGACCAGGATGGAGTTGTTCTCTCCTTCTCATCTTTTAATCCATTTTTTGTAACGGGTGGAAAGGAGAGTGGCACCCAATGAAGGAAGACAGTGTGGGCAGAAACGTATATGTATATGTCAGCTCGCGCCATTGAACAGTCGATTTATATCATATGTGCGTATATACGCGCATGGTATAAAATAGGCTGTACGCACATACATGTGTGTACAAATTTATATTGACACGCACATGTGCCCGCAAACACCGCTTCTACCGCATAAGTGGGGTATTTTAGTAGACACGTGTGCCAACGCAATTGCCAGTTTCCCCAGTTCATTCCCAGTTCGCCCAGGTAAAGGACAGGACTTCCTAACCCCCCTAGTTTAAAAGTGTCCCTTTTACCCTGTTAGCCCCACTGACTAGCCTAGTTTTTATTTTATTACTTACACGCCACCCTTAGCAGCAAAGTTACGCGGTGGTAGGGGACCCTGGCATGTGCTTGTGCACATAAATACTTATGCGCTGATTTCATTGATAAATCCTGGAATGCCCATGCTTCGCTCAGACCATGCCCATGCCTTGCTCTTTTTTGTAAAAAAAAAATGTTTGTGCACGTACTTGGGCGTCTTTTAAAATCCGCATGGTATGCACTGGCCCGACTTCTGTGTATATCTCCCAGCTTTGGTGTGCACCGGGCTTTTAAAATTCACCCATAACTCTCTTAGAAGGATTTGAGTGTTGACTACTGTGAGTCTAGACAGGATTTTTCTCTGCATGCAGCTGATAGCTGTCTGGCATCAGCTGGCTGTTATCTCTCTCTCCTGGCCTTGCTTGCTTTCTGACTCCAGGTTTCATATGTAAAAAATTAAAAGGTGAATTTCAAAAGCCTGGCACGCATGTTAATTAGGGGATATGCAAATAAGTTGTGCTCACGCGTGCCAAGTGGATTTTAAAAGCTGTGAAATCTACGCATATCCCCTGCAGTGTGCACATTTAGAAAGTTTCCAAAAAGGGACGGAGCATGGGCATGATCTGGGTGGGGCATGAACCAGAGACGTGACCAGCGCGTGCTGAGGCCCCTTGCCGCGTAACTTTACTTCTGCTATGGATGACATGTAGGTTAAAAAATAAAGAATAATAGGCAGATCTGCGAGGTTTTAAGGGTTGGGGCTAACTGGGGGAGTAAAGGTTATAAAACCTGGGGGGAGGGTTAGAGGACCTCTCTCTTAACTGGGTGATCTGGGGATGAACTGGTAAAACTGAGAATGGCATCGGCGAGCGCCTCTTTTAAAATTCCCTCATTTAAGCGGTAGAAGTGGGATTTGTGTGCCATTTAAAATCTGGCACACATGTGTGCATGGCCAGCCTATTTTGTAATATGCATCCATGAACATGTGCAAGTTATAAAATAGCCCCGTCCCTGGGCGCAGGCTGACAAGTGCGCACATGTTTGCCCACGCAGCAGTTTGAAAGTTACCATCTAAGACAAATGAAAGCTGCTAGTGAATGGGTGTCATGTTGTATCACCTAGCAGGCAATACAGAAAGTTAAAGTAACAACAACAGAGACAGGACATGGAAATCTGTGAAATATAACAATGAGTCAGAAGGTGTAATCGACCTATAACTTAACATCTCTAACAAAGATTATGGTCCACATCAGGCCTTATATTAGCTGCTGGAGGCTAACACTACAACTTAACTATACTTCCTGAAGTACAGTTAAGCGTTAACATTTGCCAGCAGGTTAATGAAAATAACATTGCTTAATGTGATTTGTGAAATGTTATTTTAATATTAATGAGCTGCTTAGCATGAATTTGAATGTAATGCAGTTTATTTACCTTTTTTGCATTACTCCACCTTAACATTAATATGGACTAATGTACTAAAGTATGTTAAACGCAACATTAACATACAATACACACACGTTTATACTTATTTATTGTGCATTAATACTTGCATTAGTGTTATGACACTTTACTATATTTTAAATATTTTTATAGATTTTTTCTTTTTCTTAATAATGTTTCCATGAAATATATACGGTAGAAAAGCTATTATTTTATATTTGCATATAAAAGTTCCCAAAGGATTCATAAATTCTGGACCATTAACACGGGTTACAATTTGTGCTTCTATGACTCACAGGGTGGAATGAAAAAGATCTAGAATAAATCAAAGATCAGAAGTCATGAGGTTTATGCATTCTATAGCCTGGATGGGCTCATGTCTACTGAAAAACCCTTCTGCAAATAAGTTCTCACATCGCTCCTGTTCACACTGAAAATTAATCTACAGATATGACAATATATCCTGCAAGTGGATATTTAAGAATATTTTAAAGACATGGATTCAATCTGTATGTGTGTTAAGGGGGAGAAGGTCTCACATGTTGCATATGATTAACTAAAAGCTCTTCTGGAGCATGGTGGCTGTATTGCTTTATGCACTTTTCCCAAAGAGTAGCACTTAGACTGCAATGAACAAAAACCGCATGCAGGGAGCTAAGTTTTAGCACAAAGAGGTGTCTTTGCATTGCCTGCAACTCCTACTGAGCACATGGATGTTAATCATAGGCAGGTATATCAGCAAGTATGGCCTCAGGAAAGATCTTTGAATAAATAGTCCACTCATTGTGCTGCTGAATATAGACCTCTAATTGTCTTTCTCAGTATTGCGTACTAGATGTCATCAATCTCACCCAATTTTCCTTTCTTGCTGTGTATTTTGTGCATATGTATGGGCTTATGTATTTTTCCTTCTGTGCATAGTTTTTTGCCTGTATGTGCATGTACAGTTATCTGTACATCAAGCCGTGGGAATTTATCCATCAGAAATGAAGTTCTTGGAAAATATATAAAGCTGTTGAAAGGATGAAATGGCAGTAGAACACCCTTTTCATAATGTTTACCTTCAGTTTTCCGGTCAGGCCACCAACAAAGAGCATGGCATTTGAATCCACATCAAGAATAGTGTAGCCTGGCAGTGAGATTTCACTGTAAGTACTTGGAATGATGCTCGCTTTGGGACCTTCCATAGCTCGGACTGAAACAGTGCCATTTCTTCCAGACCTTCACAAGAAGAACAGACTGCTGGTTAGACCTCAGAACTGGAATAATCAGTTAGAAGAGTAGAAGCAATAACAGCACAAAAAAATGTTATGAGATCAATATTCAATGGCATTTATCCAGATAATTCAAAAAATTGGAGAAATGCTGACTTTTGAATATCGGCTCCATTTATCCAGATAAATAGTATTTTGGGAGTGATCCTAGGTGGAGCTGAGTTAGCCAAATAGCTTATTTAGGCCTGGATTTTCCATTCTCGCAGAGAATGGTGAATCCCGGCGGTAACGGGGGGCGGGGGAGCGAAGGGGGGGGGGGGGGGCGGGCCTGCGAAAGCTGGCAGCAATTGTACCACCACGGTGTTATCGCTGCCGGCTTTCGCACCCAATAGCCCCACCGTGAAAGGTGGGGCTATTGGATGCACTACTGGCGGCGATAACGTGGCTTACCTTATCGCCGCCAGCGAAGATATCGCCGCATCCGCCTCCTTGCCGCCCCGACTCCTCCTCTCCCCACCCCGACTCTGCCCCAACTCCATCCCCCGCTTGCTATCGCATGCAATACAGATAGAAAATAGCCCCCTTAGTCAGCTCCAATATTTGGAGTTAGCCGAATAAGGGCCTAATTTACTAAGACTTTTCTCCCATTCTGTCTCTATGGGAAAAATGCTTAGTAAATGAGGTCCTAAGTTATTTGGCTATCCAGATGTAGTCATGAACAAAGTTACCTGTGTAACCTCTGATTTTACCCACATTACTCCTGCCTATGCCTTTGAAAGTCTACCCCATAAAGCAAAGAGGAAAGCTTATGAAATATTCAAAAGAAAACTGCATGACAATAGTTAATGTGACTACGTTATGTTTCCAATGGAGATGACTTAGAGGGCAATTTTCAAAAGGGAGAATTAGGTGGGAAGATGCTCTCTTTGAAAACTGGCCTACACAGACAGGTGGATATGGGGTCAATTTACTAAAGGGCTGTGCATAATAATGCAAGTTATTTATCGCGGCTTCCTTTCTAGTGAGGCCTATTCACTAATAGCACGTGATAATGCATGTTGCAGTGCACTGCACCTTGGTAAACAGATGTAAAAGGAAAAGAACACATCTGAAGAGAAATGGATTTATCTACAGTACGTTTAAATGACAAAATACAGGAAAGTAAGAAGGGAAAATATCTATTAAACAGGCCATGGACACAACAGTTAGAAGAAAATACGAGAAGAACAAGAAATAATGAAAGCATTATTAATGATTTCCATTTTCTCAAATAAAACTGAAATAATTACAAAAACAGCAAAATTATATTTCATGATAGTGGTGTGCACAGGAAAAATGCTATTCATTTTGTTTTACTTATTTATGGTTTTTTTTATTATGTTTAATTTCATTTTGTTTCATTCCTTTCACATGTAAAAAGAGTTTTTATGTGTATAAATACAATTTCGAATGTATAAAAATATTTATGTGTATAAAGTAATGAAACAAAATGAATGTACATCTCTATTTTAAGAATGTTTTGTGTCCAGGGTCGACACACAATGCTTGATTTCTTGCTTCATCTAGGATTGCCACCTTGCCCAGGTGAGCTCTAAGAGGCTTATTTATTTATCTTTTTCTTTTTTTTTTTAAGTTTCTAGGCTGATTATCAAGAAATCTAAACGGCTTACATTTTTTCAGTTCTGGTGTTTGCCATTGTATCTATGAACATGCAGTTCTATCTTTCCTGGAGAAATTGGTATAAGAAGTCCCTAGATACACTGAGGCAAAACCAGAAATGGATTGGTCTCTCAAGGTTGATCTGGATCAGGTGGCAAACCTAGTTACAGTATGTGGTAAGGATGACTGCATTGCAGTAGGCACCCAAGAAGCAGCGATAGCAGGAGAATAAGGACAAACTTGATGTACATCATTTTCCACCTTTGTTTGAGTATAGCATTAGTTTCAGTGTATTAAGACGCTCTTGGCCTGAATGTCTTCTGCAAACCTTATAACCCAAGTTGCATATTTTAGAAAAGGGGTTCTTGGGTTGAATAGCCCTAGAATTCCTTTCTGAATTACTAGATAGGTCTAGCAAGTTGAAAACCAGAATTAATCAACAACTATGTTTGTCTGGAATGTTGCAGTACTATAAAAACTAAGAGGTTGCTATTCAAAGTTTAGTTTAATTTAATATTTGTGTAACCCCATCCCTGGGTGCAGACTGCATACTAATGTGACCATAAAAGATTTAAATATTTCTTTGGGGTTGGAACCACTCTGGGCTAGCTAGTACTCAGTGTCTTAGCACTAGGATCTGGAGGTAAGTCTGGAGACTTTGGATACAGTGTCCAAACAAAAAAATTCTTTACTGATGATGCTTCTTTCAGGAGAAAGCTGTTTATAAACCTTCAAAAAGGGGTTCCAGCCACTCCAGCACCCTCAAAGGAAGGAGCTGCTCTGAATGTGATCCTCCTCTCATTATTCCATGCTATCTCTAGCTCAAAGAGATCACCCAGGGTACTACTGGTAGGGTGCCTGGAGGGACCATTACATTTGTTTAACTGCCATTCTGAAAACCAATAAAAGCAGTGAACATTAAAAATACTTTTTGAGTTACCAAATTAAAACTGAGATTTTAAAAATGTCCCTTCTTCCCAGCTAAATTTTGTTCAGGTAACTCATTACCTGGATGACATTTAGCCAGATAAGAAGAGGCACTGATGGGAGTGTTCTGGGTCATGCTTAAATTTTAGCCAGTGAGAGCTGCCCAGTTAGTTAGCTGGGTACCCCTGGATGGAAAAATAACTGTTCTAAAGTTACCTGATAACTTTAGCTGAGTATATTCAACAGCAGATTATTTAGATACAGTGGTGTGCAGTAACAATTTTAGCAGGGGATTCAGTCTCGTTCCTTCAGCTCTCTCACCCTTCCCACATGCACCGCCTACCTGCCCTCCCTCACCCCCGATCTACAACAGTCTCACGCCCTCAACCCCTCTCTCCTAGAGTCAAAAGACCATGAACCCATAAAGCATTAGGTCTGTTGTAAAATGTAATGGGTGTGGGCCTGGCTCTCAGAAATCCATGAATAAACAATTAGAATATAGTAAACCTCTCATACCAAAAACAGCATTAACTATCAGCACTCAAACTCAACCCTACTAATGAAAAGGCAACACTGCAAATATTATATCAGGCTCAAATATACCTCCTATTCATAAAACAAAACAAGCCAAACTGTCTAAAATACCTGAAAAAAATACATATACCTAAAAATATTGGATAAACGTTTTTAAAAACTATGCAAGTCCCTTCTTCAGATGTCAGATCAGAGACATTCACATCTAAAGATGGGTCCTATATATAACTTACGTATAGTATTTTTGGATAAAACTTAATAGCTCCATTAAAAACTATAACAGCCTACCAAGAATACAATTTACCCCAAGAAACAAATCTGTCATTTCAACCAACACTAACTCCCAGGACTCAACAACAACAACCCTAGTCAGGAAAGAGCAGCACTACAAATAATTACATCAGAACCTAGACTAATACACCTCTTATTGAAAACAGAACAAGTTGGACTGCTATAGACTAACACACAGAAACTATACATTGGCAGAATCCCACACATACAGAAAACAGACAGACCCTTACCAAAGACAAAATAAGAGATCAACAAACAACAAAATAAAGAAATATAAAACATCAATCATAAAAGTAAAACCATACTAATAAAAATAATATTTAAAAACTGATGAATAGAGCATCCAATAATTAGACCCTCATAAAAATGTTTATAAAATTTTCCAAAACACCAATATTTCAAAACAGCAGACATATCAAGTAACATCAAATAAAGAAACTAATGATTTTAAAAGTCTCCTGCTTTTTATATCTGGGAAGTTTCAATTTCCAGCCTGAGATTGTTATGGACTGGGAGAGGAGTCAGCTTCAGCTCTCATTCACAAACACATATACACCCACATTCACACTGACTCTCATCCACCCACTCACCCACACCAGCTGTCACCCATCCACCCAAACACACACACAAGCAGTCATCCACCCACACCCACATACTGGCAATCACACATACACACACACAGGCTCTCACCCACATCTCCCCACACACACGCAGGCTCTCAAATTTCTACCTCCCCCCCCCCACCACCACCACACACAAAGCCTTTTTAACACACACACCAACACAACCTCTCACCCATACATACATACAGAGGATTCACCCACAAACATGCACCCAGGTAATCACCCACACAGGCTCTCAACCTCCCCGCCTCTCCACAGGCTGTCACCCATCCAGAAACAGAATGTCACGTATACACATACCCCCACACAGGCACACAACCACCCATGCTCTCATCCACCTATTCTTCCACATACATATCCTCTCTCACATAGCCTCTCACCTATACATACACAGGATCTCATCCACCCACGAACACATACACCCAGGCTCTCACCCACCCATGTAGTCATACACACACACCCACACACACACACATATACATGCAGTCACACAAAGTTTAACGATCCTCTCAGACCTCAGCAGTCTGTTCCCCAGGTTCCTCCCAGACTCTAGCCCTCTTGCTGCCTAGTCCCTAGCCCTTGTGCTGCCACGCCCCTCTCCCCTCTCCCTTCTCACACCCATCCCCAGCAGTCTTGCTCCCCACTCCCTCTGTGTTAAGGTTAGTCAGAGTCTGAAAGTGTATGGGAGGCCTCCCATACTCTTAAACTCTCATGGACTTTAACACACAAATACTGACGCTGGTACTATTTTCTTCAACCTGTCCCTGGCTGATTTTTTGCTGTGCTGCTTTGCAACTTATGCAAACTGTGCAGTTTCATATGGGAATGTAGTCAGCTGAGTCCAGCCACTTATATCCTCCTCCTCTTCTTATCCTACCTGGCTACCTCTGAGACATTCAGCTGACCAGCTCTCCAATCTGCAAAAGGCCAATGGCACAACTTCACTGCTTCAGCCAGCAGCTCCCAGCCATCCTGCACTTGCACTCTGACTCTGCTTTTCACACAAGGTAAAAGGCGGGACCCTGTTTCGAGCTGATTCTGCCCTGTCCTGTGCTGCTCTGCATCATATGCAAACGGTGCAATAATACTGGCCTAACCTTCATCTGTTGTTGATTGGCTCCATCGCCGTGACCATGGGAATCCCTTCCTGTAGCTCAGACTAGTACGTGCCTTCTTATTGGCCCAGCGGCCCTGGCCCTTCCCCCTCTGTTGTGCATGTAGGGGCCGAGATGCATGCAGCCTGCCAGCAGCCACAGGCTGCTGTTCCTATAGGCCATAGCTCGCCCTACAGCCTCCACACAGACAAGTGGCTGCACAACTGAAAAACAAATAAGGGTCAAGGGCTGGGGATTCACTGAATCCCTTGAAGGCTCTGACGGCATGCCACTGTTTAGATAAATGCTGCAGAATATCTGGGTTTCCTGGATCACTTTCCAGCTCATTAACCCTTTGGTTATCTGTATCTCTAGAAGTTCTACAGAAAAGCAGGTGCTCCCATAGCTAGATCTGTTTGGCAGGCTACATGCTCCTACTGCTGTCTAAATTGATCTGGTGGGTTGGGGGTGCTGATATACCATCAAGAAAGGCCAAAGGAACTTAAAAGGCCAGCTGGAGTGGAGGAGTAGTTTAGTGGGTAGAACAGCAGGCTGAGACTGAGGCAAGCCAGGGTTCAAATTCCGCTGCTGCTCTTTGTGACCTTGATCAGGTCAATTCACCCTTTATTGCCTCAGGTATAAACTTACAAGGAAATTTATCACGCTGTGAAAGGGCTATAACACGCATTAAATAGCATATATCATGCCATACAGTATATCGTGCAATATTCTGGCCTGAATCCCACCTCTATTACAATGAACTACTTTCTATGGCATTTGCATGCATGAATTTTGCAAAGCAATTCATGCTTAACTAATCCTATTTAAATAAAATAATGCAGCTGACTTGGAAAATTTTCAGTCACGTTATTGTATCTACACCTTTGCTGGAAATGCTATTCCACCGCAGGAGCACCGAGACTCTAACATGGGTCTCGATGCTCCCGTGGTACCTTGCAGCCCAACATGTCCCCTCTGAAAAGTTTAAAGTCACTGAGGTTCTTACTAGATGCCCCCTGTAACCCTGGCACTGCCATTCGAAGTGGCCCCACAAAAACAGTATAAAAATAGAAAAGCTCTGCCGCCTCCCTGCCCAAACCCCTCTCCAATCAAGTAACCTTCACCGAGTCTGTTAGCTGTCCCTCCACCCCTAAGATCTGACCCCCACTAAACCCCTCTTTCCATATAAAATATAGGCCGGTAGAGCCCCCTAACCCCCCCCCCCCCCAAATTACCTAGTGGGCTAGTGGACTCTACCCCCTCAGATCCCCCTATACCTCCATACCTTTAAAATAATCATTAGTGGCCAACGGGAGGACATAGGGCACACCCTAGACCCAGGCCCTATTGGTGCTATCTTCCTAAATGACACCAACTGGTCTTTGCCCCACCACATGGTGCCATTTTCCACCTGGTGGGGCAAAGGTTGGTCTTTACCATTTGGGAAAATAGTGCCAATCGGGCCAGGGCTAGGGGGCAACCCGGGCCCTCCTATTGGCCACCAATGATTATTTTATAGGTAAGGGGGTATCAGGGGGGAGGTCCAGGGTAGTGGCCTCTAGCCCACCAAGTAATTTTTGGGGATTGGGGACCCTACTGGCCTATACATGGAAAGAGAGGGTTGAGGGTGGAGGGAACAGCTCTTGGGGTGGGGGGCTCAGCTAATGTACCCAGACGGGGGTTGCTTGATTGGGGAAAGTTTTGGTAGGGGGGGGGGCGAGTCTTCATTGCATGGCAGATCTTTTCTATTTTTATACTTTTTTTGTGGGGCCGCCACAAATAGTGGCCCCAGGGTGGGCGGGGGTCCAATAAGACACCCAGCGACTTTTTAAAATCTTTTTTGGGAGGCGGGGTCACGCTGGGCCACATGGCCCTTTAAAGTGATTGCGGCCTCGTGTACTGGGGTCTGCCTTCACATGTTTAAAACGCTCCTACCTCATTCTTTTAGCTTGCTGGCTTTTTCCACGAGACAAAAGAACTCAGTAATACTGCCGCGTTATTTTTTCAGAGAGGGGCAAAATATCATGGTGAAGGAGTTCAATTTCGTGACCCCCCCTGAAGTACGAACGAACAACTGAATATCCTCCGACTAATCATGCCAGCAGTGAAACGCACAGCCATCTTGAACGTACTAATATTTGCAACGCAAATGATACGTAATGCGTAGTGACGCAGTGGCGCACTAACTTTTAGCGTAACGTAACGTAACTCCATTTTGGAATAATACTTTGTATTGTATTAATACGAATGCCGATGTAAAATGTCTAACACGTCAATTAAATGACAAAACAATAGTCTGATCATAAGCTACACCTACTAGAGGACCACGCTAGCTAATGCTTGTTCAGCAATTTGTGAAATGTTTGTTCAGCAAAAACCAGAACGCATGTGTGAAAGATAAGAGTTGTAAAGTGCATAAAAGTTTGCTCCGAAGGGGGCGTGGCATGCAGTTGTACTGAGCCTTTGTCTTAGCTGCATCTTGCTGGCAATAAAAGTCTATCTTTACGGATCAGTTGTCTGGACCTCCTTACTGACTAAAAAGAGACGGTTACATTTGGCGAGCCAGCCAGGAGGTACCGGGGACGCTATTTTAGCCCCCCAGTTGGTCCGGTAGTTTGGTGGCGGAGCGATCCCCCAGACGCACCTGGTGAGTGGCCACCGCTGAGTTCAGCGATCGGGTTTCTGAGGGGACCGTTCCACAGAAATTCTTCTGAGACCTCTGGGCTGGTGATCTGGGAAGAAGGCTTTCGTGACGATCGGAAGAACCCTGCAGGCGAGTATTATGGGAATGATGGGAAAAGTGAAGAATAGCTAAAAGAGTAGCAAATAACCGGTCCATCCGTGAGGGGACCAAGGGGGCTTTGATCACACCCCAAGCGGTGGTTTGGTAGGAATTGCATTCCGAAAGCCACGCGCATAAAAAGAGGAAAAAGAAGTAACGCATATGGTAGTGGGAATAGGTTTCTTGTTGTGTGAAAGAGAGTGAATGGCCTCGCAGTTCTAGACCGGGCGACCGCGTTCTAGTCGGGGCAAGTGTGACCCTTTGTGTCTGACGGATACGGACCCCTTACCTATCCGTCTTCCCTTCCCTCCTTTGTCTGTGAATTCTATCCTAATGGGAGGGGGCTATTCAACTCCACTAAAAGTTATGACGGAACACTATAGTGAAGTGTTCGATAAACGTAAATGTACGAAGCCCGGAATGATTCAGCGATGCACCCATAGGTGGCCCGGTTTGTGTGTAAATTGGCCTCCGGAAGGAACTTTCAATTTCCAAACGGCCACAAGGGTCCTGAAAATAGTTGAGAAAGAAGAGAATCCGGGTTGCCCTGAGGATAAGCCATACATAACTGCTTGGATTGCAGTTATTGAGAATCCTCCGAAGTGGGCAAAGAAGTTAGTGGAGGGAGCCGCCCTCGTAATGGTGGCGCAAGTGAACAAAATGGGAGACCGGAAGTCCCCAAACCGGAAAAGAAAGGGAAGGGCGGCCATCTTGGGAATAAGAGACCATGCGTCATCTGCGGCGGCCATGTTTGTAGTGCAAGGGAATTCATGGACTCAAGAAAAAAAAATTAAACCCCTGCCGCCTGCAGTACTGCCTGACGCAGAAGATCTTCTGCCGCCACCCTATGCCCCTAGCTACCCTCAATCGTATAATGCGCCACCAGATCCCCCAGCTTCCGCCGATGCCCAAGTTGATCATGAAATAATGCCGGTTCCCGAAGTACGGCTTGAAGCGGAAGCGGCGGCGGCAAAAGTTGAAGACGGCGGCGAGTCGTCCGTGTCAGGCGGCACTCGCAGTAAAACCCAAGCCGCAAGTTTGCAACTACCAATTAGAGAAACAACCACCGTAGTTCCCGTGGTCCCTACTGAAGAAAACGAGTATAATACTACGCAAACTATAAAGTTGTTTACTTACATACCTTTCACTTCCAGTGATCTTTTTAACTGGAAACAGCTTGGCCCCTCTTACGCTGATAATCCAGATCAGATGCTAGATTTTTTACGAGGAATTTTTGCAGCCCATAACCCTAACTGGGCTGACATTCGGCATCTCGCCTCCATCCTTTTTACCACTGAAGAACGCCGACAAATACAATTAAACATGGAAGAAGCAGCCCGGCTGGGAGCCGGGTCAGACGGTAATCCAGATGAAGTAGTGAGAGAGCATGCCCCTGTCGCCGATCCCAACTGGGATTTCCAGACGGCTGCAGGGCGAGCCCGCATTGCTGCATATCAAGTCGCCTTTCTCGGAGCTCTAAAGAAAGGAAAACAGAAAGTCATGAATATGGGGAAGATCCACGACGTGGTGCAAGGAAAAGACGAGACTCCCGGAATCTTTTTGGAGAGATTGATGGATGCATATCGGCAATACAGTCCATTCGACCCAGAGGACCCCAAGAGTCAGTCCGTCATAGTGATGAGCTTTGTCGGACAATCCTGTCCCGATATCCGCCGGAAGTTACAGAAATCAGAAGGATTTGAGGGAATGACTATTAGCCATTTAAAAGCCATGGCTGACAGAGTTTATGTAAACCGAGAGCCAGACGGAGACAAGAAGGAAAAGAAAGAAAGTAGAAAGTTAAGAGAAAGTGTTAGTCTGTTAGCCGCAGCGCTGGAAGAAACGAATTTTGGAAACTCGGCCAGGCACTATCAGGGATATCCTGGGCCGAGAGGAAGGGGCAGGTCACCCTCGAGGGGACCGCCCAGAGGACGAGCAAGTAGAGGAGGATCGTTTAGGGGTGGAAGGATGCCGTTGGGAGCCAATCAATGTGCATTCTGTAGACAAGAAGGACACTGGAAGTCTGAATGCCCAGAGTCCCTGCAAATGAAGCAGGAAGGATATACTCCATCCAAACCAAAGGAAGCTGAATGGCAGATGGCTGTAGGAGAAACCTCTGGCGAAGACAGTAGTGAAGCATGACTAGAGAAGGGAATTCTTCCATTTGATCCCTTAGTAGAAATCAAAGTAGGGACTGAGACATTTAAGGGATTGTTAGATACCGGGGCACAAAGATCAGTCATGACTACCGCTATTACCACGCCCACGTCGAAAAATATCTCTATTGTAGGGGCCTCTGGAAAGCCACTTATCGCTCCCTTTCTCCAGAAACGACAGGTTCGAGTGGGAGGACAATTAGTATCCCATCAGTTTCTCTACGTTCCGGGATGCCCAGTTCCCCTCATAGGGAGAGACCTTCTCTGTAAATTAAGAGCCAACTTACAATTTGAATCGACAGGAGAAATAAGAGCATCCTTCGCTGATAACCCAGTCTCTCTCATCTGTCCACTCCAAGAAGAATGGAGATTACATCTCCCCATAGTTGAACATACCACTACGCACCGATATGGAGAAAACACCGTCCTCAACGAAAAGCGCAGACAGCTAATGGACAATATACCTAAAGTATGGGCTGAACAAAACCCAGGAGGAATAGCCATCAACGCTACCCCTATTTGGATCGAGATGAAACAGAATGCACAGGTGATAAATCAATCTCAATACCCCATTCCGTATATGGCCAGACAAGGAATTCAGATACACCTGCAAAGATTGTATGATTTGGGCATTCTCCGGCGAATCTGATCTGCTTGGAACACCCCTTTGTTGCCAGTAAAGAAGCCTGGATCAAATGACTATCGACCAGTACAAGACTTAAGAAAAGTGAATAGTCAAGTAGCAGATCTAGTAGCCCTCGTCCCAAATCCGTACTCAATCCTGGCTCAAGTCTCTCCTGCATCAAAGTGGTACAGTGTCATTGATCTCAAAGATGCCTTCTTCTCCGTCCCGGTGGCGGAGGAATGTCAAAAGATTTTTGCTTTCAAATGGGAAGATGCAGATACTGGAGTAAAGCAGCAGTACACATGGACTCGGTTGCCTCAAGGGTTTAGGCACTCACCTACGCTGTTCGGTGAGCAACTGGCAAAAGACTTAAAGATGTATCAAGTAAAGTATGGGCCAGTCATACAATACGTGGATGACCTTCTGTTGTTTCGAGAGACGTACCTCGAATGTGCGGTATCCACTCTTCAGCTGCTAAAGACGTTGTACTCAAAAGGGTATCGTGCAAGTAAAAAGAAAGCGCAAATCTGTGAATTGGAAGTAGAGTATTTAGGCTTCCAAATACATGGAGGAACCCGTTGTCTGGGAGTTTCTCGCACTAGTTCAATAAGAGGTCAACCTGTACCCACTTGTAAGAAGGAACTCAGGGCGTTTCTTGGAGCTGCAGGATACTGTAGGCTGTGGATTGCTAACTATGCAGTTATTGCCCAACCCCTATACGACAAGCTACGGGGGAAAGAAGCAGAATCTCAACCCTTCCAGTGGGAAGGAAACGAACTGGCAAGCTTACGTCAACTAAAAGAAGCCTTAATTGAACCACCTGCCTTAGGATTGCCAGATGTGATGAAACCATTCCATTTATTCGTCGACGAGAAAAAAGGCATGGCCATCGGGGTATTGACTCAAACCTTAGGCTCATGGGAACGACCTGTTGCATATCTGTCAAAAGGAATGGACAATGTGTCAAAAGGATGGCCGGGATGCCTCCGAAGCATTGCTGCTGCATGTCTACTGATACCCGAAGCTGTTAAGCTAACATTTGGACAAACTTTACAAGTAACAACTCCTCATACTATCCAAGGACTACTAGAAACTCATGGGCCAAAATGGATGACAAATTCACGTCTTGTAAAGTACCAAGCTTTATTATGTGAAACTCCAGAAATTCAAATACAGGACAGTAAAAATCTGAATCCTGCAACTTTACTCCCAACCCCCACTTCAGTTAAACATAAATGTGGGGAAATTATGGCAACAGTACATTCCAGCCGACCCGACTTACGCGACCAACCCTGGCAAGGAGCATGGACTTTATTCACTGATGGAAGCAGCCAGGTTATAAATGGAATCAGGGTCGCTGGGTATGCTGTAGTCTCTGAAGACGACATTGTTGAAGCCGAACCCCTACCCCCAGGGACATCAGCGCAAAAGGCTGAACTAATTGCTCTCACAAGGGCTCTGCAGTTGGCAGAAGGAAAAACTGTAAATATTTATACTGATTCAAAGTACGCTTTCCTTACGATCCAAGTGCATGGAGCTTTATACAAGGAACGAGGATTCCTAACTGCAGAAGGGAAACAAATAGCTAATGCATCGGAGATACATCAATTGCTGGACTCTGTATGGGCACCAAAGAAGGTAGCTGTCATGCATTGTAAAGCCCATACAGGGAGAACAGATCCCATTGCCAAAGGAAACCAATGGGCAGATAAGACTGCGAAAGAAGCAGCACGTGTGCAATCACCACATACTTCAACTCCCACTTGCCCACTCCTACAGTTCAAGAATGAAACCCCCATTTATTCAGCGGAAGAAAATGATTGGGCACAAACTGAACAATTTCATCAGCAGGAAGGGTGGTGGATTGTACAAGAAGATAGGGTGTGGATACCCGACGCACTGGCATGGACTGTTGTCAGAGAAGCCCATAATAAAACTCATCTCGGTCGAGATGCATTAGCAACACTGTTGGCAAAAACTTACTACATTAATAGACTCTTTCAGCTAACTAAACATGCTGTCAATCAATGTGTGACCTGTGCAAGGAACAATCCCAGAAATGGACCTGGTCCAGCCCCTGGACATATACTGCGAGGAACAACTCCGTTTCAAGTTTGTCAAATCGACTTCACCCACATGACTCCTTCAAAAAGATACAAAGCAATGCTGGTAGCTATCTGTACTTATACCGGATGGATCGAAGCCATACCCACGCGAACTGAGACTGCCAAAGAAGTAGTGTCATTGCTTCTCCATAAACTTCTACTACGATACGGATTACCCCGGCAGATTAATTCAGATAATGGACCAGCTTTCACCAGTGAAGTCACGCGACGCCTGAGTCAAATTCTGGGCATCCAATGGCATCTGCACTGCGCCTGGAGACCTCAAAGTAGCGGAGCAGTTGAACGAGCTAACAGGACACTAAAAAATCAGCTCGCTAAATTATGCCAGGAAACAAAAACTAAATGGCCAGACATCCTGCCATTAGCTCTACTACATGTCCGATGCACTCCACGGAAGTCGGGTTTAACACCTTATGAAATGATGTACGCAAGGCCTCCACCTCTTCCATCTTTTCCTGAATCGCTGCAAATACAAGGGGAAATGTCTCTCAGTAACCAACTCAAAGGACTATATAACACAGTTATTGCGATTCAAAATTACACCTGCGACACTGAACCATTAGTCCTGCTAACCCCGATTCATCCATACCAGATCGGGAATTCGGTGTGGATAAAAGACTGGGATGAGTCTGATTCCCTTCAGCCCCGATGGAAAGGGCCGTACACTGTATTGCTAACTACTCCGACAGCTGTCAAAGTTTTTGGATGTCCTTCATGGATTCATTGGACACGTCTCAAACCAGCTTCAGCCAACTGGCAGGTCTCCAGGATTGGAGACCACAAATTAAGATTCACCCAAGGCAGGCCCAATGCTAGTCCTGAGTAAAAAGATATCAGTAACTGCAACTGAATATTAATATGTCCATTTCTCTCCTTCCTTTCAGAATCCATTACTTAGGAATGCAACCATTTACGTCATAAAGCAATGTCGCAGACTCCGACTTCCAAGATATACGTTGCATCCATCTTCTGCATTTACTTATTACTCTTCTGTACACCGACTACTTCTGTTTTCCTGTCCTTGAGCAAGAATTGCACCGAATGTATCAAGCTAATTCGTACTACTACTCAAACTGGATTTCAAGTCGTCTCAACAATCATCCACCAATCTCAACCACCAACTTCCTGTGCCACACTACCTGCATGTGCCCTGAATACTACCCAAGGCTATCAATCCTTCCATCGATGTCTAGAAACTGGCAAAGTCATCTGTCATACCCCAACAACTCCAAAGTACTACAACATCACCCTCACTGCAGGTCTACCAAAGAGCTACACATCAAGTATTGTCCCAGAAGGCAAGGGCATCTTGTACTACATCAACTCCACTAAGGTTCTTATGGGAAGTGAAACGATTGTCACACTAACGTTCGATGCCTGTGAAGCCATTGATAAACACCCAAATGCACTCCATTGTGGGTCTCAAGCCTGGAGAAATTCCTATGTCTATAATCACAAATACCTCTGCCCATACAACCGTGCAGCTAATCCATCCAGTTGGCTACCATGCGGAGGGGACCTGACGCTGTCAGGATGGGCTCTAGTTTGTGATTACACCGGTGGAGGTTACCATGGCTGCCACGGAATAGGACGGTTAACTGCAGTACATGGTAATACAGTATCTATACAATGGCCTCTAAGAAGTGAAGGATTCCCTTGGCAAGATACTTGGGGATTTGGTATCGACGGAACTGGAAAAGACCCTATGACCTACATTACCATCACTCAGCCGAGAGACAAACCTCGTCCAATTATTCACCAGACTACTGTGGTGGGTTATCAATCCTTCTTCGATGAAATATCCCATGCCACTGAGGAACTAAAGAAACATACAATTTCTCAACAAATAAAAAACCTGTTTGTCAATTTGGCAGAAAACATAGCTCTCTCTCTCGAAGTCAAGAACTGTTTTGTATGTGGAGGAACAGATACAGGAGAGCAATGGCCATGGGAAGCCAAGGAAACATTCCAATCTGATCTTAACACCTTAAATACTACTGTAACCTACAACCGTAAATCTCATCCATATGAGTGGGCACTACAGACTGATGTTATTGGCAGACTATGTATCTCTCGACAACATTCACGCATCTATACCGTGCCTGTTGGAAATTCTCCAGGAGTTCTTACTGCCAACCTTACCACCCAGACATGGTGGCAGACTGAAAATTCTACCATGCCTACTCCCATCTGGACTGACTTGACTTTGAACAAGACATGGACAGCTGCTGGCGTTGCTACTACCATTTTCAATGCTCCAGATGGTTATTATTATGTATGTGGACGAAGAGCCTATGAACAATTACCAACCAGCTGGTATGGAACTTGCTTCTTGGCTACAATTCGGCCAAGTTTCTTCCTACTTCCCATCACTGCTGGGGAAACCTTAGGAGTTCCAGTATACAGTCCCATGAGACCTAACAAACGCCGAAGCACTCCTAAAGTATCCATAGGAGATTGGAAAGATCAGGAGTGGCCTCCTGAACGAATTGTACAATACTATGGTCCGGCCACCTGGGCTGAGGATGGTTCTTATGGATATAGAACACCTATCTATATGCTCAATCGAATTATACGACTCCAAGCAGTACTGGAACTCCTGACAAATGATTCTGCCTTGGCTCTCAACATCTTAGCCAAGCAAAACACTAAAATTCTAACAGCTGTCTACCAAAATCGATTGGCTTTAGACTACCTCCTAGCCCAGGAAGGTGGTGTATGTCGCAAATTTAATCTTTCTAACTGTTGTTTACAGGTAGATGACAAGAGTAAAGTCATTGAGGAGATTACTGATCGAATGATTCGCCTAGCACATGTACCAGTGCAGACATGGACTGGAATCCTTGACTGGACAGGTTCCTTACCCAACTGGCTCACTTCCATTCCAGGCCTTAAAGAACTCCTCTTTCCTCTGATACTTCTTGTTTTCACCTGCATTCTATTTCCTATTTGTCTCCCTCTTATTTTTAGACATCTTCGATCCATGATTGAACATATTGCTGATCGGCGAGCAGCTGCTCACGTCATGATGATTAATAAGTATGTGTCTGTCTCCACATTCCCTTCATCTGATTCTTCTGACTACGACACTAACAATGATTCAGATACTGATTCTGATAAAGAGTACCTAACTACTAACCTCTAAGCATTACCATAATGCCATAATGGAGCCACCGTGTTGTTGGGGTAAGTCGGGCTACAAAGGGGGGTGACACCAATAAGAACATAAGAAGAACATAAGAAAATGCCATACTGGGTCAGACCAAGGGTCCATCAAGCCCAGCATCCTGTTTCCAACAGTGGCCAATCCAGGCCATAAGAACCTGGCAAGTACCCAAAAACTAAGTCTATTCCATGTAACCATTGCTAATGGCAGTGGCTATTCTCTAAGTGAACTTAATAGCAGGTAATGGACTTCTCCTCCAAGAACTTATCCAATCCTTTTTTAAACACAGCTATACTTACTGCACGAACCACATTCTCTGGCAACAAATTCCAGAGTTTAATTGTGCGTTGAGTAAAAAGAACTTTCTCCGATTAGTTTTAAATGTGCCCCATGCTAACTTCATGGAGTGTCCCCTAGTCTTTCTACCATCCGAAAGAGTAAATAACCGATTCACATCTACCCGTTCTAGACCTCTCATGATTTTAAACACCTCTATCATATCCCCCCTCAGTCGTCTCTTCTCCAAGCTGAAAAGTCCTAACCTCTTTAGTCTTTCCTCATAGGGGAGTTGTTCCATTCCCCTTATCATTTTGGTAGCCCTTCTCTGTACCTTCTCCATCGCAATTATATCTTTTTTGAGATGCGGCGACCAGAATTGTACACAGTATTCAAGGTGCGGTCTCACCATGGAGCGATACAGAGGCATTATGACATTTTCCGTTTTATTCATCATTCCTTTTCTAATAATTCCCAACATTCTGTTTGCTTTTTTGACTGCCGCAGCACACTGAACCGACGATTTCAATGTGTTATCCACTATGACACCTAGATCTCTTTCTTGGGTTGTAGCACCTAATATGGAACCCAACATCGTGTAATTATAGCATGGGTTATTTTTCCCTATATGCATCACCTTGCACTTATCCACATTAAATTTCATCTGCCATTTGGATGCCCAATTTTCCAGTCTCACAAGGTCTTCCTGCAATTTATCACAATCTGCTTGTGATTTAACTACTCTGAACAATTTTGTGTCATCTGCAAATTTGATTATCTCACTCGTCGTATTTCTTTCCAGATCATTTATAAATATATTGAACAGTAAGGGTCCCAATACAGATCCCTGAGGCACTCCACTGTCCACTCCCTTCCACTGAGAAAATTGCCCATTTAATCCTACTCTCTGTTTCCTGTCTTTTAGCCAGTTTGCAATCCACGAAAGGACATCGCCACCTATCCCATGACTTTTTACTTTTCCTAGAAGCCTCTCATGAGGAACTTTGTCAAACGCCTTCTGAAAATCCAAGTATACTATATCTACCGGTTCACCTTTATCCACATGTTTATTAACTCCTTCAAAAAAGTGAAGCAGATTTGTGAGGCAAGACTTGCCCTGGGTAAAGCCATGCTGACTTTGTTCCATTAAACCATGTCTTTCTATATGTTCTGTGATTTTGATGTTTAGAACACTTTCCACTATTTTTCCTGGCACTGAAGTCAGGCTAACCGGTCTGTAGTTTCCCGGATCGCCCCTGGAGCCCTTTTTAAATATTGGGGTTACATTTGCTATCCTCCAGTCTTCAGGTACAATGGATGATTTTAATGATAAGTTACAAATTTTTACTAATAGGTCTGAAATTTCATTTTTTAGTTCCTTCAGAACTCTGGGGTGTATACCATCTGGTCCAGGTGATTTACTACTCTTCAGTTTGTCAATCAGGCCTAGCACATCTTCTAGGTTCACCGTGATTTGATTCAGTCCATCTGAATCATTACCCATGAAAACCTTCTCCATTACGGGTACCTCCCCAACATCCTCTTCAGTAAACACCGAAGCAAAGAAATCATTTAATCTTTCCGCGATGGCCTTATCTTCTCTAAGTGCCCCTTTAACCCCTCGATCATCTAACGGTCCAACTGACTCCCTCACAGGCTTTCTGCTTCGGATATATTTAAAAAAGTTTTTACTGTGAGTTTTTGCCTCTACAGCCAACTTCTTTTCAAATTCTCTCTTAGCCTGTCTTATCAATGTCTTACATTTAACTTGCCAATGTTTATGCTTTATCCTATTTTCTTCTGTTGGATCCTTCTTCCAATTTTTGAATGAAGATCTTTTGGCTAAAATAGCTTCTTTCACCTCCCCTTTTAACCATGCCGGTAATCGTTTTGCCTTCTTTCCACCTTTCTTAATGTGTGGAATACATCTGGACTGTGCTTCTAGAATGGTATTTTTAACAATGACCATGCCTCTTGGACATTTTTTACTTTTGTAGCTGCTCCTTTCAGTTTTTTTCTAACAATTTTTCTCATTTTATCAAAGTTTCCCTTTTGAAAGTTTAGCACGGGAGCCTTGGATTTGCACACTGTTCCTTTTCCAGTCATTAAATCAAATTTGATCATATTATGATCACTATTGCCAAGCGGCCCCACCACCGTTACCTCTCTCACCAAGTCCTGTGCTCCACTGAGAATTAGATCTAAAATTGCTCCCTCTCTCGTCGGTTCCTGAACCAATTGCTCCATAAAGCTATCATTTATTCCATCCAGGAACGTTATCTCTCTAGCGTGACCCGATGATACATTTACCCAGTCTATATTGGGGTAATTGAAGTCTCCCATTATTACTGCACTACCAATTTGGTTAGCTTCCCTAATTTCTCTTAGCATTTCACTGTCCATCTCACCATCTTGACCAGGTGGACGGTAGTATACCCCTATCACTGTAGTCTTCCCTGATACACAAGGGATTTCTACCCATAAAGATTCAATTTTGTATTTAGTCTCATGCAGGATGTTTATCCTGTTGGACTCTATGCCATCCCGGACATAAAGCGCCACACCTCCTCCCGACTGCTCCTCTCTGTCATTGCGATATAATTTGTACCCCGGTATAGCACTGTCCCATTGGTTATCCTCTTTCCACCATGTCTCTGAGATGCCAATTAAGTCTATGTCATCATTTACTGCTATACATTCTAATTCTCCCATCTTACTTCTTAGACTTCTGGCATTAGCATACAAACACCCGTCTCAAACCCGTGAAGCAACCAACGAACTAACAACATATTAGGGCTCACATTCTATGTCACCAGTATTAATTCCTATTTGTCATTTCAGTTACTCTTCAGATATAAAGTGATACTTCTGCCTTCTCTTCAGAGTTGAAGTATCAAAGGGGGGAATGAAGGAGTTCAATTTCGTGACCCCCCCTGAAGTACGAACGAACAACTGAATATCCTCCGACTAATCATGCCAGCAGTGAAACGCACAGCCATCTTGAACGTACTAATATTTGCAACACAAATGATACGTAATGCGTAGTGACGCAGTGGCGCACTAACTTTTAGCGTAACGTAACGTAACTCCATTTTGGAATAATACTTTGTATTGTATTAATACGAATGCCGATGTAAAATGTCTAACACGTCAATTAAATGACGAAACAATAGTCTGATCATAAGCTACACCTACTAGAGGACCACGCTAGCTAATGCTTGTTCAGCAATTTGTGAAATGTTTGTTCAGCAAAAACCAGAACGCATGTGTGAAAGATAAGAGTTGTAAAGTGCATAAAAGTTTGCTCCGAAGGGGGCGTGACATGCAGTTGTACTGAGCCTTTGTCTTAGCTGCATCTTGCTGGCAATAAAAGTCTATCTTTACGGATCAGTTGTCTGGACCTCCTTACTGACTAAAAAGAGACGGTTACAATGGGACCGCCCCCCACCCCCTTGATATTGGGCTCCGCCTGCTATAAAATACTGCAGCTTTGTGAATCTAGGCCTTAGACTATAAGCCCTCTGGGGATAGGAAAATGCCTGTAAAAGCGGAATACAAATGAAATAAACTAATACATGTTCAGTTAACATCTGTGCTGGTGTTATTGGCTGTTTGGATTATGGTGGCAACTTGTGGTTGGAAATGGGAGGAAAGGGCACCTAGCATGCTTAGCTACCTAAGAGGGTGGAGTAAAAATGAAGAAACTGAAAAATATTATCTTTGATAAACAGTATACCCCCACAGATAGTCCTGTGCCTTGACCGGCAGGAATAAATGGCGGACTGGATGGACCACTTGGTCTTTTTCGGCCGTCATCTGTTATGCGTTCTAGTATATTTTGCTTTGCTGACCGTCCTTTAGTTCTTGGGTTCCCCATGGCTCTCCCATTAAGAGACAGCTTTTCAGCATGACTTTCCCTTTTCTTCTTTTGACCTAGTAAATTTCTCCTGTTCCAGTGAGTTTCTAGCTCATTCGGAACCAGGACTGGAATCGGGTGCCCTGAGTGCCTTCACAGCATCCCTAGCCCTGGTCAGTCCAGGAAGCGGAAAACCTCAACTGGGAATTGAACCCAGGTCCTCTGCTGTGCACTACCACCTAGCCTCCAGTTTGGCCTTTGGCTTTCGCTTACTAATATCTGTTCCCCAGTGGTGGGAGTGATCAGATTAAGTGCACTTCTTCCATTGTATTTTACTACACACTGGAAGAAAAGTTACTTGATCTACCTTTCTGATTCGTGAATACGATGCCACTCCTGGATTGTGAAAATCTGATCCACCTCAAATCAAAGCAGTTTACACACACAAATAAAATACTCATCGCTATTTTAAACTCCATATTTGAACCAGAAAATGTAATTTGCAAGCTCTCTGCACATGTGGTAGGCAGTGGAAGGTGCAGTTTGACAGGAAATAAAAGGCTGCAATCTCTGTATGTTTCTGATCCTATCACAGTCTTTTATGTGGCCTTTTCTCGCCATCTTCATGAGACAAACATATCATTGGGAAAACTATGGATCTCTGTATTCCAGTGTAGTAATTATTTGGTTGCTATGGGCAATCTGTGGATGATCTACTGGTGGCTTCATGTAGTGGTGTTGCCTGGGGAGTTGTTTGCAGATTAAATTAAGTTTAACATTTGTGCCAGGTTTGTTGACAGAAAGGATGTAGTCACATTTGTCCTAAGGGACCAGCTGGCTTCATTAATTCATGGCAGACTGCTCTAGATGTGTACATTTTTTCAGGACTGCAAGGGGGCTTGACCAGCTTGTTGTGAAAAAAAATGGAGCTAGGCTGCCATACTACGCAGGATATAATCTATAAAGATGACCTTTATTTTCAAATAACAATACTTACATTTAATTTGGCTGCATGAAATTAACATGGTTCTTTTCCCCCATAATGGGGAAGATTGATAAGGGGATGAAAATGAGCAGTCTGGCAAAAGTAGATAGTCTTTTGCACCTCAGCTAGAGTTGTTACTTCTTATCTGGCTAATTTACATGGGATAATCAGCAGAATGCATATGCAACAAACTTAACATTGACTTATTTGTCGTATACACGCAATTTAGTTTTCCTTATGCCACGTAACAAACAGTCTAACATTATTTTCTAACTGCATTTTTGTGTTACTGTGCACATGAATTATGTGTACATACTATCAGGAAAATATTTAATCTTTCACAAATTTAAATTTATTGCATTGCACATTGGAAGGAGGAGGAAAATGAGTTCTATACTTCAGAGAAGCATCTACATACAATCCTTCTCTAAAGGCTCACTAAGCAGAAAGCATCTTGTTGCTCAGGTAGTCTGATCTGTAACAGCCTATGTGAGTGCACCTGTGTGGATATGGGGGCCTGAGCCTTTGTGCGTGTATGGATGCCTCTGTATATCTGTGCCTTTGTATATGTGCCTGCCTGTGCATGCATTTGTATGCGTGTGTGTGTGTGTCTGCCTTGTGGATATGTGTGTGTGTCTGCCTGTGCCTGCCTCTGTGTGTGCCTGCACTCATATGCGAGCCAGTGTACACTTATGCAAGCTTGTGTGCATGCTCTATGCCCAACTGTCCCTGTGTGTGTGGGAGCATGAGAGACAGGGCTTCACAGATAGCATATTAAACATTATCAGGCTTTGATTGGGTTGTCTGGTCAATAACAGCCTGTGTAAATGTGTGCCTGTGTGTGTGCTCCTTTGTGTGCATCTGCGTGTTTGAAGATCCCTCTCCCTGTGCCTGTGTGTGTGCTCATGTTTGGGGAGCCTGTGTGCATCTCTGTCTGCCTTCATATGTATGTGTGGGTGCCTGTATACCTGTACGCCTGTGTGTGTGTGTGAGACAGGCCTTTGCAGACAGAGCATATTGTCTTTGCACAGTGCATCTTTCATTGTTCTGGGTGCCAGCTGGTGGCCACAGATATGACATTGTGACTGATTGATTGACCAACTGATATAAACCTTTTATATACAGTATATCATAGAAGATTATTGGTCTATTTACCACCATTCAATCTCCTAAGGAGCCTGTTTCCAAACTGAGGATAGTGTATTCAATATTTGGCAGACTCTCCTGAAGACCTATTCACCATGGCTTCCTTTCTGGCCTTCAAATGGGTTAACTAACTCCTATATATGGCTGTGAGTTTGAAAAGTTTCTGATTCAATTGGTGCTTTTAAAAATTATATTTTATATTATGGTATTACAGCAAACTTGATTTCTGTATCCCCCCTGTTTAGAACTGTTCTGAAACAAGAATGCAGTGATGCCATCTGTGACTTAATCAGATGAGATTGATGCTAGAAGTCAACTGCATTCATTGGTTTTTGACCTGAAAAAAATGCCATGCCAATTACAGTAAAGCCAAAATTATGTGAGACAGCAACATTTGAAGTAAATATAAGTGCATTTTTTAAGGAAAATAAAGGTCAGACATTGCACAAGAACCATAGATTCTGGTTATTTAGTAAGTTACTGTTTTTTTATATAGAAAAACCAAGATTAGCATTCTGAAATCAGTGATTTGCGAGAGTATGGCCCAGTTCAGGTATTTTTAGGCATGTTCTGGTTTTGAGATCATAAATCTGGTAATGGGATTTTGCAGTCTAAGAACTGCTCCAGGTAACAGATGATCATGCTAATATGACAGGTGGCTTAGTGTTTTATTGAACTCAATTTTCAGACCACAAAATTATGCTTAAAGATTAGGTGCACACTACTTCATGCTTCAAGTCCGCAATCTAAAAATGGGAGTGCTTGCAACAGTAGTTGAGATTGGCCCTGCGCCTTTTGCGATCTGAAAATCAGCACATTTCTAGTTTGATTCTCACTGTTCCCTCATGAATAGTTTCCATAACTAAATTTGCAACTCATGAGCTCTAGAAAATGCTCAGTGAGAATAAAATCTTTATTAATGCAAAATAATTGCACATTCTGAGGACAAGTTTCAAAACTGAAAACTGAAAATTTCCCTCCCCCTGTGGGTAAATCCACCCCATGCTGCTTTTTCTTGTGCCAAAAAGGGGCAGAAGCAGCTGAAAACATGCAGGGATTATCATTTGGAAATCCCCATGTTTCATTGATGGCTGAAAAGCAGGTGCAAAGTTCACAGGTACTAACTTACCTGTGCTGCCAGCTGGCTCTGAATTTTCTAAGGGAAGCTGTGTGAGTAGTTCTGTTTGGAAATGTGCTTGCTTTCTACCCCCAGGCCTACAAGCACCCTCTGGGGTATAAAAATGACCTTATCTATACATATCTTATACTAGGAATAGAAACTCCAGTCTTCAAGTGCTGCAAAAAGGTCTGAATATCCACAATGAATATGCATGAAGTATATGTGCAGACAATAGCGGCAGTGCATGCAAATGTTTCTCATTCATATTCACTGTGATAGCCTGAAAACCAGCACTGTTGGTGGCACCCCAGGACTGGAGTGGCCTATCCCTGTAGCAAATTTCTGATGGAAACTATCTGCATGTTGACTCCGAACTTACCTTGAAGCTTCAATTCGATACCAAACCTGGTCATCAATGCTCAGATCTGGATATTCTACACGTCCAACACCAGATCCTACATCCCACAGGAAGTTCACCTTGCCTTTACGCATCTCTATGGCCAAGAAGTCAGTCTAGTGAATGAAAATTTTAACATTTTCAGAACTGATCAGGAAAAAAATTACTTTTGGAATGGCACTGAGGATGACTATACATTAACCAATTTTAGAAAATTGTTTTTGACCTCGAAAACAAATGAGTTGTATTGAATATCAGTGTGGGTATAGTGATACTTATAATATAATTCTAACATATCAGATATGGCTACTCTCAGCAACCCATATTACTGAGAAATAAATTCTTACTAAGATTAAAGATCCTCCCAATAGGACAATGGAAGTAAAACTTTTGTTGTGTCATTTAAAAAATAATTTAATTTTTTTTTTATCTTAATTTGAAAACATTTGAACAGGCTTTGACAAAGCAAATGATGTGAACATTTTCTTGAATCTTGAAAAATTCATTTTGTAATTAAATATCTACTTCTGCAGCCTGACTGGTGTGAGCTTGAAAGACATTGCCAGTAAAGAGTTGTGCCAAGTTGTACAGTTACAGCTTTCACAGGTAGATAAGATATTCAGCGGACTAGTGATATTTACCTGGATAATCAGCAGCGCTTATCCACAACTGCTAACTTTAGGGTACGTATTTTCCCAGCCAAACTTACAGGGTTAACTTTATCTAAGTAGAGCTGAATATCAGTGCTCACTGGCTGAAATGTAACCAAACCCCTGCAATGCCTCTTTTTCATCTGGCTAAATTTTATGTGAGTGATGAGTTACTTGGACAAAATTTAGCCAGAGAGTAGGGGGGATTGGCTCTAATCGTGGGTTTTCAAATCTCTTGGCAATTCCAAAAGGGAACTCACAATCCACCAAGGAATCTTGAAAAAAGTGTTTTTACAAGGTGTCAGCAAGCCTGTCCGAGTCCCTATAAACAACACGGGTCACCCAATCTTTTCTTTTATTCATCCTGAATGCCTAAAGTTTTTATTGCATATAGAAATGTCATACAAAATCTTTTAACACCCATGCAAAAATGCAGGTAAAAAAATCTCTCAATCAATCACAATATCCAGCCCAAGTCCAACCTGGCCAATGTTTCGCATAAATGCTTCTTCAGGGGCATCTACATTCCACAACGCATTTCTATTTTAACAAAGGCAAAAAGGGTTGGTTTTATAATTATCCTGAAAAACATGAAACCATTGGGTTTCACATTTGAGAATAGCATCTCTCAAATTTTGCAAAATGGAGAGCTTTGAGGGGGAATGCCATCCTCCAAATGCTGAGCTTTAAACACAGAACAACCGATAACGTCCACAGTGTCATGAAGTCAGATGCTGGTAAATCTGAATTGGAGAGACAAAATGAGTAAGAAATCGCCACATAAAAAGGTTGATTGCAAAAAAAGGTAAAGGTCACAAAAAAACCCCCAAAACACTAAAATCGTTCAGCATTAAGTCCCTCAGGTGTTACTGTATTAAGTTTATACGAGGGTAAGTCAGTAAGTAAGTCACAAATCTCTCTACTAAAGTAATAAAACATATATCTGTAATGTCATATTCCATAGATGGCAGCACCTTACAAGTGCTTATGTACATAAATAGTTATTTAAACTGTGCATGCGCAGGGGCTGTGTACAGAAGGAAAATGGCTGCTGTGTTGACAGATTGTACAGTCAAAGAACAACGTGCTGTTGTCCGATTTTTATGGGCTAAGGGCTTAGTGGCAAAAGACATTCTTAAATAAATGTATCCAGTATATGGAGAGAAATGTCTCTCGCGTAAAGCAATTTATAACTGGACCGATAAATTTGCACAAGGATGTGCCAACATGAATGACGAAACCAGACCTGGTCAACCTGTAGAGATTGCGACAGAGGCAACTGGGAAGCAGGTTGAAGAGATGGTTCGCGCTAACCGGAGGGTAACAATTGACGAAGTTGCCAAAGAAATTGGGTGTTCTCATGGATTAGCATATTCCTTAGTGCACGATGCATTGAACTTTTGCAAAGTCTGAGCAAGATAGGTTCCCAAACATCTGACCGAAGGCAATAAGAACAACCGGATGGGTGTCTGTTTGGAAAATCTCTGCCATTATGCAAACAAAGGTGAATCAGTGATGGCACGTATTGTTACTGGTGACGAGTCGTGGGTGCACCACTATCAACCAGAAGTGAAACACGATTCCATGCAGTGGAAGCATCCACTATCACCGATACCAAGAAAGTTCAAGCTTGTGCCTTCTGCAGGAAAGGTGATGTTGACTGTGTTTTGGGACCGAGATGGGATACTCTTAACCAGTTTTCAGAAGCATGGTGAATCTGTTAATTCGGCTTCCAACTGTGCTACTCTATTAAAGCTTAAAGGAGCTAATCGTAGAAAATGCCCAGATCTGGAAAAAAGAGAAGTGCTGATTCTTCATGATAATGCCAGACCACATACTTCGAATGAGACTCGTCAGACAATTGCAAACCTGCACTGGGAAGTTCTTGAACATCCACCATACAGTCCGGATTTGGCACCCAGGGATTTTCACTTGTTTGGCAAACTGAAAAGCCATCTCGGTGGTAAACATTTCACCAGCGATGAAGAAGTGGAACAAGAGGTGAAGCGCTGGTTACGATGCCAGCCAAAAGACTTTTATGCAGAAGGTTTTGACGGACTTTTCAAACGCTGGGACAAATGTATAAATGTTTGCGGCGATTACGTTGAAAAGTAGTTGGTTTTTCCAGAAAAACTGTTTGTGACTATATTCTGTATATTTCACAGTAAATAATTCATCTTTTGCATTTAAATAAATTTCATGAATATTAATCCCATGTATGTTTGTGACTTACTGACTTACCCTCGTATATCCATCATTGCTCTAAACCTAACAATTTAATGTCCATGTTCCCTCCCCTCCAATCTGGAATCAGCTGATTTATAACATGAAACCGATGATCATCAAAACAAGGTCAAACTCATCGCAGTGTGTCACTAGCGGTGCTACAGAGCAGTGGAGATCCAAGTTGGAATGATGTTCAATTATCCTGATTTTAATAGTCCACTTAAAAATTCATGCATGGATACTGTATTATATGGATGACCCCAGCAGATAAGCAAGTACTAGAGTGTCTTAAATGGATCATAAAATTGGCAAATGGAAGAAATAAAGATGATGTATTCAATGGCACATGACACTGAGTAATTATCTCAAGGCTTGTGTATTGCTGGTGTAAAACTTGCTCTATGAAAGTATACGAAAATCATTAAAAAAAACAATTTAGCATGTAAATTACTGCCCATAGTATAGGCTATCTTTGGTAATTCCTTAAAAATCTCATGTATTTGTAAGATCCTCCAATGAGTGAATGTCTGCTTGTGTAATAAAACCCGACTGAGTCTTGTGAATCCATATATCTAAAAAGTTATCTGATGGAGCTTGAATATTGGTAGTAAATGTCAAATGAGAATCCAATTAATTCAGCCAATCTTAAATAATCAAGCATGATTTAGGACCTCTCCACAGTAAAAAGATATTGTCAATGAAATGTTTCCACTTTACCAAATGCAGATTAAATGGATGAGAACATAACCACTGTTCTTCAAAAAATCCCATATAAAATTTGCTAAATGGGGGAGCCATGGTGGCCACCAACTGCTGTTTCATGAACCTTTTGGTATAGCACAGATTAAATGCAAAAAGGTTTAGTCATCGTAATCTCTAACAAATGTGTCAAAAAAGTATTTGAATTCTGTGTGGTCAAGGTCATTGTTACAAAAAAAAGAACGCCACTATATGTCTAGTCCTGACTCAGGTTTCATTACTTTTCTTTATCATAAACCTGTAAGTTCTAACACTTTACTTCATTTTGAAAGTGCTCACCCACATGTGTTGCAGGAAAGCTTGCCTTTAAGTCAATTCTTCAGGTTGCGGAGTCTATGAGTATCACACACAAGCTAAAGCCATGAAAGCCCGTTTTCCAACTCAGGGTTGTCCTGTATCCTGTGTCCGTAAAGCATATTCATGAGCTAAGCATAGACATCGTGAATGGCTATTTCTACCATAGCAGCAAAGTATGACTTATTACCTTTTTCATCGAGAGTAAGAGATATTTGATCCTCTATTATTAGGCATCGGAGGGTCTATCAAATACATGAGATTTTTAAGATTTACCACGGATAGCCTATATTAAAGGCAATAACTTACATGATAATTGTTTTCCTGATTTTCATAGACATACTCTCATAGAAACAAGTTCTACACCAGCAGTACACAAGCCTTGTGGTAATTGCTCAGTGTGTCATGTGTCATTGAACACATCATCTTTATTTGGTCCGACTGCCAAATTTCACAATACATTTAAGACACTCTACTACTTGCTGGGGTCATCCATATAATACAGTGTCCATGCATGAAGTTTTATATTGGCAAATCTAAGTGGACTATTAAAACCAGGATGATTGAACATTATTCCAACTTGAGTCTCCATCGCTCTGTAGCACCGCTAAGTGACACATTGCGATAAGTTTGACCTTCTTTTGATGATCTTCGATTTCATGGTATAAATCAGCTGATTCCAAATTGGTGGAGAGGGAACATGGACATTAAATTGTTACTCTTAGAACAGCGATGGATATAAACTCCATACAGTTAGACTTAAGGGCCTTAATCCTGAATGATTTTAATGGTTTTTTTGTGACCCTATTTTTGTGATTAGCACTTTTATGTGGCAATTTCTTACTAATTTTTGGTCTCTGATTCAGATTAACCAGCATCTTCTGATGTCATCATGATGGACATTATCGGCTGTTCTGTGTTTGTTTTAAACAATTTCTATTATTTCAATAAACATCAAGCAATAAAGCTTTACAGAGATCCAGTAAGAAATACAAATCTTAATAAAAAGAGAACAATTCACAAGTAATCCATATTGTCTGTAGTAAAACCACAATTGGGTGCAGGGCTCTGGAACATCATCAATGAAATAGGAATAACAAAGAAATGAAAAGGCTGCATATTTCAATTTAAACCTCAACAACAACTAAACAAAATCACCCTGGAGTTGAGGCTGAGACAAAAGCTATTCTGCTATCTAATAATGCCTTTAATTGATTAGGCTCATAAAATATGAACCTATTCCCATCTAACTTAAGGGAATAATTAGAAGGATAATATAAGAAAAACTCTCCACCTAAGGCAAGAACAGACTCCCTAAACTGAAAAAATGACTTTCTTCTACTCTTCAAACATCTGGAAATATATGTATTTAATACCCCATCAAAAGAGGATCTTTATTTGAAAAGAAAAGCTTCATAATAAGATTTTTCTCATTCGCAGAGGAGCATTGAATCAATAAATTTGCTCGCTCATCTATTTTATCATTGGATTGCTCCAAAAAAATTGTCAAATTAAATGAACCAGAATAAACTTGTGAAGAATCAAGATTATCAACCCCAGAAACCATTTTAGGATAAATGTAACATACTTTAACAAGAGAAGGTGTATGTTCTTCAGAAATACCTAAAACATTTCTCATATATTTGGCAATAAGTTCACATGGAGAAATCAAAGAAGTTAAGGAAAATTTAAGAGTTGAAGATTTAAAACTCTCCATCAGTTTTCAAACAATTCAAGGCATTTATGTATGCTGGAACTGTCTTTAGTAGAAGCCATTTTATATTCCTGAGATAGTAAATCATGGGTTTCTAAACTTATTAATCACTTTTCATGTTCACCAAGAGTTGCTTGAAAGTCAGAGCAATGCACCATTAAAGAAACCATAGAAGAATCAAAGTCCTCCATATGTTTACTTATTGCCTTTTCCAGAGTAACGATGGCATGCCAAACATCATTCAAGGTGATATTAGTTGCACTCTGCAGAGTGGAATCCAACGGAGATTGTGGTAATAATTCCAAAGGGACATCCTTTGATCCAACAGCCCCTAAAGAAGTCCCTGGGAATACTGGCATAGAGGGAAGTATGCAGTGCTCAGGATTAAGAGTGGTATTTTCCTCTAGTTGGCCCAGCACTGTCCCAGTCTTGCCACCAGTAACGAGGGAACCTGAGTAAAGTCCCAAAGAAGCTGGAAGCCCTGAAAAAATCTGAGGGATAGTCCGTTGTGAAAGAGCAGAGGGTCAGAACGAACCCAGCCTCTCCTCTTACCCATAACGAAAAGAAAAAGGGCAAAACCAGGAGTTCGGCGGGAGCAGTCAATTTGTGAGCCCAAACAGGAACATAGAGGTGCACCTCTTTGGCACGCAGATTAGGCAGTGCACACCAGCAGTGATGCAGGGCACCTCTTTTTGAAATTAACCCTCAGCACTTCCTCCTGATGTCAGGGCAGTGTCCCTGTATGCTGGTGCTCTGGTCTGGGAAGTCAAGCGTTCACCAACCTGGCAGCCTTGCCTGGAAATGAAAGTCCTGCACTGCTGTTCTGTGTTTAAAGCTCAGCATGAGGAGAATGCCATTCCTTTCCAAGGCTCTCCATTTTGCAAAATTTGAGAGACATTATGCTCATTCAAATGTGAAAACCAATTGCTTCATGTTTTTCAGATAATTATAAAACCGACTCTTTGTGCCTTTGTTAAAATAGCAATGCGTTGTGGAATGTAGATGCCCCTGAAGAAGCAGTTATGCGAAACGTTGGCCGTGTTGGACTTGGGCTGGATATTGTGATTGGTTGAGAGATATTTTACTTGCATTTTTGTTGTGTGTCCCAGCCGCGTTGGCGCCGCGACCGGGCCTGCTCACCTAGCGCTTCCGTTTACCAGCTCCAGTTTCCCCTCACTCGCAGCAATCACCAGTGCCTCCCATCCACGGCACCCCTGGGAGTCTCCAGGCCTATCGAGGCCTTCAGTATCGCGGCACTCCTCACGTCTGTGCTCGGCGTCCTCCATGGCATTGGCCCTGCCCCTAGACGCGTGCGCACAGACCACGCGGCCCTTTAAAGGGCCCAGCACAGGAAGCCAGTCCTTGGCGCCCGCTGATGACCTCACATGATATCAGTATAAAAGGTGAGGCCCAGTCCCCAGAGCCTCGCCTTGGGAATCGGGTCGACACCGTTGGTGTACTAGTTTGCCTCGTGTGTTCCAGTGTCTCCTGTTCCAGCATCTCCTGTTCCAGCGTCTCTTCGTTCCAGCGTCTCTTCGTTCCCTGTGTCTCCGTGTGTTCCTGTATCCTTCTCAGGTAGTACTTCTTCAGACTGAACTCTGGTATTGACCACTGCCTGCCTGACCATTCTCCTGTCTGCCGCCTGGAACTGACCACTGCCTGCCTGACCATTCTTCTGTCTGCCGCCTGGAACTGACTCTGGTATTGACCCTTGCTTTGGCTGACTATTCCTGGACTGATACTCTGGCTCTGACCCTTGCGCTTCACTCGGACACTCTTTTCTGGCCTACTGTGACTACCAGACCAACCTGCTTGGAAACTAACCATGGCATCCACTTGACTAGACCCGCAGGCGCTGCCTGCCTCGCCCAGAGAACCTTCCTGAACTGCTACCTCCCTGAGGTCTCTGGAACTTCCAGTTCAGGTCTGGTCCATCCATTCTGCATCAGCCGTGCACCCTTGCTCATGGTGGGCACACCCCTCCGCTATCTCTCCGGGAGACCACCAGAGGCCCACCTAAGTCTTGGGTACTTATTCGCAGGATAAGTACCCAAGGGCTTAACCTGCGGAAACCCTGGACTGTTATTGGTGAAGCTCCAGTTGCCTCTGTCTCCTTCTGTGCTCAGTCTCCTGGTGGCAGGCACTCTCTAGGACCGACCAGAGGGCTGTACCAATGCTGCACCAGGCCAAGGGTCCACCTCCAGTGCAACAATTTTTGCATGGGTGTTAAAAGATTTTTTGTCATTTCTATATGCAACAACAAAATAAATGTAGGCATACAGGGTGAATGAAAGAAAAAAGACTGAGTGACCTGTGTTGTTTATAGGGACACAGACAGGCTTGCTGACACCTTGTAAAATCATTTTTTTCATTATACTTTGGAAAATACGAGTTCCCTTTTTTTTTGTTTGGGAACTAAAGCCCAGATTTTAAAAAGGCTACACGCGTAAAGTTCGGGGTTTACGTGCGTGGCCAGGCCTTGTGCATGCCGCCTGCATTTTAGAAAGAGCCCGGCCACACGTTTAAATCCCGGTACACGCAAAAGTGCTGGGCCTCTCCAAAGGGGTGGACCAGGACAGCACCATTAGATGCTGTACTGGGGATGTGCGCGCAGGTTACTTCAACTCCAAAGTTGAAGTAAGTAGAAAAACAAAAAAACCGCTAATAGTTAGGTAGGGGGTAGAGGTCAGGGAGGAGGGGCGGAAAGTTAGGAAGGTTAGATAGGGGTATAGGGAACTGGAGAAGCCCTACTCATGTCTCTGCACGTTGCTTTGTAAAATTCCCCACCCACGCGTGCGACTAGCGGGCCGCCCACACATACATGCGCCAGCACACGCATGTTATAAAATCCGATGGCCATGTGCGCGGGTCTTAAAATCGATGCATGCATGTTATAAAATTGCCACGTCCATGTATGTGCGACGGGAAACGCACGAACATGGACGCACATGGGGGCTTTTGAAAATCTACCCCTTAGTGCATTGCTCAGTCACAGGACGAATACTTCTCTGGATCTGTGTGTCTTCCTTAGGCATTCCCATACCATTTGCAGATGAAAGAAATAATGTGTATTTGGCAGTCTATTCATTTTCTTAGACAGTTTCATGTGTTTTTTGAGGATTTGGTGTTACTGAATTAACTTCATATTGTTATTCAACTGCAAAATGTATGCCTGGGGAAATTCTGTGCAACAAATGTAAACTTCTGCACAGAAAAATGTTTAATTTTGCACATAAAAACTTAAAATTCTGCAAAATTCTGCATACTTTATATTGGTGAAAATAACACAATATACATGGCAGTCTTTAAGTAATTAATTTAAAATGTAATATAGAAAAAATATTACTTAAAGATGCAGAATTGTAAATATTTTGAGCAGAAATTCCCTAAAAGTTCACTGTAAGAGTGCCTCTTCCACTCTCTCTTCCCACTCCCCTGGCCACTTTGCCCTCTCAAGCCCCAACTCCTCCACTCTCAGTATGTCTCCCCTCTACCTCTAGGCTCAAGCCCTTCCACTCTATCTCCCCTCCCAGAGTTTAACCCCTCTTTCAGTACTGCCCCTCACACATGCTCCCTCTCTCTCACACACACATGCTCCCTCTCTCTAGTGCACATACACACATACAAGCTTCCTCACTCTTTCGCACACACACACACCCTCATACAGACTCCCTTTCGCTCTCGCACACACACACACACACACACACACACACATATCCTTTCATACAGGGTTCCTCTCTCTAGCACACACACATACCCTCATACAGGGTCCCTCTCTCTCATGATTAGACACCCACACAGGCTCCCTTTCTCTCTCACGCATTCACCCTCACACAGGCTACCTATAGCTCTCTCTCACACACCATTTCACACAGGCTGTCTCTCACACATATCTCTTCACATAGGCTTCCTCTCTCACAAACAAACAAGTACCCTCACATACACACAATCCCTTTTTCACACACAATCACACTTCTTCAAAATCTCCCCACATAGGCTCCCTCTCTCTCTGGCACCCACACTAATGCAAATGTACGGAAACCTTTTGAGAAGGCTAATCTGAAACAGAACTTACATATCTGTTGCTGCCCAAGTAGAAAAGCAAGTTATCAGGGGATCCTGTCTTCACATTGAGAATGATGGTGTTGTAGCTCCCTTTCTTGATCTCAGGCTTGTAAGTACGGATACAGTCCCCTCCAGATGACACAGAAACTTTAATCTTCAAAAACAGAAGCACAAAAGAACTAGGTCAGTTCTCATTTCCTCAAAGAAAGCTTGTATTAAAAATGTGAAGACCTTTGCTTTGCATTTCACAAAGCTCCATAGAATATTTAAACCTAGAAAAACTCCGAAAGGATCTGGCCATTATTAATAAAGACTTGGAATACAAAGATATTCTGATTGACTCTAATACATTTGTAAATAGAAAATGTAATTATGTCTGGAATGGCCAAAATCAAGTCACGTTTGGATCACATAACTCTTTAAAGAAAGAGGAAATGATTTGAATTATTTATAGTTAGTTAAAGAAAGCTTGTATTAAAATGTGAGAATTTTGCTTTGAATTTCACAAAGCTCCACAGAATATTTAGACCTAGAAAGACTCAGAAAGGATCTGGCCGTTATTAATAAAGACTTAGAATACAAAGGTACAAAGGTGTTCTGATTGACTCTAATACATTTGTAAATAGTCAGAAAATGTAATTATATCTGGAATGGCCAAAATCAAGTTACGATTGCATCGTATAATTCTTAAAAGAAAGAGGAAATGATTTGAATTATTTATAGTTAAATACTATATGAAATATTTCTCTATCCAGCAGCTGTGCCCCTGCTTGCTTCTCTCACCAATGCCGCTAGTGCACTTTCGACTGTGGAGAGGAGGATGTGCACTCTTACCCCCTTGCACTCTCTATTTTCTCCTTTCCCTCCCTCATCGTTTTCTTCCATCTCCCCTCTCTTCCCCTTTTCCCTCTCAAACCTCCCATGTTCCTTCCCCTCTCACTTACCATACTCCTCTCACTCACCCTCTTCCTTCCCCATCTTTCCCTTCCCTCTCTTCTTTCACCTCCTCTCCTACTCCTGTCACCCCTCCCGTTTTCTCTTCTACCCTCCTACTCCCCCATTCTTCTTTCACCCTACCCTCCTTCTCACTAATTCTCCTATATCCCCCCTCTCATTTCCTTTCCCTCTCTTGCATCTCCTCTCTTACTCACCCCTTCCCTGCCCTCACTCCTCCTGTTTTCCATTCCTTCCTTCCTCTCTCCTTTCCTCTCACTCATTTCATGTTCTCTCTCACTACCCCTTCTCTTTCTTTCCCTCCTCTCCCACTTCTTATGTCCTACCCTCTCTTCTCTCCCCCTTCATATACCCCACTTACTTCCTTTCTCTTCCCTCACATACTTCCTCTCCCACTACTATCACTCACCTTGTCCCATATCACTCATAAGAACATAGAAAAACAAGAACTGCCATGCTGGGTCAGACCAAGGTCTATCAAGCTCAGCATTCCGTCTCCAACACTGACCAAAACCGGTCACAAGTACCTGGAAGATCCCATAAAGTAGATTTGATTCCTGTTACTCACTCCCAGGGATAGCACTAGCTACTTGACTAATAATGTGATATGGATTTTAAGTCCCGGAACTTGTCCCTACCTCTTTTAAACCTTGATATGCTAGTTGCATGGATCACAACCTCTGGAAACAGATTCCACTCACTATGTCATACGGGCCGACATCGCCCGTATGACATAGTGAGGGCAAAGGTAGCGCCGGCGCCATTTTGAATATTGGCAATACGGCCCGCGTGCAGGAGGTCGCTCCCGGACCCCCGCTGGACTTTTGGCAAGTCTTGTGGGGGTCAGGAGGCCCCCCCAAGCTGGCCAAAAGTCCCTGGGGGTCCAGCAGGGGTCTGAGAGCGATCTCCTGCACTCGTGACGTCGGGTGCCAGGAACCAAAATGGCGCCGGCGCTACCTTTGCCCTGTCATATGATAAGGGCAAAGGGCCACCGGCGCCATTTCTATTAATGCAGCCGTGGCCAGAGAGCGGGAGATCGCGCCGGGACCCCCCCCAACTGGACCCCAGGTAATTTAAAACATTTTGGGGGGGGTTCGGGAGGGTGGGGGATTTGTTTTAAAGGGTCGGGGTGGGTTTTAGGGTTGTTTTGGTGTGCCGGTTTTCCCGCCCTCCCCCCTCCCCCGATTTACGATTTTTTGATGATAAATCGGGGGAATTGCTATTGTATCACGGCTCTAACGATTTTTGATGATTTAAAATATATCTGACGATTGTTTTAAATCGTCAAAAAACGATTCACATCCCTACTTAGCCCTACCCTCTGTTTCTGGCCTTTTAATCAGTTACCAGTTCACAATAGAACACTGTCTTCTATCTCATGACGTTATAATTTCCTGAAGAGTCTCTCATGAGAGACTTTGTCAAATGCTTTCTGAACAAATACACTGTGTCAACCAGCTTATCTTTATCTACATGTTTATTTCAGAAAAATCTTAGACAGGTAAGACAAAACTTCCCCTTGATAAAACTATGTTGACTCTTCCTCATTAAGCCACTTCTGTCTATATAGCAAGTGATTTTGATTTTAAGAATGGTTTCTACTATTTTGCCCAGCACCAATGTCAGACTCACCATTTATAGTTTCCTAGTTCCCCACTGGAGTCCTTTTTAAAAAACTGGTGTCACATTTGCAAACTTCCAGTCTTCAGGATTTGTGGCTGCTTTTAATGATAGGTTACAGCAGTGGTTCCCAAACCTGTCCTGGGAGTTCCTCCAACCAGTTGGGATTTCAGGATATTTACAATAAATATGCATTAGATAAATCTGAATGAAATGGAGGCAGTGGATGGCTGGATACACATTTCTGTCATGTATATTCATTTTGGATATCCCAAAATATCTGACTGGCTGGGGGCCTCCATGACTAGTTTGGGGAACCACTGGGTTGGAGATTATTAGTAACAGGTTAGCAGTTTCATGTTTTCATTTTTTTTAGAATTCTGGGATGGATGCCATCCATTCAAGATGATTTGCTACTCTTTAGATTGTCAATCTGATCTATTACATTCTTCATTATTGCCAATAATTGTTGTTCAGTTGCTCAGAACCTCCATCATTAAAGAATGTTTGTGGTCATTTCGTCTTCCTTCAACCTTTTTTAATGCATGCAATACATTTTAACCGGGCTTTCAAAATGGTATTTTTAAACAATGTCCATGCCTCATGCAAACTTTCAATTCTTGCAACTGCTTCTTTTAGTTATTTTTCTAACTAATTTCCTCATGCTATCATAATCACCCTTTTTAGTTACATCTTGCTGTAGTAGTTTTACTTAATGTCCTCCCTCCAGAGATTATGTCAAATTTGATTACATTTTGAGCACTATTGCTTAGTAGACCCACCACAGTAACCCCTCGCACCAGGTCATATAATCCACTGAGATTTAAAGTAGCTGCACCTCTGGTCAGTTCTAGGACCAGCTGTTCCGTGAAGCAGTCATTTCTAGAAACTTAACATCTCTAGCATGTCCCAATGGGACATTCAGCCAGTCAATTTGTTGCCAAATTTATTTGCTTTTTTAATTTCAGCTAGCATTTCACAGTCCCTTTCTTAATTTTGGTCAGTAATATATATCCACTGCTATACTCTTAGCCATCACACAGGATTCCACAGTGCATTTGTTTCCTGCAGGATTTTTAACATGTTTGACTATATATACCATCTTTTCTATATAGTGCCACCCTTCCACCAACTCTATCTGCTGTATCACATCAATATAATTTATATCCTGGTAACACAGTATCTCCTCCCACCATGTCTCTCAAATGCCTATATCATATGTAGCCTTGCATAATGCCATACATTCTAACTCATCAATCTTACTGTTCAGACTTCTGTCATTCACATACAGACATTTTAAAGTATGTTGTTTATTTGTATTTTTATTTCTCTTTGTATTCACAACCTGCTTGATGGTACATGATACAGGCAGTTTAGAGCCATTCACATCTGTGTGTTCTTTGTCTATGTCCATTTGGGTGACTTCAGACTTAATCACAACCTCTCTACTGGGATATTCTAACTTCTCTGTTTTACAAGTATCTTTGGAAGATACATCCCTCTAAACCATGTGCTCCTGAGTGACTGTCAAATTTTCCCCATTGTCTACTTCAGTGGTTCACAGCCTGGGATTCACAGCCTGGGATTCACAGCCTGGGATTCATGGACCCCAGGGGTCTGTGAAACCATCACAAGGCATCTGCTAGAAGGGAGACAACCACAGTGCAACTGCTGAGAAATAGAGCAAGCTTACCTCACCTCTGATGAGTTCTGCTCTCAGGCTGCTGCTGCTGCTGCTGCCTAATCTCACTAACTGATCTCATCCTGAAGAGAGGAAAATTACAGCCTCAAGAAGTCCCAAACTCACATGGAAAGGAGGGGGAACCTGAAGCTGCACCAACAAGAGGTGGGGAAACGTGCTGCCATCAGCACCTTCTACAGCTGCTGTTCCACATAACTAGAGGTGGCAACAAGCAGGGCGAGGATCCTCAGTAGCATTTCTGGCCACTACTACATATGCTTTGGCTGTCTGCTGGCCTGAGAGTGAGGGAAGAATGTTGCACTGAGGGAGCAGTCTGGCTATATTGGAGGGCAGAGTTCGGTGGGGAGGGGAGGAGGAGGTCAGGGGCCATAATGGGATCAGCACTCAGGAAGGGGTGGAGAAGGGGGTTACATGGAGGAGAGGGCAAGAAGCAGAGAATGGGAGTGAAAGCACTTGGAGAGAGCCTTAAGAGGGAGTAGAACACAAGGGAGTTCTTTAAACCGTTTGGCACCTTTTAGGGGTGCATTAAACGTGTTACTACAACCGATTGCTTTATTAAGATGTCTGTATTGATATGAATATTCTGTTACAACCTACTGCTGTGCTGAGGTGTTTGCATTTTTATCCAGTTAGTCCTGTGTTCAATTTAAGGAGATGTGCTGTAGTCCCGTTGTTGACTTTTTACAAGTTTAGCCCTCTTCTGCATTTTTACCTTGTTTGGTCCTGTTGCTGATAGATATCAAATTTAGTCCTTACTGAAATCACCTTCAGACAAGAACCTACGTTGCTACCGCCACAGTTTTCTGACTGTATATTACCATTCTAATGTGCTGTATCTCACCTTGGGGGAATTTCTTATTCAAAAAGGTAGGTAATAAATTCAACTAAATAAATAAATAAATACAAGAATCCTTGGGATGCGACTGTGGGAAGAAGGAAGGAGGGACAGGATGGGAGGCAAGACACACAGAAGGGGCAATGAGGGGAGGAGAAACAACTAGGGAACGGGCCATGGAGGGTGCAGCACTCATAAAAGGGCCTCAGAAGAAGGGCAGGATGGAGGGAAGAAAAGCAGGAACAAAAGCACTGAGGAAGGGGGCCTTGAGAGGGAAGATCAGGGAAGAGGGCCACAGGAGGGAAAGGATAAAAGGAAAGGCATTTGGAAAGGGGCCACGGGTGGGGGCAAGCAGGGCAAGAGGGAAGGCACTTATGGGGGTAAGGGGGAAGGAGGGTCAGCACTCAGAAAAGGGCCATGAGAAGAAGGCAGGAGGAACAGAAGCAGAGAAGGGGTTGCAAGGGTGATAGATCAGGAAGGTGAGCCTTTTTTATGCGGGTGGATGGGTATTATGTTAGGGCTGCTGAGTCTGCATTGTTTTTCTTGTGGGGGTGTTATATAACATAAAATTCCCCACTCCCCACAAGAATGACTGGGCCCTGCTTAGTATAGGAGGAAAAGCATTTCTGTGTTTAGTGCTCAAGTGTTGTGTTGCATGCAGAGTCTGGCTTCTTGTGGTTACCGCTTCAGTTTTTGTTATTTTTTTTTTCTAATTTGTGATCACTGATTTTGGTTTTGGCACGGGTCATTTTGTACCTGAGACTGAGGTGATGTATTCTGCTAGGGTGTATTTTCTGTGTAGGGAACTATAGCAGTCCAGCTTTTTCCATTTTCCAGTCTGCACCTCCCAATAGGGAGTTAGTTTGGTGTTCTAGATCATATTTCAACCTTTGTAGGCCTACATTGAAATTTGGTGATAGAGTATCTTGCCTAGGTGTTAATAGTTATATCAGATTTCATGGAGATTGCTCAAGTGGAAGGGTCCCTGAGGGAATCTGGTATGGTGAATTGTACAGGGGACATGCTCTGCAACCATTGTTGGAGTGGAGTGGGTGGATGTTATTGGGATACAGCATATGTATTTTTAAGGTTTATAGTGTGTTTGTCTTGCCCATACCTTGACAAGAATGAACTTCATAAGCCAGAGTATGTTGGGTATGACCTTAATCTCTCAGATTTTCTGCTAGTGATCTTAATACATACTTTGTGTCATCTTCTTTCTGAAACTTGTATGGTATAAATATATAAGATAGCATATGGAGGTGAACTTGGAAGCTCTTGGTGAACTAGAGAAAAGGCAAGACAGGGGAGATATAGGGATTTAAGTACCTCATAGGTATCAATTGAAAGGAGGCTCTGCAAAAAGAGATCATGGGATGAGGGTGAAAGCAGGTATTTCTTATAGAGAGGGTGTTGAATGCATGAAATAGCATCCCAGTAGAGACAAGGACAGTATCTGAATTCAAGAATGCATGGGGCATTCTCTGAGGGATTATAGACCTAAGCAGATGTGTAGATAGGAGGTAGAAATGTGCATTTGTTTTAAATGAATGCACAGAAGATGATGAATAAGGCTGTTATGTTTCATTCAGGGGTCCCAAATCAAATTGGAGGCCTCCCAAATAAAATGAACTTCATTTGTTGCAATTGTTCTAAATGAATGCATTGGGCCTAGGCCAACCTTCTATAGCAAGTGAATTTTGTCTCATTGTGGATATTCCGAAAACCTGACTGGCTGGGGGTCCTCCAGGACAGGGTTAGGAACCAAAGATGGGACCCAGCCTCTGGGCCAAGCCCCAGCATTGAACCTGGGTCTGGCTGAGGCCATGGCATTGGCCTTGTGTAGGCTGAGGCCACAGCGACCTACCGTGGTTTATGCAAGGCTGAGGCTTCAGCCTAAGCCTCACCTGCAGATCCCCACCAGAATGGGCAAGTGAGGGCAGATTTTTTTTTTGGGGGGGGAGTTTATTGTTTGATTTGGTTTTTTTTCACACGAATCAAATGAATCAAAATCTACGAACTGAAATTTGTGGGGGAAAAGCCTCCCGAAAACAAAACAAAAAATCTTTACCTCTGCACATCCCTAACGGGCAGACCAGATAAGCCCATAGAGTCTTTTACTGCCATCATGTTTCTATTTTTATTTTTAATCAGGCAAATGGTGCACACAGAAGACAATTTATATATCTTTAGGCCACATTTTCTTAATCTCTGATTGCATCTCTTGATCCTTGATGATCTTTTCTCTCTCCATATATATAATACAGAATAGTCACTTAGAACTGATGCTTTTATTAGTAATGTTGGTTTGTTTTTTTTTCATTTTCACCTTTACCACTATATCGAGTTGCCTGATTTCAAGCATTTAATTGGTTGGTTTGGGAATGAATAATTATATTCTATAATTTATGCACAGAATGTATGGAAGAAAGAATGACTAACTGTAAACATAAAGTAAGAAATTGGCAGTGGGAGCAGGGACAGAACTTCATTGGTCTCCCCCCAACCAAAAAGGCATTCTGCTGCCCCTGAATGTCCCTTCCTCTGAAGATATACATTTTTAGGTTCGTAAGTCTCATCTCATATGACCCTGCAGCAATCCTGAACCATTTTGGTGATCTTTCTCTGGACTGCTTACTGCCTGTTTATACTGTTTTGGAGGTATGATATTCTGAAATGGACACATTACTCTTGAGAAAGTTTCACCAACAAATTTTGCAATGGCATTATCACTTCTTTTATTCTGCTAATTATGTCTCTCCCTATGCACCCTAGCAAATCTCTGATTTTGGCTACTGTCTATCACACTGTTTTGCTATCTTGAAATCATTCGATATCACATTGAGATATCTCTTCTGATTGGTAGGCATCATTTTCTTACTCCTCATCTTGGATTGTTGTATCCCACATACATGACTCTGCACTTTCTTACACTAAATCTTAACTGCCAAGCAGTCGACAAATCCTTGAATCATCTTTGATAATGTATTTATTTATTTATTTATTTACTTATTGGGAGTTGATACCCCACTTTTACAGTCAAACCCACAGCAGATTACAATAAAAACTTATTTAGTCTACTCCCTCCATTCTGTTGCTGATCTGTTGCGACTGTCACTGCCCGACGTCTCCACCTCGCCCACCTTACCGCATTGGCGACTCCCTCCGGGTTGATGGAAGGCTGGCTGCCACGGCATCTCTCTTTTGACCTCATCTGACATCCCCGGACTGGCCCGATGCTGCAATCCGCCATGTTGACCTGATGCCTAGGGGCACGCGCGCGGTGCGGCCCCGCCTCAAGTACCAGAAGTGGCGCGAACCTTAGGGGCGTCCCCCTGAGATGACGTCATCCACTTCAGATATTTAAAGGTCTCTGAATTGCTAACAACTCGAGTTAGCAAGGATAAGGATATGGATAAGGATTTGTTCTATCTGCGCTACTCTGCCTCCTCGGACTAACCAGGGGTACCTGCTCCTCGGGGGCCTCGTTCTCTCTTACTTTGTAGGTTGCAGTCTGGAACCGGTACTCGCTCCTTGAGGTCATTCCCGGACTTCTTCGGAATTCACTTCTGCCTGGAAGTCATCCCTGCCTACTACATCTGTGAGTTACCATCACTCTCTCAGAACTTTCCCTGGAACCAGGTACTCACTCCTCGAGGGCTTCATTCCAGCTCCTGGGCTTCTATGAGACATTGTGTGTTACCATCAGGTTCTGTCCATGAACTCTGCATACCCTGCCTACTCACTATATTTCAGTTTCTCTACAGTTCAGCCTTCAGGGATCGCTGTTCCAGTATCTGAAGGACTACAGCCCAGTCGGGCATTCCAGGTCACTACTGCCACCTCTGGTGGTTCAGTATACTGTCTAATAAAAGAACTAGTGTGTATCTGTCTCCCTCTCGGGATCTTCCCCCAAGGGCATAGTCATCTGCCACTGGTCCAAGGATCCACCCACAACTCTCCTAAATAATATCATGATCTTCATGTCATCAGGAAAACGACAACCTTTTTCTTCTAATCATTTCAGAATACCTCTCATAAATATGGGGGTAGATATTCAAACCCTGGTCAGCTAATAGGGTCATTTATCAAATTACATTATGGTGTTTTTGCATGCGTTAATGCATTTTCGCATGCGAAAAACGCCTTAACGCATGCAAAAATGCCTTAACATGCACGTTACGCACCATAACGCATGGTGCGATGCAAATTTTTAAAAGGGGAGGGATGGAGAGGAGTCCGGGGCAGGATTTCCAAAAAAGCGGGCTGCTTCGCAAAGTACAAAGCCATAATGCACAATATTGCACAGTTAACGCCAAAAATAACTACACCTTTTTCAATTGCATTAAGCAGTGTGTTATGGGCATAACACAATTAGTGATTGTTTTGCAAATTCTGTTTGGGAGAGAGAGAGAGAGAGAGAGCGAGAAAGGACCTCTGGGGGTGGCATCATAGTAAGCAGCTATTTATGTTACTATAAGAGGCACACCTAGTAAGCTGAGGTGAGGTTTAGGTAGTAGTGTAGGGGTTAGGAGCCACTTTTACATGGAGAGTGAGATGTACGAACAGAACAGTCCTCTCTTGTGAAGATTTGATGTCCTTCGGAGTGAGAAAACTCATACAAAGATGAGATTTGTACAATGTTCTCTCAACCTAGATTGATTTTACCCAGGTAGAAAGTCCATTGAGTTAGGGTGAGAGAATATTGTTCAAATCTCATCTTTGTGTGAGTTTCCTCACTCCAAAGGACATCAAATCTTCACAAGAGTGTACTGTTCTGTTCGTACATCTCACTCTGCATGTAAAAATGGCCCCTAACCCCTACACTACTATGTAAACCTCACCTGAACTTACTAGGTGGGCCTCCTATAAAGATATAAATAGCTTACTACTACAAGGGCCTTGTAGATAGCTGGATTTGAGAGAGAGAGACTGAGACTAAGTTAGATCAGTTCTTTGGCTGATTTAACTTAACCAGATAAGAATAAACATTGCAACTTACCCAGTTAAGTTAATCAGATATACAGCACCACCCAGATGCATGCACTAGCTAACTAAAAGATATCTGGATAGGTGACACTTAGCAGCTGTTGATTTTCAGCAGACTGCTAGATAGCCAGGGTAGTCCTACTTATCCAGCACTAAACATACTTTCAATTTTGGGACCATGGTGTATAACTGTGATATTAGCTCCTTATTCACTATTATACAAATATCACTTCTGAATCCTAATGAATGGGTGCTTTAACTTACAGAGTTGGCCTGTTTTCGGGCTTGATTTATCAGCTCTTTTATCTGAGAGATATTTTTCCCCACGTTATCCTGAAGTTCCTTGATTGGTTTCAGTTTATCCAGTAAACGACTGGCTTCATCTTCTAGGGCTTTAACTGTGTCATCAGCATCTGCAACTTTTTGGTGCAAAAACAGGAAAAAAAAAATTGAAGGAAGGATCTTACACAAGGCAGACAGCGCAAATGAAGAAAAAATAAAATGTGCTTTCAGCTTTCATATACAATGCTCTTTACAAGATAAATGTTTAAGGCCTAAGTCAAATATTTTATCCAGTTACAAATAAGGAATTTTCTGTCTCTTGAGACAAAGGTCTGGGGTCTCATCAGATTCTCATCAGAACTTTGCACAATAGAAGACCCCACTCTTCAAGCAGGATTTAAATTGTAATTGATAATGAACGATGTTTTCTTGCAATTAAAGCTGTTGCTTGTACATCATGAGCGCATTGACATTCTGTGCTAGTAAGTATGATTTGACTGATTATATAAATTGGTTAACTATGCTTGCATCTGTCTTTGCAAATTTAACATGGAGATTAGGACATTTCTTGCTGGAAAAGTATCTCCCTCAATCAGATTGGATGATTATGGCTTTTTTTGCCTTATAAGGTCCTAATATCTGCACAAAATTCATTAAATGTCAACATCAGGCCCTTTTGTTTTTCTGCAGAGGAGGAAAGGAATGAAGGACATTGTTAAGAATAATGGCTGCAGGAAAGTCTCAAGGATGCACTCAAAGATGGTTTAAAATAAGTGTTAGTGTTAGTAGGACAGTACATACGAATGGTTACATGTGAAAAATCGGAGGCTGACAGCGTAAAGCAAATGGTTTTTAGTTCACTTTTTTCTTTACTTTAACCTTAATGTACACAGACTAGAAGCAGTGAGTAATTTATTAGTTCTATTAGTTTCATGATGATTTATCTGATGGAGTCATTATTCTACCCCACTCAAATTCAGAATTACAGAACAAGAGAATTTCTTTAATTTTTCTTATAATAATAATAAAAAAAAAACCCCACATGCACCATTTGCAGAAATCTTATCTGTGCATAAAGACATCCCTTCAAAAAAAATGCTTGTAAAACTAAAAATAAAATTATGCCTTTATCAGTGAGTGAGAGATTGTATTGAACCTATTTGATGTGCAACATTTTCTATTGCCATAAAAAGAGGTGTCATACAACTTACCAAGGAAAGACCACAAATTTCACCTAAGAATGTATCATAAGCATGGCCAGAACTTTGACATTTAGACTCTTCTTTCCAACCCAAAAAAAGTAATATAGGACTTAACTCTGACAGGTCCAATGATAAAGAGGCAACATCTTTAACATCACACTACAGAAACAAACTAATTTAACTTTTTAAAAGATGTTAACAGTGGCGTACTGGCGTCAGCTTTCAACTATGTCAGTGTAGGTTCAATTCACCCTGTTTGAGCTAGAAGCAATGACAGTTTTGCTGTATGGTTTCTACTGACTGAGTCCAGATTTGATAAATTCAGCTTAATGTTATTTTTTTGCTGTGCATGCAGCAACTATTATGCACAATGAAGCCACCAGCCCTATTCACAGCAATAATACATTCTGGAAAAAAAAGCAGCACCTTTTGAAATGAAACCTTTGCACCAGGGATGTGTTAGTGCAGACTCCCAGGAGTTGTTCCTTACTAGTTTTCTGAAAACCAAAATGTGTTCCACCAAGTGGGGCAGAGGTGGCAAGAGCACCTTGATAAAAAAGCAGCAGCACATCATTATTTTGTACCAGTCTTTATGCTAGTCTGGGAAAATAGGTTTAGTGCTTCAGGATACCATCCATGTTAGCTTTTTCTCACTCGTACAGCTGTAACTATTTTCACTAACAGTTTTCCACAATAAAGAGCAACACTGTCACAACAAGGAAAGGTGCTGATGACTGACTGCTCTGGTGCAGCACCAAAGTACCGTGCCATGCATAAGCATTGGTGCTAGGGTAATGCACAGCAACTATTAAAAGAACATAAAATAATATACGTACTGATTTCTGTGGGCATGATGGTATGGAGAAAAAGAAAAAGAAAAACCTTGTAAGTAACGTTGCTTAGAAAATTCATACAAAAACAAGCAATAGGGATGGCGGGATTTTTATAGGGAAAAAATTCACTTGGGGTTCTCTACGTGCATCATTCTACGAACAGTGCCATGAAATCATGCTTTTTGAAAATCACTATCGTGAATAAGGCCCTACTTAAATTGTGGCAGAGGCCTAATATTGAGGGATCTACAATTTCCACAAAATCGGGATTTATAGAGGTCATTACTAATCAGGTGTTTCCCGCCGATGGACCAGCGATCAGCTATTATCCATAACTTTGTCTATCTTGACTACTGCACAGCTGCATCTATTTGAAGTTAATCCTACAATTTAGGGAGGGCCTAAAACATGAAATAAGTCTGCGATATGGCTCTCACAAATGGGAATTTATTTTTGTTTTACAACTCACTGCAGGATAACAAGACATTTTTTTCCAGTATTCTTTTTCCAAATAGGGAAAACCAACAACAAAGATTAGCTAGCAAGCCTTACTGTTTTCAGCTGGATCTTTTATAATGCCATTTGTCTTGGCCACATCATCTTCCAGTTTGCTGTAGTTGTTCTTCAGGCCCAGGAGGTTCTGGTTAATGTCTTTGATTCTTGCCAATACATCATTGACAGTGTCATTTGCTTGCCTGGCTTTGTCTTTAGCTGCTTGCACTTTTGCTGCTGTATCTGTCATTAACAAAGGAGATTTGCATAATTATATTAGTTTTTAACAGAATAAAGATACTTGTCTATCATGTTCAGCTTTTGACTAGGGATATGCATTAGTCTGAAATTACATAGACTATGTCAATGTCATTTCATATCATTTTCAAAACGAAATGATAGAAAAAACCCCCACAGAATTTCATGTTTTTCCTTCTATCTTTCTTAAGTGTTGCAAAAACAGTGCACGTATTTTGAATAGTATTCATTGTTCCAAATATTGAGCACTATTTCCAAAACTAGAAAAACAAAAGAAATTTGGAAAAAACCTAATTGACACAAAAATTTGCCCCCAAATGACACAAAATGACAACATAAAATTGTTGGCCTGCACACCACTACTTTTAAGTAAGCATCCTAGACACATTTCAACCATCCCTGTATCCAATGATATTGTAGGTAGGTATCTACCATTTGTTTAAAATCTCTAAGGAAGATGCCTCAGCAAGGTCCCCTGGCATCCAGGTGTGTGTTATTAGTGTTGTCTTGTGCCTTGACTGCTCCTATCTTGTTTTCCTCTCTCTGTTGCCTTTCCTTGCCTTGTCCTCTGCCCTTGTTCCCTGTTCCTGCCTGTGCCCTGACTCACTTATCTCCCTCGTCCTGGTTGCCTTGTGTATCGTGTTTGCCTTGTCTGTCCTGTTCTCTGGATTCTGACCTCAGCCTCACTCCTAACCCCCTCCTGTCTTATGCCTGCCCCAACCTTTGGCTTGGTAACTGTTCTGTTGTCTGCTGCCTGCCCCACCCTGTGGTTTGGTGATTGTTCTGTTGTCTGTGCCTGCTAAGACCCTTCTTGGATTGGACACTCGATCTGAATAGCCCCAGGGACCTACCTAAGTCCTGCTGGCTGCCAGAACCCAAGGGCTCAACCTGCGGAGTACGTGACTGGCAAATGTGAAGCTCCAGCTGGTCCCACCCATGAGCTTCCCTGCCAGCTGCTGGTGTGAGCCTAGCAGGTTCTCTTGTTAGGTAGTGCCAATCATACCGCAGCCATAAGGGTCAATTTTCTCCATCAGTGTTACATTTTGTTTCATTTGTGGACCCCTGAAATGAATTTAACAAAAATCTAACACAAATTTTCATCTTATTCATTTATGTTTCTCATTCAAGTCAATGGCTGTACTGAGAAAACAGCAGGTGCAGGAAAGGGCTAACTGGTAACTATAGCAGTAGCCTAGTGGTTAGAGCAGTGGGCTATAAACCAGGGAAGCCTTGGTTCAAATCCCACTGCTGCTCCTTGTGACTTTGAGCAAGCCATTGTCTCAGATACAAACTGACAGGGTCATTTTCCAAGGTGAGATAGTCCATTATCATGGGCATTATCACATGATCTTGCTCCCGCTACCATGACTCTGATACTGCACCTCGGGGATCTTACTGCCATACGCCACACTTTAAACCTGTGAGTCTTGCTGCCATATCCCAGAGACTATACCTTGAGGTGTTTTTCCCACTAAGGGGCTGCTTTGCAACTCTCATAAAGGTGAATTTTTAAAAGGTTGTGCATGTAGAAATGAGCACATGCATGCATAAATAGTGCATATTCGCACAACTGCTATTTTATAAACCTCAAACATACATGTGCAGGTACCTGTGCATGAATACATTTGCTCATATGAAAAAGGGGTGGGCGAGGGGCGTTCTGGGGTGGGCCAAAATTTATACATATAAGGTGCTATTTTAAAACCTGTGAATGCGATGCACATGTGGCTGTTACCTGCGCATATTGCGGCTCCCGGCCACGGCAGTCCTAGGCCGGTTCCCCTCTACCTTTTTCACCGCTGGCCACTGCTGCGGTCCGGCGGGGCGCGCCCCACTCCGCAGCAGGCCGACCGCAGCCTTCCATGTGGCCGCAAATGCAATCTTGCTGCGGCCGGCAGGGCTCCTCCTAGGCACGTGCGCGGGAGACTCTTCCCTTTAAACGGTCCACGGCGGGAAACCTCAGCCAGGCCCCGGGAGATGACGTCATGCTACAGGGGTATTTAAACCCCACAGCAGTCTCCAGCAACTCGTCTTTGCAACTCGAAGTGCTAGTTGCTGTTCCAGACATCTCTTCTTCCTGTTCCTGCCTTGATCCTGATCCTGGTCTCATTCCTACTTCTGCTCTAGTCCTTGTGATCCTGTGTCCAGTCCTATGTTCCAGTTCCTGCCTTCCTGACCGTGCCTTTGTTCCTGTCTCTGGCCTTCTCCTTGATCCTCTGTTCCTGTGACCCAGTCCTTGGCTTGATCTCCTGGTTCGACCTCGACTTCACTTTTCGTCTCTGCTTGCCTACTGCCCATCTCGACCCTTGGCCTGGTACTTCGTTCTTGCTTGTCTGCTGCCTGTCCTGGATCTTCGGATTGGACTCCATTCCGCACCTTCACTGCCAGCCCTGACCCGGACCTCTGACCCTGTATTCATTCTCAACTTCATCTTCTTCTACGAGGCACCCACACCTAAGTCCTCCCGGCCCCGGCATCCAAGGGCTCAATCTGCGGAGAATGAGGGCTGATATACGTGAAGGTCCTGCTGGGTTGTCCTCGCCAGCTCCACCTACCGGAGACGAGAGCCATTGGGGGCAATCCCTCAGTGGTCACACCATCACTCGTCCCGGCCCAAGGGTCCACAATCATAACAATTTGCAAAGGCCAAGGGCCTGATGGACTTGTCTGGTCTTTAGGCCATTCTGGGCCTGGCCCAATGACTGCAGCTGCAGCAGCAGCAGCAATGCCTTGAAGTTTTGTCCGCCACCATGGAGCGCCTGGCTAATCGCCTGGAGCCTGCTTCCGGCTCAGGGGCAGCTGCCCCTCCCCCAGTGACTCCTGCTTCACCGTCTCCATTGTTACATTTGCCTGCTCCACTTCATTATGCAGGGGATCTGAGGCAATGCCAAGGGGTTTTGAACCACTGCTTTATGAGGTTCTCCCTCCAACTGTTGGAAATCTGATACTTGAAGGGAGAAGCAGTCAGATAGGAGGAGCAATCTGTAGAGAAAGCTCTGTATAGCGGGCTCCTGGAGAGGGAGGAGTCAGCAATCTTGTAGTATCTCAGATATCGTCTTGCTAGTTAGCAATCTGCTATATCTCTGATGTTAGTTAGACTGTGGAGTTAGCAATCTGTTCTGGATTTGCTAGCGAGTTAGCAATCTGATATTAATCTGATATAGTTGTGGGTGGATACCTCAGCCGATGGCAGATGACTACGCCCTCGGGAGGATACCCCGAGAGGGACCACCGGCTAGGCTAGAGTATGGAGACAGACACACATTAGTTCTTTTATTAAACAGGTTATTAGAAACCACCAGAGGTGGCAGTAGTGAGCTGATATGCCCAGCAGGGCTGTAGTCCCTCAGGTACTGGAACAATGATCCCAGGATGGCTGAGCTGTTGAGAAACTGTAGAAAGTGAGTAGGCAGAGTTCATGAAGAGAACTAGATGACAAAACTCACATAAGGTCTTAAGTAAGTTCAGGAGCTGGAAAGGATTAGGCTCTCGAGGAGCGAGTATCTGGTTCCAGGGAAAGCTCTGAGAGAGCGATGGTAACTCACAATTGTTTGTAGCAGTGATAGCTTCCAGGCAGTAGAGAATCTTCAGAGTGTCCGGGAACATGGACCCTCGAGGAGCAAGTACCGGTTCCTATCTGCAATCTGAAAATAAAGAAAAGAGCGAGGCCCTCGAGGAGCAGGTACCTCTGGTAAGTCCGAGGAGGCAGAGTAGCTTGGATAGGGAAACCTTGTCCGTAACCTTATCTCTTCCGTATCCTTGCTAACTCACGGGCCGATACAGTAAAGTCCGGGTTTGACAGCCAATGCTCAATTTTGCTGGCGTCGGTTCTCGAGCCCGCTGATAGCCACGGGCTCAGAAACCGGACGCCGGCAAAATTGAGCGTCCGGTTTTCTGTGCACTTTCCCGATGCCCGAAGAAATTAGCGCCTACCTTTGGGTAGGCGCTAATTCTGAAAGCAAAATGTGTTGCTTGGCTGCACATTTTGTTTTCTGAATCGCGCGGGTATACCTAATATGGCCATCAACATGCATTTGCATGTTGCGGGTGCTATTAGGTTTGGAGGATTGGACGCGCGTTTTCGGCCCCTTACTGAATAAGGGGTAATGCTAGCGCGTCGAAAACCCGCGTCCAATGGCGGGTTAACAGTGCGCTCCATCGGACCGCACTGTACTGTATCGGCCCGTCAGTTTGTTAGTGTTTTCAAAGACCTTTAAATATTGGAAGTAGATGATGTCATCTCAGGGGAATGCCCCTGAGGTTTGCGCCCTTGCTGGTACAAGAATTGGGACGCACGTGCGCGCCCTAGGCATCAGGACAAGATGGCGGAGTTACAGCATCGAGCCGGTCTGGGAACGCTGGAGGGAGGCGGCATGGAGACGCTGCAGTAGCCAGCTGTCCATCAGACCCGGAGGGAGTCACCACAGAGGTAAAGAGGGCGGAGTGAGGGCGTCGAGCAGCGACGGATGCAACACCAACCCACACAATTTCCAACTGAACAGGTCAAGACTACATTCATCCTGTCCCTGCTGGACGGCAAGGCCTTGGTCTGGGCTTCTCTGCTGTGGGAACGCGGGGATTCTGTTCTCGGAGACCTGCCCTGGTTCATCCAAACCTTACGCCAGGCGCTCTATGAGCCTGGTCACCAATCCACTGCTGCCTCTGACTTGCTCCATCTCCGCCAGGGATCCCGTACCTTGGCTGAATATGCGGTGGAGTTCCGCACCCTGGCTTCCAAACTGGGCTCACGGGAAGACAGCCTACGCAGCATCTTTCTCGAACGTCTGTCCTCACGTATAAAAGATGAACTGGCGGGTTGAGAACTCCCAGAGGAACTAGAGGCACTCATCGAACTGGCAGGTTGTATTGACCGATGACTTCAGCAGCGCATGAAAGAGCTGAAACTGGCTCGTCGAGCAGTCCCTTTGGCACCAACCTTCTCTCACCCCTTGGTCTCTCCAGCGACTCCTGAGACCCCATCGGAATGTGGGGAGGAGCCCATGCAGCTGAGTCGAAGCTGCTTAACCGCGGAGGAGAAGCAGCACCGCAGGACCCTTGGACTTTGCCTGTACTGCTGCAGCAAGGGTCACCTATTGGCCCAATATCCTTAGCGTCCGGGAAACTCTCAGGCCTAGGTGTCACCAGGGAGCTGACCCTAGGCTGCATCAATCCCACTCCTCAATGCACGGTCCCGGTGACCCTCCAGTTTTCCGGAGGATCTTTACAACTCTTGTCTTCATTGACTCTGGGGCAGGAGTGAACTTCATTCTGGCCGAACTGGTACACAAACTGCAGCTTCCAGTGATGTGTCGTACTCCACCATTACTGGTTTCTTCCATCCAGGGTGATCCACTTCCTGGCCGGGTCACTCTCTGCATAGCTCCCGTGACCCTCCATACGGGAGTTCTTCACAAGGAAGAGATGTCCTTCTTCATCCTGGAGAAAGCCTTTCACCTGGTGGTACTATGTCTTCCTTGGTTGCAAAAGCATTCACCTACCATCGACTGGAAAACTCTACAAATCGTGGCCTGTGGCCCAATTGCTTTATGACCTGTCTATAACAGATGCTCCAACCTCAGCTCATACTTGCAGTTACCACCCTTCCTCTACCTCCACAATACATCGACTACTCTGACATGTTCTCCAAGGAGGTGGAGACTCTTCCAGAGCATTGCCCATTCGATTGTGCCATCAACCTCCTGCCCAACATGGTTCCACTCCGTGGATGTGTGTACCCACTGTCTCTACCTGAGACCCAAGCAATGTCCCAATACATTAAGGAAAACCTTGACAGAGGGTTCATTTGCCCCTCCACTTCTCCAGCGGGCTTTTTGGTAGCCAAGAAGGTCGGCTCGTTAAGACCCTGCATTGACTACCGGGGACTCAATGCTATCACTCGCAGAGATAGTTACCCATTCCCACTGATTCCAGAACACTTAGACTGCCTCCAAGGAGCTAGAGTTTTTACAAAACTGGACCTTCACGGGGCCTATAATCTGGTCCAAATAAAGCCTGGGGACGAGTGGAAGACTGCTTTTAACATGCACGATGGTCATTACAAATACCTTGTAATGCCATTTGGATTGTGTAACGTGCCAAGGGTTTTTCAAAACCTAATGAATGAAGTCTTTCGGGACATGCTCCATAAGGGAGTAACTGTCTATCTTGATGATGTCTTGATCTATTCTAAGGACCTGGCTACACACCGCACTGATGTCCATCAGGCTCTCCAGCGCTTAAGGGAACACCACCTATTTGCAAAGCTTGAAAAATGCCTCTTTGAACAAGAGTCCCTGCCCTTTTTGGGCTTTATTGTTTCTACCACCGGCTTCCGTATGGACCCGGACAAGCTAACCAGCATCCGGGAGTGGCCACAACCTGTGAGACTTCGCTTGTTGCAGCTGTTCCTTGGCTTCACCAACTTTTACAGGAACTTCATTCCACGATATTCCCTTATCGTGGCACCACTTACAGCTGTAACTAAGAAAGGCTCTGATACTAGGCATTGGCCCGCTGAAGCTGTCCAAACCTTCGAGGAACTAACGAGGTAATTCCTGCAAGAGCACCCATGGACGCGGCCAGGGCAGGTGAGCGAGGGCTGGGGGAAAGTTTGCTGCCTACCCTTACCCCTGCCTCTAACGCAGGGGTAGGGGTAGGCGGTAAATTAGCAGGTTAAACGCGCGGCTAAACTGCAGGTTAAAAAGGCAATAGTCAGGGCGCGCGTTACTGAATGGGGGGGAATAGCTAATCCGATCGTTTACATCTCATATACATGCTGCGGGCGGAAGGGGTTACTCGTTGATTTAAAGAGGCGGTAAGAATGGGTTAAAGGGGATAGTGAATCGCGGGTTGGACTAACGCGGCCAAATTGTGAGTAGAAGGCGGATTAGAAGCAGGGTAACCGCGGCCGCACTTTACTGTATTGGCCTGTATATAAAGAATACGTCTCCATTCATTAAAGTTCCTAATTGGACAACCCATGGAGTCTAATCCATTTTGTTGCCCTCATGGCTTTCTTAGATAGCTGACCCTCCTGCTTTGTTGGCCCTTATCTGGCTAAGTGGCAGCTAAGTTCAAGAGGGAATGGAAGCAGAGATGTTGCAGTATGTGGACTCCATGAAGCAACAAATGCAACTGAGACTGAAACCTCCGACAGAAAACAATACTTACATGTTTTCCATACTTTGTGATCCAAGGGTGAAAAGGAGTCTCATATTCTTATCTGCCACTTAGCTGAATAAGTCTTAAAAAGTCTTCAAACTTTAGTAATCCATCTATCCTACTTATCCGCCTATTTAGTGCTTTCCATTTACTTATCCAGTTATCATACCTAGCCGGATATGTCTTAAACAGTTTTACTTAGCCGGATAACTCACCACAGCTGAATATTTGTCGCTACTTAGCTGCATAAGTTTTGACTTATCTGGCAATATTTAAAATACATGCTGCATATTTTTTGATACGCATGCACAATATAAAATATGTGTGCTTTCGTGCACGCTTCCATATAGCTGCATTATGGGCACGCTCATGCATGTATTAACGTTATCCTCCCAATGTCGTGGAGTCTTCTTGCCACTGTGTTGTCTTGTCCCTCTATCAGTGCCTGTGGTTATTTTCTGCCACCTTTGCTGCTTTGTTCCTCTTCATGCTGCCTTAGGATGTTCATTCCATTCTTGGTGTCATTTTCATACTGTCTTTAGGGTTTCTTGCCACTGTTATCAGTTGTCTCTTTTGAAACCTTGGGGTGTTCTTGACACTCTTGCTGCTGCATTACTCCTCTGATGGTGTTTGGAGAACTCCTGCTATTGCTGGTTCCCTTTTGCTCTTTTATGGTGTCTTAGGATATTCATGCCATTTTTGGTGCCACTTTGCTACTGTTTGGTATCTTGGCATTCTCTTCCCCCTTCTGAAGTTGTCTACCCATATGATTAATTAGAATTGATTACAAAACCCCTATTTTGAAGCTCAAAATTGGCTGCATTGCTTTCTCATTGACTATAGTAGGAAACAAATCAAATGAATAAACACAATTTATTTTGTTTGAATCTAATGAAACAAATGGAAGTGACTTACGAAATGAATGAACAAACCAAACAAAAAACTTTTGCCTCTGCACATCCTTACTATTTCTCTTCCCCTTTCTTGGGAGGCCATTCCCATTAGCTTTCTTTTTATCCACAGTGAACACAACTAATCTACCTATTCTCTCCTGATATGATACTTGCTCCATTAAAGCTATGATGCTTTGAACATTTATTACCTTTCTGGTACCAAGATGACCAAACTGGTATGCTAGAATTCCAGATCAAAATTTTTAAAGCTTTACACAGTAAAAATATCAGTTGTTGAAATCCTGATTGAGTTTTTGAACATACGCTAATTGAGAACTTTTTCTTACCCTAAGATGGAGAAGGGAAAAATGGGAGGGATGGGAAAGGAATTTGCTTGCCATTTTCTGCCATACCTGCTTGTGCCCAAAACTGGCATGTTGGTTCTGATGTGCCTATGCATGGTGATTTTTGGTGCTATCATGTCTATCAAAAAATGCTAGTGCTCAGCTTATTGCCTTTTAGATACTGATTCCTTTCCTTTTACTCTCCTTCCTTCCCCCATCCTCTCTCTTTCCTTTTGCAACTTTTCTTACCTTTCTCAAATCTGCTTGTGCTTCATTTCCTGATTTTTCTTCCTGGTAATCATCTGTTCCCCTTGCACCCTATAACCATCTCACTTTCTTCTCTATACCCATTTTTCCCTCTCCTGTGACCTTCTGTTCTTCTCCTATCCTTCCACCCATTTCCTCTGTTCTTCTTCCTCATTCCATGTGCTCCCTCCAGCTCTTGCCTCTGTTGTGCCATTTTGTCCTCCTCTCCCTCTTTTGTGCCACTGTCATTTACCCTTCCTTCTATTGAACTCCATTGTCCTTCACTACATGCCATGCCCCTGTTGTCATCTATTCCCTCACCAGTTCTTCTTCCCCTCACCTTCCCTCATACATCTCTGTTCTCCCATCACCATGTGACCCTCTGTCTCTATGCCCTTTTCTCCCTTTGTGACCTGTCCTTCCCTCCTTTTCCTGTGACCCTCTATTCTGCCACCTCTATTCTGTCACCTCTCCCTATGCCCTTTTCTTCTCTTCTTTATACCCATCTTTCTGTCATACCTCCCTTCTGCTCTCCATCGCGTTTTTTGCTCACTCTTTCCTGTGCCCCTTTGTTCTCCTATCCCTTTCCTGTGTCCTCCCCTCCGTCTCGCATGACCTTTTCTCCTTTCTACTCTGTTCCCTATACTCACTGTACCCATCTGTTCGCGTGTCCCGTCTTTCTTCCCTCCCTTCCTTCCTAACCTAGATGCTCCTCTGTCTCTTGTACATCTCCTCTCTCCATTTAAAACTTAAAAAACACGAAGTGCTGCAGCTGCCAAATAAGTTCACTCTCTTCAATATACTACTGCCACTGCTCAAAGTGACCGGCAGAGAGGTAGTTTATTAGTTTATTATATGTAATATACTGCCTTTCTATATCACAAATCAAAGAAGTAGAAATGTTGGTGCAGCAGTGAACAAATGGGCAAGACCTCTTGCTCTCCCACCATAATTTTACAGCACTATAGTGCTGTCACTTCCTTTTTTTTTTTGTTTAAATCTTAAAAAGGTCCAAGAGATCCTGGAAACTCCCTCAGAGACTATAGGTCAAACACAGAGAGCTCTCATGTATTCTTATAGTTAAAATGTAAGATGTGAAAGGCAGAGCACTTTAACAAATATTTAGGAAAAATTATAGACACACCTAACATACTGCAAAAAATGTAAACAATTAAATTTGGAGAAGGTACAGAGAAGGGCTACCAAAATGATAAGGGGAATGGAACAACTCCCCTATGAGGAAAGACTAAAGAGGTTAGGACTTTTCAGCTTGGAGAAGAGACGACTGAGGGGGGATATGATAGAGGTGTTTAAAATCATGAGAGGTCTAGAACGGGTAGATGTGAATCGGTTTTTTACTCTTTCAGATAATAGAAAGACTAGGGGGCACTCCATGAAGTTAGCATGGGGCACATTTAAAACTAATCGGAGAAAGTTCTTTTTTACTCAACGCACAATTAAACTCTGGAATTTGTTGGCAGAAGATGTGGTTAGTGCAGTTAGTATAGCTGTGTTTAAAAAAGGATTGGATAAGTTCTTGGAGTAGTCCATTACCTGCTATTAATTAAGTTGACTTAGATAATAACCATCGCTATTACTAGCAACGGTAACATGGAATAGACTTAGTTTTTGGGTACTTGCCAGGTTTGGCCACTGTTGGATGCTGGGCTTGATGGACCCTTGGTCTGACCCAGTATGGCATGTTCTTATGTTCTTATCAGCATGAGTAAACTAGTGTTATACATATGAAATACTCTCACTACAACATTTCTAGTCTAAAGGATGCCAAAGTCGCAGTTTCATTTAATCTAGATCAATTTCTGGATGCCCTTTCAATTGTCTTTGAGAAGTTGGCTGAACCTACAAGATATTCAGATGCTGCCAGGGGAGAAGGTATGGCAGAGGAAAGGTGAGTCCTAGATGCTTGAAGGGAGGGCCAAGCAATGCTATGATAGGGGGTTAAGGAGGAGTTCTCCAGGCAACTGGTCCAGCCCCATCGTACTGGTTCTAAAGACTCATGCACTGTATATGTCTGTGTAGATTTCTGTTGAGTGAATACCATCTCTAAATTTGACACTCTCTCGATGTCTCAAGTTGACTAGCAGCTAGACTATCATGTATGCCTGTTATATTTCAACATTAGCTTTGACCAAAAGATTATTGGCAGATCCCTCTGTTCCCTAATCCAGACCCTCCCCTCCTATCCTGTTCTGCAGGGAACAGGAGGAGAGGGGGTGATCATAAAAATAAATAAATAAATAAATAAATCATGAAACGGACACTGCAAAGAGCAGACACAGAAAGGGGTGGAATTAGCTCTAGTTTTAAACTTGTGAGCAGTAGCACCAATTGTCAAGGCTTCAACCCTGGCCTTGATGACTGGAACTACTCCTCACAAGTTTCAAATATGCTAATTCACCCCCTTTTTGTGCCAGTTACCCAGGGCTTAATTTCAGACAGAATTTCCCCAAAACGGCATTCTGCATCTTTTTCTGAGATCCAAGGAAATGGAGGAGAGCTGGCATATATGACTTCTGTGGAAACTGAGCCGGTGGTGGCATGGATCATTTCTGGTCCCCCAGCCCCTGGAGGAAGCAGGGCAGGGCAGAGAGTGCCAAGAGCTGCTTACTCTGAGATGGTAGCAGCAACATGGCCTTAACTTTTGTGAGAATTCCCATCATAATTGAAGAGGCAATAAAAGGAAAATGGCCACGTTCAGAGATCCACTGCTTCAGTTGCTACTGGATGTTTTGGCTTCCTGGCCCTGCTGTTACTGCTGCTGCTTATCATGATGACTTCCCAGGCCCCACCGCCTCTGTCACTGGTGACTACACTTAGAAATGGGGGGAAAAAGGCAAGAAAGTAAGTGAGAGGATTTGGAGGGTAGGGGGAAGAGTGAGTAAAGAGATCGGATGGAGGGGAAGAAGAGTGGGGGTGGGGCAGAGGAGTGAGTGAGGGGATCGAAGCTGCTGCGGTATGTGAGAGAAAGAATTGGAGGGACTGAAGTATGCATAAGATGAACTTAGAAGGGGGCAGTATGAGTAATGTGATCAGAAGGAGTGGACTGGGAGAGAACTTCCCTAACCTTAACCCTATCCTTCCTCCCTCTTCCCCTCACCTTCCCGACCCCTAACCTAACCCTGCCTAGCCCCTAACATTTTAATACTTGTTGTTCCTCCGGAGCAGACGTATCTTCCATGTGCCGGCAGCTGACCGGCGCATGCTTCCCCGGAACAGCGTCTAATGGTGATGTCCCGGCCTGCCCATTTTATTTGGCTCTGTATTTCTGCACATAACGGGTGTTATGTGCATGGCCAGGCCCTTTGTAAACTGCGTGCAGTGCACACAGGACCCAGCCACACGCATAATCCCCGATTTTTATGCGCATGGGTCTTTTAAAATTGGCCCAACAATGAATATGCATGTTATACATTTGCATGTACTGCCTCCACTGTTTGCAATTCCATATCATGCATATAAGAACATAAGAAAATGCCATACTGGGTCAGACCAAGGGTCCATCAAGCCCAGCATCCTGTTTCCAACAGTGGTCAATCCAGGCCACAAGAACCTGGCAAATACCCAAAAACTAAGTCTATTCCATGTTACCATTGCTAATGGCAGTGGCTATTCTCTAAGTGAACTTAATAGCAGGTAATGGACTTCTCCTCCAAGAACTTAATCAATCCTTTTTTAAACACAGCTATACTAACTGCACTAACCACATCCTTTGGCAACAAATTCCAGAGTTTAATTGTGCGTTGAGTAAAAAAGAACTTTCTCCGATTAGTTTTAAATGTGCCTCATGCTAACTTCATGGAGTGCCCCCTAGTCTTTCTATTATTCGAAAGAGTAAATAACCGATTCACGTCCACCCGTTATAGACCTCTCATGATTTTAAACATCTCTATCATATTCCCCCTCAACCGTCTCTTCTCCAAGCTGAAAAGTCCTAACCTCTTTAGTCTTTCCTCATAGGGGAGCTGTTCTATTCCCCTTATTTTGGTAGCCCTTCTCTGTACCTTCTCCATCGCAATTATATCTCTTTTTTGAGATGCGGCAACCAGAATTGTACACAGTATTTAAGGTGCGGTCTCACCATGGAGTGATACAGAGGCATTATGATATTTTCCGTTTTATTCACCATTCCCTTTCTAATAATTCCCAACATTCTGTTTGCTTTTTTGACTGCCGCAGCACACTGAACTGACGATTTCAATGTGTTATCCAATATGACGCCTAGATCTCTTTCTTGGGTTGTAGCACCTAGTATGGAACCCAACATTGTGTAATTATAGCATGGGTTATTTTTTCCTATATGCATCACCTTGCACTTATCCACATTAAATTTCATCTGCCATTTGGATGTCCAATTTTCCAGTCTCACAAGGTCTTCCTGCAATTTATCACAATCTGCTTGTGATTTAACTACTCTGAACAATTTTGTGTCATCTGCAAATTTGATTATCTCACTCGTTGTATTTATTTCCAGATCATTTATAAATATATTGAAAAGTAAGGGTCCCAATACAGATCCCTGAGGCACTCCACTGTCCACTCCCTTCCACTGAGAAAACTGTCCATTTAATCCTACTCTGTTTCCTGTCTTTTAGCCAGTTTGCAATCCATGAAAGGACATCGCCACCTATCCCATGACTTTTTACTTTTCCTAGAAGCCTCTCATGAGGAATTTTGTCAAACGCCTTCTGAAAGTCCAAGTACACTACATCTACCGGTTCACCTTTATCCACATGTTTATTAACTCCTTCAAAGAAGTGAAGCAGATTTGTGAGGCAAGACTTGCCTTGGGTAAAGCCATGCTGACTTTGTTCCATTAAACCATGCCTTTCTATATGTTCTGTGATTTTGATGTTTAGAACACTTTCCACTATTTTTCCTGGCACTGAGGTCAGGCTAACTGGTCTGTAGTTTCCCGGATCGCTCCTGGAGCCCTTTTTAAATATTGGGGTTACATTTGCTATCCTCCAGGTTCAGGTACAATGGGATGATTTTAATGATAGGTTACAAATTTTTACTAATAGGTCTGAAATTTCATTTTTTAGTTCCTTCAGAACTCTGGGGTGTATACCATCCGGTCCAGGTGATTTACTACTCTTCAGTTTGTCAATCAGGTCTACCACGTCTTCTAGGTTCACCGTGATTTGATTCAATCCATCTGAATCATTACCCATGAAAACCTTCTCTATTACGGGTACCTCCCCAACATCCTCTTCAGTAAACACCGAAGCAAAGAAATCATTTAATCTTTCTGCGATGGCCTTATCTTCTCTAAGTGCCCCTTTAACCCCTCGTTCATCTAATGGTCCAACTGACTCCTTCACAGGGTTTCTGCCTCTACAGCCAACTTCTTTTCAAATTCTCTCTTAGCCGGTCTTATCAATGTCTTACATTTAACTTGCCAACTTTTATTCTTTATCCTATTTTCTTCTGTTGGATCCTTCTTCCAATTTTTGAATGAAGATCTTTTGGCTAAAATAGCTTCTTTCACCTCCCCTTTTAACCATGCCGGTAATCGTTTTGCCTTCTTTCCACTTTTCTTAATGTGTGGAATACATCTGGACTGTGCTTCTAGAATGGTATTTTTTAACAATGACCACGCCTCTTGGACATTTTTTCTTTTGTAGCTGCTCCTTTCAGTTTTTTCTAACAATTTTTCTCATTTTATCAAAGTTTCCCTTTTGAAAGTTTAGCACAAGAGCCGTGGATTTGCACACTGTTCCTCTTCCAGTCATTAAATCAAATTTGATCATATTATGATCACTATTGCCAATATTGTCCATATTCTGAAAATATTGTCCATATTCTGAAAACCAGACTTGTTCAGGGGATCTCTGAGGATAAGATTAACAATCACCTACTTTAGGTCACATGTTGTATTGTGCAGTATGGAATAGATGACTATTCATAAGATTTTACAGCTCTGTATTCAACTGAAAGATGTACCAAAACTGGTTAGTAAATCAAAAGTTAAACCACTGCAGCAAAAGTTGTAAAAAATGACTACTATAAATATTTTGCATACCATTTTATAAGAATTATTTGGGATAGGCAAGTAAAAAATAGTAAAATTTACTTTTTTTCTTCACTAGCAAATACTCATTTTTAAGCTTTGTTTTGATGTAAAACACTGCAGATCTGGCACATTTTACCACATCTGGCCTTTGGCACAGAAATGTTTTATTTTAAAAAAAAAGATAGTAAATGGTTTTACAAACAAGCACATTTTGGTGAACATGTGTGAAACTGAAATTTCAGGTTTTACAGATTCTTACCTCTAATCATATCTGAATATTTGATTCAGTTTGAGGATCATTATCAAGTCACAGCGCAAAAAGGAACTTTAAATGAGATGGCATTATACAGGGAAAAGATCATTTCTGGCAAGGAAATAACTATAGTTTAGCAAAACAAATATCTAATGACTTTAGTTTCCTCCAAAATCCTGGGCTCTATTCAGTTGTTCTTTTTTCCCCTCGATAATGCTATTGAAAGTAGTAAAACAAAATATGGTTCGCATGAGGCTTTCAGGATAAAAGAGCTTCTCAACAGATTCCTAAAGAACTAATTATCTCTTTAGTACCACACCTTTCTTCCCATGTCATGAACACCATTTACATACTTTGATGTACTTCTATAGCATATAATAAACTGTTATTGCTAGGTATATAATAACTGGTAATTTTTCAAAGGACTTATGATTATAAATATAAGATACTACCATAGCAATTTTCAAAATCCTTTTACCCACATTATCAGGTGAATTTTAAAAAGAATTTACATGTGTAAATGTAAATACTGTTTTAGCAATTTTCAAAAGCCATTTACACAATATAAAGTACACATACACGAGCAAATCAATGAACAATTCAATGGCATATATCGTAGCAATTTTCAAAAGCCCACTTACTTAGGTAAAGTGCATTTATACATGTAAAACACAGTTTTAAGCATGTAAATCCTTTTGAAAGTCAGACCCTTAGTGAAAAATGTACACAAACATAATAGGGATGAATTTTCAAAATGTTGTAAAAATTAGCATATACACATGTACACTTCTACTCACATATTTTGTATTTTATAAAAGTAGAAAATGTGCACAAATGTTCACTTTCACATCTCATATACGCGCATAAAAATGGAGTGATCTAAGGGCATTCAAGGGTGTAGCCAACACTTATGTGTGTAAGCTGCTATTTTAAAAGACCTACACGCCTATATTTTACACCTGCTAATTATCAGGTATAAGTGATATTAAACATATTTATTGTGTAGTATGACTGGATGGGAGGTCTGGGTGAACTGGGGAGTGTTAAAGCTGAAGAACCATGTAGGTCTCTATGACCTGAAGAAGGATTAGGTGAACTAGTGAACTAATTGATAAACTTGCTATTTTCATTGATGCACGCATGTTTTACAATTAGCTGACTTATGAGCATGTATGTGAACAAGTCCTACTTTAATTTCTGTTGTAAAATATGAGTCTATATTTTTAAAACAGGTAGGAAAAGTATGTGTGTTCAATGCATTGTGTGATGTAGTGCAGCACTGCCGGGGGGCAGGAATGGATAAGATACCATAAGGCGGCTAGTAATACTAGAGCCAGCCAGCAGGGGGAGCAGGTGAGAGCGAGAAACTACATGTCCCAGGTTCCTTGAACCACCACCTGACCTGTAGGGAGAGCCTGGAGGAGAGCAGGTGGCAGACTTGGACTAATGAGTCACACAGGTGAGCCTAGGGAGCTAGAGGAAGGGGGCGTGCCTAGGTAGCGGCAGTGGCCAGAAAAAGCCAGTGCCAGGAAGCAACAGAGGGAAGGAAATGGAGGTAGGTTCCAGGGGAGAGGAATCCTCCAGCTGTCTCATGGGTACAGCCTAGCCAGAAAAGGGAAACGGATAACCTGTACCCTAAGGGAAGTTAGGGCAGGGATGTTTGCTGGTGAACTGGAGAGCCGGGGAGGCTCAAACAGTACCTTTGCTCCAGCACATGTGTTAAGGGGTTAGACTGCTGGAGAGCGGGGGCAGGGTCATTTGTTCAGCTCCTGAGGGGACGGAGTCAATGTAACAGATTCAGCTACTCTGCTTTATAAAATTGCTTTGAGGAATCTCTCTCTCTCTCTGTGTTATCTTTGGGGGTTGGGGGACTGCTTCAACCCCACTCCATTCAAAGAGAACCCAGAAGCCCCGCAAAACCAGGGCCAGCGGAGACCTGAACCAAGGGAGTCCTGTGCGACTGAGGGACTCCAGGGATATCCAGGACTCGCGAGGGGCCTGAGCTGGAGGCAGCGGAATGGCACCCAGGTCAGCACGGGCGGTGAGCCTTCACAATTGATATACATATATATATATATATATATAGTTTCAATACATTTCATGCATTCATGCATATGCCTACATATGCATGTTTGTTGCAAGGTAGAGATATGCATGTTATATAAATCACGCATATATCATACGCATAGGTTATAAAATAATTACACATTTCTGCTTGTGCCCATATGTGTGCATATATGGCCACTGCACACATTTATTTTAAAGTTATCCTCAAAGAATGTACATAAACTTTGTTAAAGAAATATTCAAGAAACCATATACCATAAATCCATAAAAACTGGACACCCCCAATAACCGTAACTCATCCCCCATTGCATACTCATTACATCAGAAATGTTTAGAATTTGGGTGATGAGTTATGGCTACCATATCTCTGAGTTGCATGACTGCTGTATTTACTTGGGATGTGCTATCGTTCAGGATGAATTAGACAATTTCAACAAAATTGCCTAATTCGTCCTGCTTTGGGGACTCTGAAACTCGCACAAATTTTCCCCGAAATTTCAGAAATAATTAGGTTTCGGGTTAGTGCGCACTAACTCCCATTAGTGCACACTAACCCAAAATTCAGGTCCCCCTCAATTACAAAGGCCCGAACCGCAGGAAATACAATATTTCCCACGGTGGGCCGAAAACAAAGCCCTAACCAAAAGGTTCGGGCTTTGCACATTCCTAATATTTACATTATAACAGCCCTTGAATAAAAGATTGGTAGTTTTAGTTCTTTAAGGATATGATTTACTAAACATTTTCCCATAGACACATAATTGGAGAAAAGCCTTAATATATCTGGCTCTTAAACACAAGAACATAAAATATAAAAGACTTGCCTAACTGGGACAGACTAAAGGTCCATCAAGCCCAGTATCCTATTTCCAACAATGGCCAATCCAGGTCACAAGTACCTGGCAGGATCCCAAGAGGTATATAGATTCCAAGCTGCTTATCTCCCAGGGATAAGCAGTGGTTTTCCGCATCTCCATCTTATTAATGGTTTATGGACTTTTCCTCAGGAACGTGTCCAAACCTTTTTTAAATGCAGCTACACTAATAGCTTTCAACACATCCTCTGGCAACAAATTCCAGAGCTTAATGATGCATTGAGCAAAACAATATTTTCACTTATTAGTTTTAAATGTATCACCTAGTAACTTCATTTTGTGTCCCCTAGTATTTGTACTTTTTGCAAGATTAAACAACCAATTAATGTATATTTGTTTCATTCCACTCATTATTTTATAAACCTTTATCATATCTCCCCTCACCTGTCTCTTCTCCAAGTTGAAGAGTTTTAACCTCTTTAGCCTTGGCTCACAGGAGAATCATGCCATCTTCTATCATTTTGGTTGCCCTTCTCTGTATCTTTTCTAATTCTGCTATATCTACTTTGAAATTGGGTGACCAATACTGCACACAATTCTCAAGCAGTACAGAGACATTATGATATTCTCTGTTTTATTCTCCATTCCTTTTCTAATAATCTCTAGCATTCTGTTTGCTTTCTTGGCTGCTGCTGCACACTGAGCAGAAGATTTCAATGTATTTTCAACAATGACACCTAGATCCTTTTCCTGAATGGTGACTCTTAATGTGGAACCTTGCATTGTGTAGCTATAATTTGGGTTACTCTTCCCTAAGTGCATCACTTTGCACTTGTCCACATTATTTTCATTTACCATTTGATGCTCAGTCTCCCAGTTTTGCAAGGTCCTCTTTCAAATTCTCACTATCTTCTTTTGATTCAAACAAGTTTAAATAATTTTGTGTCATCGGCAAATTTGATCACCTCACTCATTGTTCTCATTTCCAGGTCATTCATAAATAATTAAAAAGCAGTGGTCTCAGAACATATCCCTGGGCATGCCACTATTCACTTTTCTCCATTGGGAAAACTTACTATTTAGCCCTACTCTCTGTTTTCCATCTTGTAACCAGTTTGTAATCCAATATAGGACACTGTCCCCTAGCCTATGAGTTTTTAATTTCCTAAGAAATCTCTTATGAGGAACTTTGTAAAATGCTTTTTGAAAATCCAGATACATTATATCAACTGGCTCACCTTTATCCAAATTTACACCCTCACAAAAATGTAGACTGGTGAAGCAAGACTTCCATTGGTTAAATCCATGTTGACTTTGTCTATCTATGAGGCTTATTCTTGTGCAATAAGGGGATTAGCGCCTCTACCACGCAGAGTGAAACTAATAGTGCTCATCACATGCAAATGTATGTGAATGAGGCTTTTAGCTATTCATCCCAATGCAAAAAAAAAAATGTGCGTATAGGACGTACATTTTAGCGATCAGAAGTTAACGCCTGCCTAGAGCAGGCGTTAAATGCCGAGTGCTCCTAAAATTAGTACAGAAAAGCAGAAAAAACTGCTTTTCTGTACTGCCTCCTACTTAATACCGTTGGGATTAAGTAGGAGGAACAACTCTTTAAAAAAATAGTTAACAAAAAAAGTTTTAAAAAAGTGCAGGCAGTCGGGTGCAGTAAGCGGACGCTCAGTTGACAAGCATCCAGTTCCTGAACCCCTGGCACATCCACAGGTTAGGAAAACAGACGCTGATGTATTCAGTGTTCATTTTCCAAACCTGACTGCGGCACTGTAAAGAGTGAATAAATCAATATTAAAGTGTTGGGCACTTAATATTAATTTATTTACTCCTTCACTTATTGCCCATTGGTCCTTTCAGGATAGGCTTCTGAAAAGTGATTGGTCCTTTCACTGACTTGTGACAGCGAAGGAACCAATGGGCAATAAGTGAAGGAGTGAATAAATTAATATTATGTGCCTGACAAATATTGATTTATACACTCCTTAGGTACTAGTAGTCAGGTTCGGAGAATGGTCGCTGAATTTATCAGCGTTCATTTTCTTAACCTATGCATGTGCGCTGGTTAGGAAAATGGACACTGATAAATTCAGTGTCCATTTTCTTAACTGTGGACAGCCGCTAACAGCAGACCTCTCTCAGGCGCACGCTGCAAGGAGGTGCTAGGGCATGCAATCTCCCTAGCGCCTCCTTGACAATGTGGGCCCTAATTTAAATATTATATCGCGCATCCAGGAGAGGTGCCTGAGGGTGCATTAGGAAAGTGGGCACGGAACACTCAGTGCCTGCTTTCAGTGCAACTTTTTTGCATCTGCCCCTATATGTCAAGCAATTTTGTTCTTTATTATAGTTTGTCTGGCACAGAAGTCAGACTTATTGGTCTGTAGTTTCCTGGATCACTCCTTGATCCCTTTTTAATAATTGGTGTTACATTAGCAACCCTGCAGTCTTCAGGTACCATAGAGAATTTTAATGATAGTTTACAAATTTCCAGTAGCAGGTCTGCAATTTCATTTTTCAGTTCTTTTAGCACTCTGGGATGTATACCATCTGGTCCAGGTGATTTGCTACTCTTTGGTTTGTCAATTTGCTCTAGTAAGTCTTTGAAGGTCACTGAGATTTATTTCAGTTTCTCTGATTCATCATCTTTGAATATCATTTCTGGCATGGGTATCTCCCTTACATCTCTGTCAGTGAAGACCAAAGCAAATTATTTATTTAGTTTCCCTGCTATGGCTTTGTCATCCCTAAGTGCCCCTTTCACCCCTTGATCATCTAATGGTCTAACTGACTCCCTCATGGGCTTTTTACTTCACATGTACTCGTAAAAGTCTTTATTATGAGATTTTACTTCCATGGCAAGTTTATTTTCAAATTCTCTCTGTGCCTTCCTTATCAATGCTTTAAGGTCCATTTTAAAAGCCCTATGTATGCCAAAATTTGGAGATGCATGCACCGTGCAGATTTTAAAAATCATGCACACATATATCCTGGTATGCGCATAAATCAAAATGTTTTAAAAAGGTTGGAGTATGGCAGTGGTCTGGGTGGAATATGGGAATTGCGGGTCTGAAGTCAGATCGCGGGAGAAAAATACAAAGATAGCCGGTTGGATATTGAGCTGATGGAACGCTGTGAAGACTCTAAAATGAATTCCCCCTGAAGCAGGACCTGTTGGTTTGAAACATGATCATGTCGGGGCTGGTTTATTGCTAGATATATAGAGATGAGTACTTTCTCAATTGTAAATGAAAATTGATCTAAATATGGTTGGATTTATTGCTAGTAGTACTTCTATGAGTATTCACCTAATTGCATATGAAGATTGATATTGAAGTTCGACAGCATACAGAAAGAAATCATTAAAAATAATTTTTAAAAAATTTAGAAAAAGATTGAAATATAAAAATGTTGAAAATAAAGTAAAGAGACCTATTAACATTTTGAGTTTTATTGATACACAAACTCTGGGAGTGTGGGTCCATACATAAACAATATATTATATGCTAGGGATGTGCAGAGGGACGCCATACGTTGCATTCGGGATTCATATTCATCGGGGGGCAGATACGTTACATTCAGCAAGGGGGCCCCCGATACGTTTATCCGTTAATTCCTATTCTTTTCCCCGCTAAAATTAAATTAACTACAACCCCCCAGCCTCCTGACCCCCCCAAGACTTACCAAAACTCCCTGATGGTCCAGCGGGGGGTCCGGGAGCCATCCCCTGTACTCACACCCTCGGCTACCGGTTTTAAAATGGCGCCGATAGCCTTTGACCTACTATGTCACAGGGGCTACCGGTGCCATTGGTCAGCCCCTGTCACATGGTAGGAACACAAGATGGCGCCGATGGCCATGTGTCAGGGGCTGACCAATGGCACCGGTAGCCCCTGTGACATAGTAGGTCAAAGGCTATTGGCGCCATTTTAAAACCGGCAGCCGAGGGTGTGAGTGCAGAGGATGGCTCCTGGACCCCCCGCTGGACCACCAGGGAGTTTTGATAAGTCTTGGGTGGTCAGGATGGTCAGGGGTTTGATTAAATTGGCTCATTTAGGCGGCCGAATAATTCGGCGAAGATTCGTTTTATTCGTGGGGAATCGCGATACGTTTCGCTTCCCCACGAATACAACGAATAGGGCCCTATACACTGCGGATTCCAAATTCGTAGGGAACGAATGCACACCCCTATTATATACATTTATATTTCTAATGTGACTATTTGAAATGTTTTGAAAGATATACCAGTAAACCAATTCAGTTATGCTTGTGGAATATGGGCAGAACATGGGTGCTCTGGGAAGTTACCTTGAAATTGCGTGTAAGTATTTATGTGCAAAAATGTGCGCCAGGGTCCCCCCTACAGTGTCATTTTACTTCTGTGATGGATAGTGTGTAAGTATTAAAATAAAAAAAATTAGGCGAATCAGTGGGGTATTAAGTGTTGGGGGTAAAAGGGAGACTAAATTCAGGGGGGGGGGGGGTTTAGGAAATCTGATCCATTAACTAGGCGAACTGGGAGTGAACTGGTAAAAAGGTCTATTGAATCGGTGCACTTGCAGGTCGATATGTTATAAAATGGCTGAATCTCTGGTCACGAGCTGGCATACACACATACATGTATACCCGCAAGGCTGTTTGAAAGTTACTGTCCCCGCATCTAACTTGCCAGCTTATGCTGTTTCCTGTTTCTTCATGTGGATCCCTTTTCCATTTCTTGAAAGAGGTTTTTGAGTCCCTTTTTTTCCTCTATATTTTATTTTCTTACTGATTTTTAGTAATGAACGTAATTTTATTTTAGTCCTATTTATTTTATTATGATTTATGTAATTTTACTCTACTGTTATTTTTATGATTTTATTTGGTTTTTAGTTATTATGTACACCATAATGATAGAAACATGTTTCTGTACAATGGTATAGAAGAATTGTACAAACAAATAAATAATTAAAGATGTTCTTTTAGCTATTATAGCTTTTCTCACCTCACCTTTTAATTCCATGCTGGTAGTCATTTAGCCTTTTTTCTACCTTTTCTAATACGTGAAATACATCTGGAATGGACTTCCCAGACTGTATTTTTGAACAATATCCATGCCTGATCTAAACTCTTGACTTTTGCAGTTGCACCTTTCAGTTTTTTCTTAACCATTTTTTTCATTTTATCATATTCATTTTTTTGAAAGTTAAATGCTGTCGCAGTAGATTTCTTTAGTGTCCTCCCTCCAGTTATTAAGTCAAATTTGATCATGTTGGGATCACTATTGCCAAGTGGCTCCAATATAGTTACCTCTTGCACCAAATCCTGTTTTCCACTAAGAACGAGGTCTAAAATAGTTTCCCCTCTTGATGACTCTTGTACCAACTGCTCCATAAAGCAGTCATTTATTTCATCCAAGAACTTTACCTCTCTAGAATGTCCTGATGTAACATTCACCCAGATAATACTGGGGTAATTGAAATCACCCATTATTACTATGTTACTGATTTTGTTAGCTTCCCTAATTTCTTTTAGCATTTCATTATCTGTTAGTTCATTCTGGCCAAGTGGATGGTAATACACCCTGCACTTCTATTTTATTCCTCTGGAATTTCTATTCATAAAGATTCAACATTGCATTTTGTTTCCTGCAGAACTTTTATCCTGTTTGACTCAATGCCCTTGTTTAATATATAGTGCTAACCCTCCACCAATTTGATCCATCCTATCATTTCGATGTAATTTGTATCCTGGTGTCACAGTGTCCCATTGCTTATCCTCCTCCTACCAGGTCTCTGAGATGCCATTTATATCTATCCCTTCATCCAGTGCTACACACTAATTCTTCCATCCTATTTTTCAGACTTCTAGCATTTATATAGAGACATTTCAAAGTATATTTTTGTTTGTATTAACAACCTGCTTATCAGTTGACACGGGTAATTTGGAATCTTTCTGCTCTGTCTGATCTTTGCTTAAAGGCCCTGGTTCACTTTAGAATTTATAGCAACCTTTCTACTGGGTTGCCTTCTTAGTATCCTTCAAAGATACATCATTCTAATCATGCACTTCTGAGCGACATCGCTTTCCCCATCACCTAGTTTAAAAGCTGTGCTATTAGTGCCAGTAGCTTGGTTCCACTCCGGTTAAGGTGGAGCCCATCCTTTCAGAAAAGGCCCCCCCCCCTTCCCCAAAATGATGCCCAATTCCTAACAAACCTAAAACCCTCTTTCCTGCACCATCATCTTATCCACGCATTGAGACTCTGGAGCTCTGCCTGTCTTTGGGGTCATGTATCTGGAATGGGTAGCACTTCTGTGAATGCCACCCTGAAGGTTCTGGATTTCAACTCTCTTCTTAAAATCCTAAATTAGTACTTTCTCATGTCATTGGTAACCATATGTATCAAGACAGCCAGCTCCTCCCCAGCACTATCTAAAATGCTATGCAACATGTGAGATCCACCACCTTCGCACCAGGAAGGAATGTTACCAAGCAAACCTCACATCCACCAGCTACCCAGCTATCAACCTTCCCAATAATCAAATCACCAACTACAATGGCTGTCCTAACCCTTCCCTCCTGGGCATGTGCCCCTGGAGACTTATCCTTTGTGTGAGAGAATACTACATCATCTTGAGTGCAGGTCTAGCTACAGGATTGTTTCCTGCCACACCAAGGTAATGCTCTCCTTCCAGGTGACCTTTCTCCTCCAAGGCAGCACAGGAGCTTCCAGATTGGAGGTGGGTCTTCTTTATTATGTCCCACCTTCTTTACTATTAATTTATATTGTGACACTTTTGTAGCATTAACATCCATATCAAAGTAGCTTCTCTTCAAGCCAAGTATGGTGAGGGTCTAACCTAATCATTGATGCTCTGAAGAGAGGAATTTGAAGAATGTAGCCCACTCCATTGCATTAGAATAGAAAGAGCAGGTAATGCCCGTGTTATCCATATTACATATGTCAATATTTCAGCATATACTATACACTATTGGCTATAACAGTTCCTGCCTGAACCAAAATCAATACTCATCACTATCAATAACAAAATTGATTTAAAACCCCTCTTATTGATATCTATAGTGATATTGTATCCTAAGTATGGCAACACCATTGTAATGTACTGACATATATGGCTTTATAGTGTTTTTTTCTTTTTGCTGTACATAAGCATTAACAGTTAGGAATGTGTTGGGAAAAAGATTTGTTTCGGTTTTTAATTTCATTATTGGGGTGTTTATTTTCCATGAATTTTGTTTCGTTTAATGTTTATTTCATTTTCTTTAGTTTACAAACATGAAATAAACATTAAAAAAAAACCCATCCCAAAAGCAAATTAAAAAAAAGAAACGGGGCTTCCCACCCAGAAACATGCCAGGGCCAGAATCATCCCTAGTCCCCACTTACCTGGTCTGGGGGAATCCACTGATGAGGCCAAGGCCCAAGCCGAAGCCTTGGGCATGCATAGGCCTAGGTCGCGGTAGACTGCAGTGACTTTGGCCTAGGCTCTAAGCAAAGCCCAGGCTCAGATGCCTGGTCCTGATGCCTTGGCCTAGGCCAGATGCCAAGCCTTAGGACAGAAGCTAGGGCCGTGGCCTAGGCCAAAACCAGATGCTGGGGCCCAGTCCAAAATGATGTACACCAAAATGGCACCCTCCATTGAGGAGGAAGGTGCCAAAGTTAATTTACTCCAGTGTGTTCCCAGGGGATGCTGTCATTTTGAAGAAGAAAGAAGAGGACATTGGCATATCAGGCCAGGGTTCTGGCTTCCAGACCTAGGCCCCAGTCCAAGGCCTGGCCTCTGGGCTGGGCTCTGGCATCAGGCCAAGGCCTGGCATCAGGATCTGGCCTCCTGACTGGGCTCCAGCGTCAGGCCTAGGCCCAGGCATCGAGTCCCAGACTCCTAGTCTGGCCTATGCCCAAGCTTCAGGGTCGGGCCTGCACCTGGGCTGCAGCATTAGATCCCCGACAGACAAGGTAAGTGGGAGCTGAAAACTTTTATGGCTCTGGCACAATTTTTGGGGTCTGTGTCTTTGCTCAGACCTAGGCTGAGACTGGTGACACGCGCAGGCGTAGACTGCAGCCCTTGCATAGCACCATGGCTTATGCCTAGGTGAGGCCTCAACCTTGGGCCTAAGTTTAGGATGAGGCGACAGTGTCATGTTTGGGCATAGGCTGAGTCCTCTGCTTTGGGTCTCAGCATATTCCCTAAGAAGTGAATTTTAAAAGCCCAATGCACACATCAATTAGGGAATGCTTGAATAAGTCAGGTTCATGCACGCTGATCGTATTTTTAAAAGCACCCAGATACCCACATAAATGCCGCTTTTTAGGGAATATGCTGAGACAAGGTATAGGCATGGTATGGGTAGGGTATGGGCATTTTGGGGCGTGAACATTGAGATGTGTGCATAAATATTTGTGAAACCAGCGCACCAAGGTCCCCTGCCATGTAACGTTACTTCTGCTATGGATGCCATGTAAGTTGAAATTTAAAGAAAACTAGGAATATATACGGGATTTTAAGGTTCGGGGCTAACTGGTGGGAGTGAAGGCTATCAAACCAGGGGATATTGGAGGACCTCTCTCTTAAATGGGTGAACTGGGGATGAACTGGTAAAACTGGGAATGACTTCTGCGCTCCCCTGTTAGATTTACCGCTTGCGGGAGGGTCGGTGGTAAGTGAAGCTTGGAGAACGAGTCTTCTGGCTAAATTGTTTTTCAGTAGGATATTGTGGTAACCCAGCCAAGTATTTTCTGGCGTAATTATGTTCTATATGCATACATGCACAATCAGGGGTACGAACTAGGGATGTGAATCGGGCTTCGGACAATTGAAAATATCATCGATATTTTCAAAATAGTCAGAAATCGGGGGCTCTCCTGAAATGATAGGAAAACCCCACGATATTGATCGTGGGGGTTCTCTTATCATTTTGGGGGAGGGCGGGAAACATGGCACACAAACATAACCCCTAAACCCACCCTAACCCTTTAAAACTAATCTCTTTTTTAAAGATGGCGCCGGCCATCCAGTGCTCCCTCCATGTAACAGGGGTCGGCCAATGGCACGGATACCCTATCACATGGTAAGGGCAAAGGCCATCGGCGCCATTTTGATTAGTGGCAGCCGACAGCCCGGGAGCGGGAGATCGCTCCCGGGACCTCCACTGGACCACCAGGTACCTGTAAAATGTTTTTTTGGGGGGGGGGGGTCGGGAGGGTGGGGGAAGCAAAGGGATTAGTTTTAAAGGGTCGGGTGGGTTTTTTGTTTATCGGCTCGGGCGCAGCTTATAAGCAAAACCGCGATCGGGCCTGATGAAAAAAAACCCAAGTGCAGGAGATAGCTCCAGGACCCCCACTGGACCACCAGGGACTTTTGGCAAGTCTTGGGGGGGGGGGGGCAGGAGGGTGGGGGTTCGTCATATGTTTCGTGAACCCCACGAATACAACAAATATGGCATATACATTTTGGATTGCCAATACATTGCAAACGAATGCACACCCCTACCTAACGCCTGCGATAATGCCCTAAAGCAATTTGATGAATGACCCTATCAAATTGGTCCCATTTTGATCCATACATGTTAATGCTAAGACAAAAGTAAACTTAATCTTAGAAAAATGGTTACACACATTGACCACTTTTGATTCAAAATTAGTTGCAAAGGCATCACAACTGTTGTTGCTGGAACCAACATTTGGCAAAAAAAATTGGATTAGGTGGGTGGGGTAGGGGCTGGTAAATTGCATCACGCCATAATCTGGCCACTAAAGTAAGAGAAAAAACCCCACAAATATGAAGTAATAAAATTCTAAGTAAACCATTAAAGCCATTAAATAAAACAAACAAATAAAACAAAACAAAAAGAAATCAAACTAGACATTACAGGGATTTATAGATAAAAGATAACTGAAACAGCCAGGCCTTAGTAAATTATCTAAAAACTAAGGCCTGATTTTCAAAAGCATTTACTTGAATAAAACTGGGTTTTACTTGAGTAAATTTACTTTACTCGAGTTAGTGGGCTTTTGAAAATTGCTCAATTTATGGCATTGAATTGTCCATAGGATTTACTAGAGCAGGTACACTTTACTCGAGGAAATGGCTTTTGAAAATTGCTATGATAGTAAGCTACACTTACACACATAACTCCTTTGAAAATTACCCCTTAAGTCCTTCCTAGATAAATTGGTGATTCTTGGCAAAGAATTTCACAAACGAGGCACTGCGCTAGAAAAGGCCTGCTCTTGTGTCCCACTCAATCTTATTTTGATATGCAGTAGAGCTTTTAAAAAAGCCATCCTAGGCTGATCTTAGCACTCAAATTGAATCTTAAGGTGAAAAAAGGAGCTGTTAAATAATGCATTTATTTATTTGGATTTAGCTCACATTTTATTGCTGGCAATTCAAGGCAAGTGACATTCAGGTACTGTAGGTTATTTCCCTGTCCTCAGAGGGCTCGCATAATCTAAAGGCCTCATTTACTAAGGCTTCTTTCCCCCACTCTCTGTGGCAATGAAGGGGAAGTGACTTGCCCAAGGTCACAAGGAGCATCAAGATCTTAAAGGTGAGCATTAATATTTTAAATTTAATGCCAGTCAGAATTGAGGCAGCCACATTCTGTACTAATTGGAGCTTATTAATGATCTTCAATGACAATTGCATTTAAAGTGACTTCAGCAATCTAAACAGGCAGTAATTAGAGAATGAATGTACATGGCAAGATAAGTCTGGTTAGAAACAGAGCAAAACCCCTCTTAGTAATAGCCATAATTTGCACTCCCATGGTTAAAGTCGAATCAAGGATCACACAAACTGCATACTAGATTGGCATTTGTTTCAAATGAAAATGTAAAATTTGACAAATGAATGCATTTTATTTTGTTTCAAATGAACCCAAAAAGAAAAAAAAGTGGCAATTTTTTGTTTTTGGGAAATAGTGTGCACTATAAGCAAAAAAGGTGCAGTATTAGCAACCAGCACACCCTATTTGCAAATAGCGCACACTTAGCAAAAGGAGTGTACTCTAGTTGCAAGTAGGGTGCACTATTTCCACAAAATGAAAAATCATGAAAAAATCAAAACAAAAAAAACCCCTGAAACACACTCTGAAAAGCAAAAACAAGACAAAAAGACAAAAATAATTAGTATGTGCATCTCTACTGCATGCTAGTGTTTTGCAAAGCAAGGACTATCGTATCCAGAACCAAGAGAGAATTCAAGTTTGGAATGTTAGATTTATTCACCCAATGGAGGTGTGTTATCTTGGGACTTTGTTTTAAATTATTTATTTACATCCAGTCTACAATGGCTCTCAGACATTGATTCAAGCTGTTCACTGTCTCTGTACACCTTTTGTTGTGATCCTGGTTGCGGGTCCCGCGACAGGGCTCTTACCTCTGCCGAAGACCGTCCCGATTTGCTGCGGCAGCTCCCGATACTTTCAGGCCTGGTCGGGCCTTCTCGTGGCGGTGTCTCCCCGCTGAGCTTCTCACATACCTCCGCCCCCTTAGGCACACGTGCAAGGGGAGGAAATTAAAGCAACAGTGGCGGGAAACCTCGGCTGGCCCCCAGGTGACTTCAGACGGCGGCAGGATATTTAAAGCCCAGCTCCTGCCCTGAGACTTTGCCTTGCATCAAGGTTGACTCCTGTGAGTTGTCTAGTTGCGTTCCAGAGTGTGTTCCTGTTTCTGCTTGTGATCTTGTTCCTGTTCACGGTCCTGGTCCAGTCTTGTCCTGTTCCCTCGGCCTGACTTCTGGTTCCTGACTCCGGTACGTCCTTTGGAAATCCTGATTGCTGCCAGCCCTGACCTTCGGATCGTCCACTCTTCCTGCTTGCTATCGCTTCCGGGAGACCGCACCTAGTCCAAGTAGCTCGGGTCCTCACGGGCTCCTCCCAGGGGGGACCTCGGGTCTCTGGTGGTGAAGTTACAGATTGGTCTCCTGGCTCCGTTCCGCCTCCCGGCCATTCCATCTCTGTGGAATCTTCTTCACCGCTCTTTCCTCATCCACAAGGCTGGCCCAAGGATCCACTGATCAAAACAGTTTGCAAGGCCATGGACCCGGCGGATATTTATGGACTACAGACCATTCCCGGAATGGCACAAAGACTGCAGTAGCAGCAGTAGCACTGTTTGGATGTCCTGGCCGCCTCTGTCAAGCGATTGGCTAATTGCTTGGATGCCAATCTACCCAAGACGCCCCAAGTGCACCTCCCAGCCTCGACTCCCGAGCCAGCCGCTTCCACACAGCAGCTGGCTCCTCCTCGTTACGCTGGCGAGGCCAAGTACTGCCGGGGGGTTTTGAACCAGTGCTATATAAGGTTCTCTCTGCTACCAAACCAGTTTCCCTCTGATTCAGTGAAGGTCGCTTACATCCTGTCTTTATTGGATGGCAGGGCCCTAAATTGGGCATCACCCTTGTGGGAGCACAATGACCCCATGTTGAATAACCTCCAGCAATTCGTACTCAACTTCAAGCAGGTGTTCGATGAGCCCGCACGTCAGTCCACTGCCACCTCGGGGCTGCTACACCTGCATCAAGGATCTTGGTCCTTGGCGGACTACGCCATCGAATTCTGTATGCTCTCCATGGAGTTGGGTTGGCGAGAGGACAGTTTGCGTGACATTTTCCTGGAGGGACTGTCCGCACGCATCAAGGACGAACTAGCAGCCAGAGACCTTCCAGATGACCTGAACAACCTGATCAATCTGGCAGGTAGAATTGACCGCTGTCTCCAACAAAGGGCACGGGAGGTTCGCCCACCTTGGAGACAAGTCTCGCTGGCTCCAGCCTTCTCCAGACCTCTGATATCACCACAATCACAGCCGACCTCTCATTCAGACCCATGCAGCTGGGACGAACCTCCTTGACTGCGGAAGAGAGAAGGCGATGCCGAGCACTGGGCCTTTGCCTGTACTGAGGCAGCAAAGGCCACTTTCTGGCTCAGTGTAAGGAGCGTTCGGAAAACGCCAAAGCCTAGGCGCCACAGAGGAGCTGTCTCTAGGCAGTATAAATCCCGTTCCTCAATGTACGGTCCCAGTGACCCTGGAGTATCCTGGAGGGTGCTTCTCTACCCTCGCCTTTATCGACTCCGGGGCAGGAAGGAACTTTATCCTGTCTGACTTGGTACAGCAGCTCCAACTGACGGTTCTTCCCCATAATGCCTCTCTACGGATTACTTCCATTCGGGGTACTCTGCTCCCGGGGTGCATCTCAGCCTCTACCTCATCTGTAACTCTCTGAACTGGAGTTCTTCACACTGAAAAAATATCTTTCCTGGTATTGGAGAAAGCAGTGCATCCCATTGTGATGGGGTTACCTTAGCTACAAAAGCATTCCCCAGTTATCCATTGGGACACACTTCAAGTAGCAGCTTGGAGCCTGTATTGTTTCTCGACATGCCTGTCACCCTTGTCCCAGCCTAGTGTTGCATTGATGAACACTTCTCTAGCATTAACTTCACAATATGCAGACTTCACAGATGTATTTTCCAAAGAAAAAGCGGAACTTCCACCACAGCATTGTCCGTTCGACTGTGCTATTGATTTGTTGCCTAGCACAACTCCTCCCCAAGGGCGAGTTTACCCGTTGTCCCTCCCGGAGACACAAGCCATGTCTAAATACATCACAGAGAATCTAGCTTGCGGATTCATCCGTCCTTCCAAATCACCAGCCGGAGCCGGCTTCTTCTTTCTCGAGAAGGACAGATCTCTTAGGCCCTGCATAGACTACAGGGGGCTGAATGCTATCACTCGACGGGTTCGCTACCCGTTACCCCTTATCCTGGAACTCCTCGACAGATTGCAGGGGGCTAAAGTATTTACCAAACTTGATCTCCGTGGAGCCTACAACCTTGTTTGAATCCATCCCGGAGACGAGTGGAATACTGCCTTCAATACCAAGGATGGACACTATGAGTACCTTGTAATGCCCTTCGGGTTGTGCAATGCCCCAGTAGTCTTCCAAAACCCGATGAACGAGGTACTTCAGGAGATGCTGCACTCGTCAGTCATCATATACCTAGATGATGTCTTAATCTATTCCAAGGATTTAGGCACTCATCGGCAGCCCGAAAGACAGGTCCTACAAATCCTAAGGGTCTTACGTGCTCAAGAACTTGTGCAAAATGCGCTCAAGTCTAGGTTGCAGACATATGTGCTCAAATCTAGGCCGCAGTCTTATGCACACAGGTCCCAGCTCATGCAACTGCTTTGCGACAAGAATGTGTGCACACGCCTATGCACGCGGGAAAAGAACCGTTGCTGTGGCCTATCAAACATTTAAGCAGTGCGTTTAAGCCTAGATCCGTTTAACATATGGCACCGAAAATCATTGGCCTGAAGAGCTTTTCAACAGCTCAGGCCTCTTGACTGGCTGAGAATCCATGAAAACTGGGGCAAAGAGCCAGTATCCTGCTAAAGACGCTTTGCACATAAGCAAATTAAAACCAGCAGATGACCTCTACCAGAACCAGCGACTAGAGATGTGAATCGTGTCCTCGATCGTCTTAACGATTGATTTCGGCTGGGAGGGGGAGGGAATCGTATTGTTGCCGTTTGGGTGTGTAAACTATCGTGAAAAATCGTTAAAATCGTGAGCCGGCACACTAAACCCCCCTAAACCCCACCCCGACCCTTTAAATTAAATCCCCCACCCTCCCGAACCCCCCCCCAAATGCTTTAAATTACCTGGGGATCCGGCGGTGGTCCAGAACGGCGGCGGTCCGGAACTGCCCCCTCAATAGAATCGTGTTGTCTTCAGCCGGCGCCATTTTTCAAAATGGCCGCCGCAAAATGGCGGCGGCCATAGACAAAAACGATTCGACGGAGGAGGTCGTTCCGGACCCCCGCTGGACTTTTGGCAAGTCTTGTGGGGGTCAGGAGGCCCCCCCAAGCTGGCCAAAAGTTTCCTGGGAGTCCAGCGGGGTTCCGGGAGCGATTTCTTGCCGCGAATCGTTTTCGTACGGAAAATGGCGCCGGCAGGAGATCGAGTGCAGGAGGTCGTTCAGCGGCGGTCCGGAACCCCCGCTGAACGACCTCCTGCAGTCGATCTCCTGCCGGCGCCATTTTCCGTACGAAAACGATTCGCGGCAAGAAATCGCTCCCGGAACCCCGCTGGACTCCCAGGAAACTTTTGGCCAGCTTGGGGGGGCCTCCTGACCCCCACAAGACTTGCCAAAAGTCCAGCGGGGGTCCGGAACGACCTCCTCCGTCGAATCGTTTTTGTCTATGGCCGCCGCCATTTTGCGGCGGCCATTTTGAAAAATGGCGCCGGCTGAAGACAACACGATTCTATTGAGGGGGCCGTTCCGGACCGCTGCCGTTCTGGACCACCGCCGGATCCCCAGGTAATTTAAAGCATTTGGGGGGGGGGTTCGGGAGGGTGGGGGATTTAATTTAAAGGGTCGGGGTGGGTTTTAGGGGGTTTTAGTGTGCCGGTTTTCCTGCCCTCCCCCTTCCCCCGATTTACGATTTTTTAACGATAAATCGGGGGAATTGGTATTGTATCGTGGCCCTAACGATTTTTTGACGATTTAAAATATATCGGACGATATTTTAAATCGTCAAAAAACGATTCACATCCCTACCAGCGACTCCTCTTCAGTGCAAGAGCCTCTCTGCGGGACAGGGAACTGATGGTGATAGTTGATGAGGGGATTCCCCTGCGTCTCTCATGAACGCTGCTAGGGAATCGAAAATGGCTACCGTTTCTGCACTGACAGGGAAAGCCTTAATGCTAGACCCCATCACCCATGAGGCTTGTTCTACCGGTGCAATCATGCTCCACACAGACCCCTGAACGCCATGCCACTTTTGCTGCATGCACACGCTGTTCTTCCCCACACCCGCATCACCACACTAGCACCTTAATGGCAAGCAGGGGAACAGTCCCTCAATGCCACGGAGCCAACACGTGGTCTCCTCCGCAGGCAGAGAAGCTGCTGAAAAACCCCATTGCTGAGCTCCCCAAAGTGCTAGCTTCCTTCCCTGGAACCCCACTGCTGCACAGAATCCTCTGTTCCTTGTTCTCTCTTTTTGTTTTTCACTCTCTGAGAACAAATAAAGATACATAGAAGTCAATACTTTCCTTTGGTACAGAGGTTCCGGTTCTGGTTCCAGGAGCGCAGGCTGCATGGCAGATCAGAAAAGAGTCAGACCACTGGCTATATCCGTCTCCTTTCACCAAACTTTAGGGACCCAGCCCAGGACAAACCATATAAAAGGGATACTTCCCTGCTCCATTGGGCTTGCAGTGCATAACTGCCAGCAGATTCTACCGCTGTCTCAGGGGATGAGGGATCTGGACCACCATGGACCTCCAGACCGAGCTATCAGAAGGGTCACCAATCCTCTGTTCGTCTGCCTCAAACCAGGGTGGATGACCCTACCAGGACCTCACAAACCTCTGTCAGGATCCAGAAATATTGCCTTTTAATCTTTTTTTTTTTCTCTCCAGACTGTAGGTTTTACACCATCTACAATACAGTGGGACTGCAGGTGGCACACTGGGCTATGTACAGTGTCAGTGAAACTTTCTCAGTCTCCATCTGCTGGCAGGAAGGCAAAACCCAGGAGTCTGGACTGATCTGGGTACGTACAGGGAACAGAATATTATGGTCAATAGTACTGAAATCTGCACTCAGATGTAACAGGATAAGCACAGAATCATTCCTGTTATCCAATTCTAAATACTAGTCATCCAGTAAGGCAACCAAAATTGTTTCAGTACCATAACCTGGTTTAAAACTGGACTGAAAAGGATCTACAAAATGTTGTCTTTTCCAACAGAAACTTTTCCAAGGATATCTATATTAGAAATTATTCTGAAATTTCCAAACATCTTAGGATCAAGAGAGACCTTCTTTAACAGCAGATATGCCTGATTCCCTGAAAAAATGCTGTGGTATAATGCCCTCTTTCAAGGGCATATTAATTATGAATTTCAAAAAATCAAGCAATCCACCTATGGTTGATTTAATTAACCAAGAGAAGCAAGGGTTCAGTGGGCAGTTTGTAGGCCTCATTATACTATTAATTTTGTCATTGTCCTCAAGATCAGCTTTGCAAAAGGAAGTAAATATCATCAGAAGTCTGCTTTCCTTAAATGTACCAGCTGTCTAGCAATATCACAATATCACAATCTAATGTTGTCCCTTAGTTTATACCTATATATTCCAATGAGTTTCTTGTCAAACGCCTCTGGGCGTATTATTTCTGTTCTATGTACACCGACGTGATATCTTTTTGATGAATGCCGGTATATAAAACTTGTTAAATAAATAAAATAAATAATAACAATAAGGTACTTTGGAATCCAATTCAGACCTGTGCTGCAAGAATTGGCACTGACAGTATCAGAGTCAAATAGTACTACTACTCTGTGATGATATCAGTAAATGAAAACCGTGACTTAGCACAAACATGCTGTTTATAACGATACATACAGCATGGTTCCATAATACTATTACATTGTGTTCATGAATTTGTAATGCATCTTTTCTACTTACCATTGGGAATGGCAGAGAGCTTTCCGAAAGTGCCATTTAGGGCCTTAAGAAGACCTTTATTCTTTTCATCAGCATTTTTCAACCTGTTTTGCAGGTTTTTTAGGTTATCTCCATTTTCTGTAGGGAAAGGAATAAAAAATGTTTTACTATAGAACCATTGGGGTAGATATTCAAAGATATCCACTTAAGTAAGATAGCCGGATAAGATTTATGCGGCTAACTTAAAAGGGATATTCAGCAGCATGGCCATGCTGCTTAATATTCCTGTAAAAATTGCTAATTAGCTGGATAAGTCTTATCCAGCTAACTTTAGACCTGCTATTTGAGCAGGTCTAACTCAGCCAGTTAATTTAACTGAACAAGTTTGAATATCGTTACTTATCCGGCTAAGTGGCGCTGAATAATGGCCTCACAATTACTTATGAAGATTTACTTCAAAGAAAATGAGACAAAAATTAGAAATTGAAATATTTATGTTTAATATATTGATGCATTAGGGAGTGCTAGAGAGTTTTCTGTCAGATGGACACGTGAGATCTGTTTTCTGAGCAACAAGTCATAGTTTAGTTACATCTGCAAGTAAAATTCCTACTTCTTCAAAAAACTTACCTTTGCAGATATAATCATGGCCAATGCTAAATCTTGAGCACAATAGAAGTGGTTATAGCAGCATCATACAGAGCCAACGGTCCAAACAAGATCATCCAGAACCACAGAAAATGAGTGCTAGCAAGGAAACTGAAACCTTTCTTACCATAATTATGAAGAAACTGCAGCCCATAAAGCTAATAATGACTGAGAATCATGATACAATTAAAGTAGGTAAAAGAGAGGTGGCTTCAGAGCCACTGTGACTGGGTAGTCAAACCATAGCACGGCAGCTTCTGGTAGGCAGCAAAGAGTAGCAGCAACAGCACAACAGGCACTGACAGCCAAACAAACTCAAAGAAGTGTGATAGCTTTAAATCACTTGATATTCAAATCACTGTTGGGAGGAGAAGTGAAGCAGTTAATTTTAACCATTTAACTTTGTCCAGATATTCAGCTATAGTAAATTGGCTAAAGTTGTGGCCGAATATGCAGTTAAAAATAACTGTAGAAAACTTGTGTGGTTAAATTTAAGTCATTTATGCGGGCAGTTATCTATCCTAATTTACCATGTTAGTGCTGAATATTGAGCTAACCATCTAAGACCTAGATTCATCAAAAAGCTAGAAATATAGCAGAAATAGCGCCCACAATAAAAAATGGGAATGGTCAGGCTAATTTCCTGCATCCCACATCGCACAGGTAATTTTTGTAAAGCGCATTACATTATCACATCGCATGTTGCGTTAGCGTGTCGTGTGTCATTTTACATGGCATGCATTGATTTATATATAGAGCGTTATTTTTCTGGTTTATATATACTGACTTCTTGCAGCTGCCTCTTTGAAGTTGTATCAGACATTTGGAGACAGGAAAGGATAGTAGGTGAGTTGGTAGTTGGTTGGTTTAGCGACTTCTGAGTGAGGTGTCCTTTAGCTTGTTTCTCATCTTTTTCCCTTTGTCTATTGTCTATTGTCTTCATCTGTGTGTGAAAGTTTTTGTTAGTTTGTCCTGTTTGTCTGTCTGTCTTTGTGTTTTGGTGAGGCGTGGTGGTAGTGAGGCAAAGGAAGAGTGGTGAGGAATGGTGGTGAGGTGGAGAAGAGTGACAAAGCATGGTGGTGAGGTGGGGAGGAGTGGTGAGGCATGGTAGTGAGGAGTTGAGAGGATAGAGCATGAGAGGTGTGGGGAGAGAGGGGAGGACAGGCATCAGGAGAGGAGGGGAGAGGGAGGAGGGCAGGAGGGCTAGGTGAAGGAGTAGGAGTAGGGACAGGGAAAGGAGTAGTGTTAGGCAGGAGGGAGGGGATAGGAGGAGGCGAGAGGGAGAAGAGGATAGGAAGGTGAGTATGGAGGGAGGAGGATGGAAGGCTAGGGACAGATAGATAGGACAGAGGGGAAGGGAGTTTGTAGACCAGGGGAGGGAAGGGAGGAAGCAAGGGGAGAGGGGAGTAGGAGAGAGACTGAGGAAAAGGAAGACACCTCTCCGGAAGTGGAAGTGCACCCCATTCTGGCAGCTAGGCAGCAGGGCATGCTCATCTGAGGGCTCTGAAGTTCAGCGTGGAGGACAATGAAATTATTATTGCAGGGTCCTCGAACATTATGCCATGCTCTTCGGTAATTGTAAAGCAAGGACATCAAGGGCATCCAAGGGCCAGATTTGGCATACCATTGTCCAAGCTATATCCAGGCGCAGCGGCATGAAACAGTGGGAGCAGGTGACCTACAAATACTGTGACATAAAGGCCCAATTGAAAACAAGGGTGTTGAACAGGAACACTCAACGTACAATTAAACTCTGGAATTTGTTGCCAGAGGATGTGCTTAGTGCAGTTAGTATAGCTGTGTTTAAAAAAGGATTGGATAAGTTCTTGGATGAGAAGTCCATTACCTGCTATTAATTAAGTTGACTTAGATAATAACCCCCGCTATTACTAGCAACGGTAACATGGAATAGACTTAGTTTTTGGTTACTTGCCAGGTTCTTATGGCCTGGATTGGCCACTGTTGCAAACAGGATGCTGGGCTTGATGGACCCTTGGTCTGACCCAGTATGGCCCCCTTGTCTGATAGTGCTGACACTGATGGAGGAGTGCCTAGACTAATGGCTGGGACTAGATGTGTTTGAGGGAATTGCTGAGCGGCTGGACACCATGCGAACATCACCTCACTTGTAAATGGCAAGGCTGCTACAGTTGTCCACATCATTTGGCATAAGATGCTCACATTGACTGAGATACAAAGTGCATATCTCATGCCAAACGGTACATGTGTACTTCTTGGCTTTGTTACTTATGTCTTTTATTTTGTTTCCACGACTCTCATCAAGCTCTCACCCAGCAGTCAAGCACCTTTCCATGACCCCTTGCTAATGGACTCACAGATACAGGTCAGTGAGGAGGAGGAGAAGAAGTAGCAACACCAGCCTCTTGAGCACTGGTAGATGCTGTAATCCCTCAGCTCAGCAAGCCTATTCAATGTGAGCCTAAATATATCAGCCATGATGGAGGAACCCAGCCTGCAGTGGGAGCCAGTTGAGCCACTGCAACCTCTGCTGAACACACCATGTTGCTGGCATGAGGTAGCAGGCACTCAGCAGGAGCAGACCACTAATCCTCTCATGCCACCTTTGGAGGCTGAAACATCAGCTCATGCCACGACTAGCACAGTACTGGCACAGGCACCAACACTGCCACTGGCACCGGCACCAACCAAATCCTTAATGCATGAACAGCTGGACCAGCCGGAAAGGAGACATGGGGTACACCTCCACTGCATAAGGGCAGAGCTGGTTGCACCTGAAGAGGGCTGTCAACAATAAAACTCAGGCCCTGCATGATCAGACAGCAGCAAACTCACAAGCTCTGACAAGGCTACCTGTGATGTGTCAAGCGTTGGGTTCAATGATGTGAACCTTTTTTAGGAGACATCTGGGTGCTATTAGAGTCATTAAAAAGTAGACTGTGCCCTTGACATTTCAGAGCTGAATTTCAAATACAAGTGAAGGCATGACATCATCTGATTCCCAATCCCACCTTCACATAGTCTGACCAGCATCCTTGTCTATCCTCCCCAAGAAGCTAACAGCCCAACGGAAAAGGCCCTCACCATCTATACATAGTAGTTGACATTTGTTCAAAGCCCTGAGGTCAAGAATAGGGCGCAAGTCTCCGTTTCTCTTCGAAATGAGGAAATACCTCAAATAGAACCCTCTGCCCTGCTGAGGGCGAGGGACGGGCTCTACCGCTCTTGATGTGAGAAGGGCGGAGAGTTCTGTTCAAAGTATGACCTGCTGGGTGGACAAACCCCATGATGGACATGGGGGAGTTCACTGGAAGCTGTCTGAAATTGAGCTGGTACCCCTGACGGACTATGGTAAGGACCCATTGGTCCGAAGTGATGGCCCTCCAGTGGTGGGCAAAGCCGATGAGCCTGCCTCCTGTTGGGGGATCCTGTACTGGCGGTACATTTGGCTAACTTGTGCTCCCTTACCACCAGTCAAAAGCCTGTAGCCAGGGCTTGCTGAGGCACTGGTTGAGGCCTAGGTGCTCGCTGTTGATAGGAACGGCCCCTGGAGCTGGTGTGCGACGTGTGAGCTTGAGAGGTGGGAGGACAATAATTCCTCTGCCTGTAGAAGGACTTCCTGGCACTTGTCCTGGAAGATTTCCTGGCAGAGGAAGGAGCATCCAAAGCGCTATGGGAGAGCTGTTAGAGGGTTTCATGGTGGTCCTTCAACTGAGCTACCGCATCCCGGACCTTATCCCCAAAGAGGTTGTCACCTGTGCAAGGGAGATCAGCCAGATTCTCCTGCTCCTCTAGGTGGAGGTCAGTAGCCCCGAGCCAGGCCATTCTACTGGCGCCGATGCTACTCTGGCCACTGTCTCAAATACATCCTAGGTGGATCTCACCTCGTGTTTGCCAGACTATAGACCCTGCAGGAAAATGGCAGAGAGCGACTACTGTTGCTGCTTCGGCAAGCTCTCTGCGTGGTCCAGGATCTGTTTCCACAGGTTCCGGTTGTATTGGGTCATATTCAACTGATAGGCAGCAATATGGGTGATGAGCATAGTGCCCTGAAAGAGTTTTCTGTCCAGAGCATCGAGTTCCCTATGTTTTCGCCCCGGAGGGGCAGAGGCATGGGTACGGGGGGGGGAGGGGGGGGACTCAATGTTCTGCAGAGCTTGAGCACCGCACTCTGCACCCTGCGGTCCAACTCCTCCTGAAAGTCTGGTGAAGCCAGGACTGAGGGAGGGGGATGAAGCATTACCAGTGCTTCCTTGGTTCACTGAGAAGACATGGTACCTGGCACCGATGTCAGTGGGAAACCGCTGGGACTCCTGGGTATATCGAAGCACGGGGCCTCTGGGCCACGGGATCACTCCGGTGGCGGTATAGCAGCCGCCGATAGCACACGGCTCCGGTTCCAGTGTGGTGAGGGCGACAGGTGTCGATGCTTGCAGGATCTCCCATGGTGCTCGGCCTTGTCTTTCCCCGGTGCCAAGGAAGCGGAGGAACCCGATGACCTGGAAACCAGTGAGATCATAGAAGACTGCTCACTGTTCCCTCGGTCCTTTGAAGATGCAGCCAGAGAAGTAGCGAGAGGAAGCGTATCAAGAGGCTCCCCCTGACCCCCCAGTATCATGGACTTTGATGAGGGTGTGGATGGAGCGGACGTTTTGAAGCCGAAAAGTTTCTCCATTTTATCCAGACATGCATGACGGCCCTTGAGGGTCATCTGGTCACACAGCTGATACCCTCGGACGTTATGTGAGGCCCCCAGGCAGAGGTTACTAACCTCACGTGGATCCATGATGGACATGGTCCGCGGGCACTGGGGGCACCAGCAAAAACCGGACGACGCCATGAAAAAATAACCGGCGCACAGTTGATGACTGGGGGCCATCAAGAGTGGGATACTGGGAATTGACTGCGAAAGGGACAGAAAATTATTCTCTCCCTGCCACGCCGAGGAGAGATACCGACCGTGAAGGGGGACCTAGCAATGGGACTGAGAAAAAAATCTCAATTTTAGAAGAAGAAGCACGAAGTAGAAGCAGAGCTCCAAAACCACGAGGCAACTGCACCGCAGAAAAAGAGAGACTGAAGAGGGACCTCGCATAGACACGCGGATAGTGGCATGCTGAGCATGCTCAGTGTGACAATCAAAGCTTCTAGAAACCTTGACAAATGTTTTCCGTGCTGGGCTCCATTGGATGATGTCACCCATCTGTGAGGACTACCATCCTGCTTGTCCTAGGAGAACTAGGCATACTTGGTTTCTCTTACACACTGACCCAGTCAAAGGAGAAGTGAGTCAAAGAGAGATGATAGAGTTGAGGAGCTGCAAACACTCTACTAGCCTCCCTTCCAAGGAAAGAAAGGGTAGTTGAAACCTAATAGGCAAAGTAGCATTCTATGAGGCTTTGCCAAAGCTTGCTGCCACTCAGCGTGTTGTCCTTGGATTCTGCAGGTGCACATGGGGGATCCTGGGGTAGATCAGGAAGTATCTCCATTGGTATCCCATGGCGTAGAGTAAGATTATGCAATACACAGCAGAGCAGCACTATATCTGCCACTCTGGGTGTGGCATACATTATAGCTCCCCCCATTTTGTCCAAAATGTGAAATTTACTTTTGAGAACTCTGAAGATGCGTTCTATAGCACAGCGGGTAAAACATAAGGCCTTTCTGTACCTCGTCTTTGCTGGCAAGTTGGGAATAGCAACGGGGATGAGAAGCCAGGTCCTGCAACTGTATCCCAAATCTCCTGTGGCAAAGACAGAATGGGTGCATCATGCACTCCACTCTTACTTTGATATATGGCTGGCAACCCACAACATGCTATAAGACAGTAGAAGCTAACCTCTAGCTTAGCATAAGCCTTAAAAGCCAATTTCTCTATCCAGACTTCATGCCACCTTTTTCTGAGATACTACCTGAACACTATAGAACTAGCTTAATCTGTGTCAGATCATCCAGACTAGGAAATTCCATCTGGGGATTCCACCAAATGTGTAGCTGCCCCTCACAATCAAGCTACGGTACTTATTTATTGCAGTCATCAAACCCTGAAGCATTACATCAGAGCTGCCATACTTGTCCTAGCAGAAAAACTTCTACCTCGTTGTCTGAATGTGCAAGTCCCTGGCTGCTCTGCAGTATGTCCTCCAGAGATACAAATTTGTCAGCCCTGACACAGGGAATATGCTAGGCCCAAAACTGCACAGGCCATTGCTTCTGGTTTACCTGTGTGACGAGGAAGACAAACTGTGCCTGACCCATCACTAACAGGGCACACCAGATCTAAGAGCACCAGCAGTGTGGACACTTAAAGGTTGTGATTAACCAGTGAGATTTCAACTGCTCCAAATGGGAGGATTGGAAAAGGCCAATGTTTAAAGTGAACCCGTAGAAAGGGTGTACTGGCTGCTCACACACAAAGCTTTATGGCAAGTGCATTGTCTAGCTTCACAAGATTAGCAGGCCTCTCAAGCATGGGAAGAGAAAGTCAGGCCTTGGTGCAGTGGCATGCAGACCTAACTGTACAAGGCACTTGAAATGTCAGCAATGCTGTTACATCCCCCCACAGCTCCCCTTGTCTGTTCCATTTGCTGCAAATACATTGCCAGAGAAGAACTAGAAAAAGAAGCATCTTTTTTACTTATGAGCAAACCATCACAGTAGAGGACGTCCTCAAAATTTTCAAAGAGGCTGGATTGCATAAGTATAAAGTAATTGTGTGTGACTCCTGGATACCTGGCCACCATGGCCACCACGTCAAGGATGCACAGTTGAGTGTCACAGACCACTTGCACATTGATGGTGTGGAATAGCTTTCTGTTGCAGAAGATCTCCTCCCTGTCACGGGGTGGGATAATGGCTACGTGAGTGCAATCAATAGCTCCCAGAACATTGGGAGCTATTGACTGCATAAAAGCCTCTCTTTAATTCCATCAAGTCCTGCTTGTCCTGAAAAAATTCTATGTAGCGATTAATGTGGTCAAATACAGCTGTTATGACCTTGCCATGCAGAGGGAAAAAGTGGTTTGGGACATTCCTCCGACGACCCCTACTGTCATCTGGAAGGAGCCAGATGCCAGGAAATGCAGGGTGGTCAATAGTTTGGTGAGGCCCGGAATAGTGTGGGACCTTTCCGTGACTGGATCCAGATCTCCTCGGATTTCTTCATATAATTCCAGGTTAGCCTGAGAGCTGAGGCGATACTTGTTAATCACATAATCTTCTGGCATGCCCAGCAATGAAGCCAGAGGAGGAAAGATGTCTCCTCTGCCATGCCGCCTACTTGCCAAGCGCTGCCGTTGGCCACAAATCTCTCCCTGCGGGGCCAGTGGCTTGGGCTCTGGTGCATGGATTTTCCTAAGAGAGGCTGGAATTTCCCTTTCCTGTTGTTGTGGTTGTTGTTGTTCTTCTCGCTGTTGTCTGCAGCGAGCCTTCTGAATCAGCCAGATTCCCCACAAGTAAACATGCCACAAACATAATAGGTTTAGGAAGACAAACCAGGTAAGAAAAAGTGTTTTTATTGGCCCAGGAGGGCATAATAGGTGTGTCTGATAGAAGGCCTCATTTTAGTGCTCACAATAACAGCCGAGATCCACGATAACGGTCATAGTCGCGCGATAAAACTTTTTTCCCTTCTACTGCAAAAAAAAAAGGTGCAGTTATTTCTGACATTAAATCTTGCGTTAATATGTATTAATCTATATCAAAATGTGGAAGGACACCTTAATTTGCATTAATTCTTCCCACTTGCATGCTCAAATTAAAATTTGCATGCTAGCTTGCGCTGTGCTATTTATTGCATGCGCAAAGCACATTAGACCCCCATTTGATGCGCGTTGAGCCTTAATGCATTTTGATAAATGACCCTGTAAATTTGAAAACTTTGACTCAAGCACTCCATGACCCAGCCTTATTTTCATCTGGCTAAATCTGTGTGCATAGAGATTTTGTGCAGGCACATTTTTGCTGGACAGGTAGGGATGTGGGAGAGGGAATTATAATGAATCAGTTAGATTTATGTAATTGGAAGTAAACTTTAATCGCATAACTCTTTTGAATACATTTATTGCTGCGCCTAACAAGGTATAAATCTGCAGAAATTGCTTTTTAAACTTAACACGACAGGGTAAATGGTCCGGGTCAACTGAGGGGAGTGCAGGATGAAAAACCAGAGGGGTCTGGATGACCTCAAGATAGACTGGGCAAACTGGTGGAGTAAGTGGTAAAACTGGGAATGCCCTTCATGTGAGCATATTTTAAAATCCACTTTCCTATGCATGTTAAAGCCAACAAAGTCCCAAGGAAGATTCACAAAGTATGTATGCTCGAGTAACTGCTTAAAATTAGAAGCACGCATGCACGCGGTAGGCATATTTTAAATGATTCGTGCGAAACTGCGTGCATGATTTAAAATTCTAGCATATGGACACCTGCACGCTTGTTTTAAAGTTACCCTCTCTGGGGTAAATTTTAAGACATATGCGCGGGCGTACATGTGCGCGCGCATGTTATAAAATCGGGAGTCGGTGCGCGCAAGGGGGCGCACACTAGTGCATCTTGCACGCGCCGACGCCTGCGGCCTTCCCCCATTCCCTCCCCTCTAGTCTAACCTTCCCACCCCTTCCCCTAACCTTTCCTCCCCAGCCCTATTCTAAACCCCCCCCCCCCGACCTCTGTCTTACCATTTGCGCCTGCCTCTAGACAGGCGCAAGTTGCGCCCCTTTTGAAAAGCCCCGGGACTTAGACACGTCCCAGGGCTTTACGCTCATCGCCGGGCCTTTATAAAATAGGACCGGCGCGCGTAACCTGATTTATGCCCGTAGAGGTTTTAAAATCCGGCCCTCTGTGTCTACATCTTTAGCAGAACTCTAAGGTGGAAGCTTTCAGGTTTTTTACTGTTAACAGGGGCTTAGTGTGTAAGATTAAGCTCCTTTCAGAAAGGAAGAGCATACAGTAGTCATAGTTGATAGTTCATGGACTCCTCTTCCTTCTGTCAGCCACAGTCATTGGAGATGGAAGTTTAATAAACTGAAATGCTTCTCCTATTAAGAATCTCCCTTCAGCTTTAATACCTCTATAACTTTATATTTTCATTTGCTCCTTAACTACAGCTAACTCAGAGGCTTTCTTGGAAAATGATGCTTTTCAAGAGTTTCCCCCTCCTGATGGTAGCCTCCTAAAAGAGCTACACTGCTTGTTTTCAGAGCCAATAGGGTTTGTTGCTACTGAAACAGCCGGCAGCCCTGGAGGAAGGGGGACAAAGAAAAAGAAAGGACAGGGGTAGAGAGAGGAGAAGGGCAGACGGAAGATGCAGGGGAGAGCAGGAAGGCACAAAGAAGGAAGGAGGAGAGGGGAGGGGCAGGGGAAAACAGCAGAGGATGGCTACAAGAGAAGGAGAAAGGCAGATGGGGCAAGAGGAAATAGGGCAGGGAAAGAAGAGAGGTGTAGCAAGGAAGAGAGAGAAGGGTAAGTTAGAAGGTGACCATGAGGAGGGGGCAGAAATGAACTGTGGGGAGAGAGGGGGAAGGGGCAAAAGGGATGGAAGAGCATAAGCAAAAGGGGCAAAGGATGGCAACAAGGGAGAGAGAGGGGAGGAACAGCTGGCAGAGGGGAAGGAGGAGAAAGGGACCATGAAGGAGCCAAAGGTGGAAAGGACACAGTGGGCATGAGGAAGAGGGTGGGGGAAGAAAGGGTCAGGGAAGCCATAAGGTGGGGCCTTCAGGAGAAGGAGGGGAAAAGAGAGAGGGCGCAGAAGGCCAGAAAGGAGGGAATGATGTTTGGAATAATTTAGAAACATGGGAGTAGGGAGGGGCATAGGGAAGGGAAAGGATAGGGAATGATAAATAGCAAACAAAAGGAGAAGGAGAATGGATAAACTAGGAGAGAGAGAGAGAAGAGAGCCAGAGGAGGCATGAAGGAAACAGATGAAAAGCTGGCAAGGAGCAAGGGAATGTGGGGGTGAGGGGAGGGGGAAAAGAGGGAAGGCTGGAATGGCTTGATGGAGGGATGAGAGGCAAAAAATAAATGAGACAGAAAAGAATAAGCTGCATGAAGTGGTATTAGATGGAAGAAGCAGAGAAGGGAGATGGAGAAAAGTGGCGTGGAAAGGAGATGGAAAACTGGAGAGAGGAGAAGAATCACAGAAAGAAAAGTAACATGGAAAGAAAAACAGAAAAAAGTGTCAGGGGATGGCAAAAGAGAGAACAGTATGTGAGGGAAAAAGATACAAATGGTGTATTTTATTTTCAGTTTCAATATCTGTTTGTAGCAGAAGTGGCCCCTTGTTGCTGTGGTGTGGTTGGTACAACCTAGGCAGCGACCCCCCCCCCCCCCCCAATAGGCCCACACCAACAGCTGGTGGATGTACCCTGGGATGAGACTTGGTCAGGAGCTTCACCTTTACTAGCCCCTTTCCTCTTAGGGTACAGTGTTACAGAGAGTCTAGGTCCAGGCCAGAGTCAGTGATAAGTGGCAAGCAAGAGTGGTGGAGGTCCAGGCCAGGGTCAGAGGCAAACGGCAAGCAAGAGTGAGAGAGGTCCAGGCCAGGGTCAGAGGCAGCCAGCAGGCAAGAGTAGTTAATGTGCAGGCAAGGGTCAGATCCAGAAGACAGTCTGAGGAGAAGACAGGAGTGAGACGTGAGGCTGGAGAGATGAGGCAAGGTAAGCAAGGATGAGATGAATGCTGAGGTAACACGCACGGCTAGGCAGGAGACCCGTTGCGGAGGTGTCGGTCTGTTGTCTGCCGGCGTTTAAGTAGCTCCCTCCAGTGATGTCATCAGGATGTGCCACGGAGACCTATCCTGCCAGGGGCACCTTTAAGTGGCGGCAGTGCACATGTGCATGCGCCTAAGGCAGAGATGGGGGTTAGTGGGGCAACTGCGTTCTGTGCTGCTTCCTGCATGATGTTTGGCAGCATCTTTGCCACATGGAGCGCGACCTTGGTTTCGGGTGGGCCGGCGGCAGAGCAAGATGAGTGCGGTCGATCGAGGGACCAATCCATGATTGGCCAAACTTTGCACTGTTTATTTGGGTTTCGAAAAATTTTAATTATGCATTTTTTAAAATTCTAGCAGTAATACCTGACACTTGACATTGGCAATGTTCCTCTCTTGTTAGCACTACTAGGTCCTATAATTTTGGGTGGAAAATGTTTTGCAGGATATAAGATACTTCTTTACCCTGCACTCCCCATTCCTGTTCCCTGAAATCCATAATCAAAACTTTGGCTGTCTGAATATGAATAATAGAGTTTCTTCTGAGGATCGGCACAGCCCAAGTAACAAGCTAGAAGGGGCAGTAAAATTATCTTGTTTCAATCCCCTCCTTGCTCTTGCCCCCCCCCCCCATTCTGTGGCTATCCCTGCCTTCTCATTGATTTCCTCTCTTCTCATCATCGCAGCTATCCTGGGCAGTCATGGATCAGACTGCGGGATTGACTCCTCCTCCCGGTCTGGGTGATGCTATAGTCCTGCCTCTTTCTTCTCCTGTGCTTGATTCCAAAGTAAGAGAGTACAAGGCAAGATCATAATCGCCACAGGGACTGCGAGCCCACAGTGGCTCCAAGCCTTCACGTTCAGACATGTGTGTGACCCTTGAGTATATGAGGTGCTGAACAGGTATGTTAGCAGTGGTAGGAGCCTGACAGGAAGCCTCACCGCTGGTCTTTGGCGGGGTGGGGGTGGTATCACACACCATTGGTGAGGACAGAGGTGGGAGGAGGCGGCACATCAACACTGCCAGAGGTTTTGGGGGCCTCGAATCTTCAAGCAATCCAGGACAGCCAGAAACCTTGCAGTGACTCTGGCTCTCTCTCCCCTTATAGCACGAATCCCTTTATTTTAAAAGACAGTTAATGAACTGGATAAAAGGGACTTCTTTCTTAATGAAAACATTTCTGCCAGTTATTGCAAATTCAGTTTATCAAGGCCTTTAAGACTGAAAGAGCACAAAAGGTGGCTTTCCATAACATCAGCAGCAATGGTGATATTTATCTTGAGATACCTTCAGTTATGTCGTATGCTGCTTAGAGTCCTGGCATTGGCAGGATGTAAATTTTATATATAAATAACATAAATAAATCCCCCAAAACGTCAAGTTAAAGGTACCTGCACTGTGGAAATGCAAAAAAAATTGATTCTCACTAGGGATGTGAATCGTGTGCCCGATCGTCTTAACGATCGGGTTTGGCTGGAGGGAGAAAAAAATCTGATCGGTGGAGATGTGAATCGGAATCGGTTCTGATTCACATCGTTAATTTTTTTTTAGTGAGGCCCGACACTTTAAAATTTACCCCTTACCTTCTCCCACCCTCCCAAACCCCCCCCCCCCAAAACGTTTTACGAGTACCTGATGGTCCAGTGGGGGTGCGGGGACTGATCTCCCGCTCTTGGGCCATCGGCGCCATTTTGGCTGTCACTCAAAAATGGCGCCGATGGCCCGATAAAAAAAACAACCCATCCGACCCTTTAAAAATGACCCCTTAGCTTCCCCCACCCTCCCGATCCCCCCAAAACATTTTAAAATTACCTGGTGGTCCAGTGGTGGTCCTGGGAGCGATCTCCCGTTCTCGGGCCGTTGGCTGCCACTCATAAAGATGGCGCCGATAGCCCTTTGCCCTTACCATGTGACAGGGTATCCGTGCCATTGGCCGGCCCCTGTCACATGGTAGGAGCACTGGATGGCTGGCGCCATGTTACCGTTGCTAGTAATAGCAGTGGCTATTTTCTAAGTCAACTTAATTAATAGCAGGTAATGGACTTCTCCTCCAAGAACTTATCCAATCCTTTTTTAAACACAGCTATGCTAACTGCACTAACCACATCTTCTGGCAACAAATTCCAGAGTTTAATTGTGCGTTGAGTAAAAAAGAACTTTCTCCGATTAGTTTTAAATGTGCCCTATGCTAACTTCATGGAGTGCCCCCTAGTCTTTCTATTATCCGAAAGAGTAAATAACCGATTCACATCTACCCATTCTAGACCTCTCATGATTTTAAACACCTCTATCATATCCCTCCTCAGCCATCTCTTCTCCAAGCTGAAAAGTCCTAACCTCTTTAGTCTTTCCTCATAGGGGAGCTGTTCCATTCCCCTTATCATTTTGCTAGAAAGATTTTTGGTCTGGTCTGGTCAGGCCCTTCATGAACGTGCTCCTCCTTGTTTGGCTTCAACAATCTGGAAATATCAATCTGCCCGTTGTCTCCACTCCTCTTCCTATGACTTACTCAAGACCCCTCCTCTCAGACATGTTTTCTCAGACATGTTTGACTAGCCAAGTCTAGAAATCATATCTTCCACATTGCCGTCCCTACTCTATGGAATAAGCTGTCTGAGGATTTGAGAACCGAGACAGACCTGCTCAGTTTCAGAAAGCTCCTTAAATCTCATTTTTTCAATTTGGCATTTTCTGACGGTTTATCTTAGATTTGGGGCCGGGATCCCTTCTCATCAGGTGCCTGTCCATATATATATAGAGCGTGAATTAAAGTAAATGTAGTCATCTTTTGCTGTTAGTTGAAAGTGTTATTTGCTGAATATGTATGTTTTGATGTAATCTGCTGAAACTGGAAGATCGGCAGAATATATGTTTCCTAAATAAATAAACATTAGCCTGGAGTGAATCTGGTAAGGCATAGTTGCTTTAGAGAAGTTACAGATGCTTTCCTCTCAATTTCAATAAATTCTCAGTAAAGTTAAGGAACTGGAAATTGCAGTTATGGAACAAAAGAAATCTTTGGATGACATGAAATCAAATTTTGAGAAAAATCAGGACATTGTTCTTTAGTATTATTTATTTATTTATTTATTTATTTATTTATTTAGCATTTTTCTATACCGAACTTCATGGTTAAATACCATATCAGATCGGTTTACATCGAACGGGGGATAGAGAAACTTGTAACAGAAATGGAACAGTACAATATAATCAGAAGAGAGCAGTAAGTTACATTAAACAAGGACTATAAACTTGGAGGCTTTACAGCTTAGAAGTAAGAAGAATAAAAGGCCCGAGAAGGGCAATAACTTAAACACAATTCACAATAGAATGCAGGGTTTGGAAAATATAATAAGAAATCAGAGATTGCTGCATCTCCACCATTGACTTTGCTTAAGCAATATTTTATTTACATTTTGAAGATTTCAGAGAATGCTTGTCAACCAGCTGATAGAGTATACTATATTCTTCCCTTTGCAAAATAGGAAGAACAACTTGTTACGTGCCCTGCCCACGGTCATCCTGCCCGCGGGACTGCTCACCTTCAGGGTCACCCAGCTGGTCCCAGTCCGGTCTCCTTCGTGGCCCTTGCAAGCCCGGCTAGGCCCCGGCATCCCGCGGCGGCGGTCGCGGGGCGTTCACTCGCACGCCAGGCCCCACGTCAGGTCTCAGCGTCTCAACAGCCAGCCACGCCCCTATACGCGTGCGGACCAGCCGCCCTATGGGTTCGAGGGCGGGTCCTAGTTCCGCGGCGCACCCTGATTGAAGGAATGTTAAATGGAAGTTCCTGGCCTCAATTCCTTGCCTTGGCAATTGGGTCGGTTTGTTCCTGAGATTGCCCTTGCTCGTGTATCGGCTTGCCTGTTCCTAGTCTCGTTCCAGGATCCGTCTGTTCCAGTTCCGTTCCAGCTTGTACCTGTTTCCTTGCCCTGTTTGTTTCTGTCTTCGTTGTTTGTCTTCCCAGTCTTACCTCAGACTGCCTTTCTAGTAAAGACCACAGCTTGTTCCAGACTCGTCTGCCTGCCTGCCACCTGCCAAAGACCTCAGCTTGTTCCTGCCTGCCTATGACCTCAGCCTGTTCTTGACCTTGTCTGACCTCTAGATTTTGACCCTTGCTTCGTTGACCACTCCTTGCACTGATTCCTGGACTTTGACCTTGCCCGTCTGACCTTGCTTGATTCTGGCTCTGTCCCTTGTCATCACCAACGCTCTTCTAGTTCACCTATCTCCAACCTGTTCTAGCCTCGAACCCGATAGCGCTCTCCCAGTGTCGGTGGGCACGCCGGACTCTGACACTCCCAGGAGATCCTGCGAGGCCCACCTAAGTCCCAGCGGCCCGGGTCCCTATGGGCTACTCCTGGGAGGACTGCGGGCTTCCAGTGGTGAAGATCAACACTGCCTCTGTCTCCTCTTGTGCTCCACCCCCTGTGGTCAGTTCCCGCACTGCCACAGGCCAGGGGTCCACCCCCGAGCGCAACACAACTTGATACTCCCCAAATGTCTTTTGATTTCCTGGATGTTATTGGTGCTTTGCAAAAGCCAGTAAAGAAGTTTCTTAGATTTCAGTTTTGATTGTAAAATTTGTGCTTCAACCTGAGAGGAACTGGGTTGGAGAAACTTTGGTTTTCTTTTCGACAGAGAGACATTTCCGTTTTGAATTTTAAGATTCATATTTTCCTACATGTGGCGAAGACCACTCAAAGGAAAAAGAAAAAAATTATTTTGATGCATCCTCAATTGTTGCAGCTTAGGGCTATGTTGTGGTTAAATTATCCTTGCAAATGTTTTATCAAATATCAATCAGTTAGCGATGTTTTCTTTGATCCACTCCAGCTGACAGCCCTTTTGAGTTCTAGGCTGAGTTCAGTTGGAGAATTGCCAGTGGCATCTTCTTGTGTGTCATCTCCTAGTTAGACATCTCCTCCTGTTAAATTGCCCATTTAAAGATGGTTAGGAGGATCAGTGCCGTAGTCCCTTTTGTTTATTTCTTTTAATTCCTACTAATAATTTTTGTTGTTGTTGTTGAACCCTCCCCCCTGCTACTTGTGGACTGGTTATAGCAATAAGTTTACTGTATTACTGCCATATAATTACTTCTCTTCTGTGTGCTCCTTTTCTTGATGCTGTTTTCTAAGCAAGAAAAATATTATCGTATTTATTAATAGAAATTCAATAAATAAAAAAAACCCAATGTGAATTAGAGGTGTGCATGGAAAAATACATCATTTCATTTGCTTTATAGTTTCACTTTCCATTTATATTGTTTTATATTGAACATATATCATTTTGTTTTGTTTTTAGTATGTGCTATTCTATACATTTTTTTCATGTTTCAAAATGACAGCCCATCCTTAATGTGCATGGGATGAATCACCTACTTAAAATGCAGTAGATTTTAAATTAAGTTATAAGGAGAACACTGATGTAGCATTGTAAGATACACATCTCCTAATAAGTACGTAGGCCATCTCTAAATTTGAAAGGGGGTGGGTGTGGAAATGAGTCTTTTCACCAGTGATGAGGAAGAAAAATGGAGTGGTTTGTTTAAAAAAAAAACCAAAAAACAATTCCTCAAACAGATTTTTCAAACACTGGATAGTGAAGACAGGTATGTTACGGTATACCTCTAAATACAGAAAAATGCTTTTTCTAAAAAGAATATACGCTCCAACAGTGGATTCCCTGGAATGCTTTCAAAGTTTTGCAAATCAAAGGGATATACCTACTATTATACAAGGGGACTTCAAGCCACCACTAGATTTGGTAGTGATGTGAGTTAGTTGGGAGGGAGTAAGATGGTGAACACAAGGTAATGCGCTCTGAGCATTCCTGTGTGTTTTCCCCTTGCCATTACCTTGTGTGGTGATGGTGAAACATAAAGGGAAGGTGTGTATTTCTCTATTGAGGTTTACTGTATACGACTGAGACCACTGAGAGTATTTTCACCAGACTCTAGGGATGCTTTGGAGCCTAGTGGATAGTCTTTGGAGGTGCCAGCAGGGGAAGGAGAGGCATTGCTTGAAACATCATTCAGTTTCTCATTGCTTGAAACATCATTCAGCCAAGAGCAGAGAACCCTTCCAGCAATGAAATCCACATCCAGGGTCCTACAAATGACACCAAAACACCAATGGGAAGGAGGACTCCATCTGAGCAGCACATTGACCACAGGATTAGCGGAGGGGCAGGTTGCACCATGGAGTTTTTCCTGGGATTTCAAATGGGAACATGTAGTCTGGGCAAGATATATACAGTTTTGGGAGCTGCTATAGATGTTTTGGGTCTACAGGTTCTGTGTGAAGGGCAGTGTTTAAAATGGCCAAAACCAATTGTTTGAAAATTAGATCCTCTTTCAGTTTAACATGGATGACTTTGACCAAGCTCCAAAAGGTCAGCTTGTAGAAAGTATGGGATACAACTGATGGACTTGAGAAGTTCTTTTGTTATCAAATACAGAGGTTCTTCTCTCAACTTCAAAATACCACGAAAAAAATAACTGCTTTGAATGCTAAGGTAGAAACTAGTACTAGACATATTGATGAGATTTAATGAATATTACAAAAATACAGGATAATGAAGAATGTTTAATAAAGGACAGTTATTTGCTATATGATCAAACAAAGACTTGAGGATACAGCTAGACATCAAGACTGAGGTTAATTCGTTTTTCAAAAATATACACTGCTACACCTTTCTTTAAAAGATATGTGGTGAAAGTGTTAAAAATTCCTGAGAAATCTTTAACCCTTGTCTTACAGCCTATTTCATGCTCCCTCGTAAAAATGGGAGAACTGGTTTATTTTCAGAGCCCTCAGCTCTCATTTGATTTCCCAAACTTAACTTAGATTCTAGACGGGGAAGAAGAGAAACCAATTTGGACTACCGTATTTCCACGACAATAACCCGCCCACGTATATAACCCGCCCACACACATAACCCGCAGGTTTTCAAGATTTATGTAAAAAAGTTTTTATATACCCCGCCTCCTCATATAACCCGCACACTGACCTTGCGCACTCTGCGCGCCGTGTACAGCCCCATGCCCAGCATTTTCATGGCCTGCCCCGGGGTGCGAGCCTACAGCGGAGCTCCCCTTTTCGATCCAGACATCACCGGGTTACCTGCAGTTTTGTGCTCGGCGCGTGCTTTCACTCTTGCCTTGCTCCTGCGACGTTCGACACCACCGGACGCGTGTAGGGGTTGCTGCGGCTTCCTCCTCGCGCATCGCTGTGTTCCTTGCAGGGCTTGAGTGCTCTCCTTTTTGTTTCAGCACGCGCCTTCACTCAGCCTTCCTTCTTCAGCGTCCCGATTGCCAGCGGTCGTCTGCAGGGATTTTGCCGCAGCGCCCCTCTCTTCTCTCCCAGCCAATGGCACAGCTCTTACAGTGTTGCGAGATTTGTACCTCGCGCTCCCTTGGCAACGTTTACAGTTGTGCGCGTGGCGGCCCTGATACAGGGCGTTTGTCCTTCTACCTAAGCAGCATTTCTTTCGGGGCTATTACGGTATCGTATAAATTTAAAAAAAATAATAATAATAATACCTGAATTGCCTTATTGAATTGCCTTATTGAATTGCCTAATTTTACAGCAGCGGTTAACATCTCTCTCCCCCCGCCGGGGCGGGGGGAGAGAGATGTTAACCGCTGCTGTAAAATTTTTTCTGGATAACCCGCCCACGTTTATACCCCGCGGGGGGCATGCGGGGTAGGTAAAAACGCACATAACCCGCGGGTTATGTGCGTGGAAATACGGTACTTTAATTGCTAATTTTGTTTTATATCCCATTAGAGATTGGGTTCTATGATTGTTTTTAAGCAATGGGAGATGTTATGGAGTCTCAATTTAGTGGAACCTTGGGCTGACCTGCAGGAGACTGGGAAAGGTGGTCAAAGTCTCTAGTATACGGCAGGCCGGGAGGCAGATGTTCAGGCAGGACGTAGAGGTGCTCTTCACTCTGGAAGCTGGTACTCCCCTGGGAGGAGCCCATAGGAGTCCAGCCGCTTGGACTTAGGCGGCTTCACCCTTGGAAGCCGGAGCCCCCCCAGGAGGAGCCTGTAGGGGCCTGGCCACTGGAACTTAGGCGGGTTGTTGATCAAGACCAGGAACTGGAACCAGACTAGGACAGTAGCTTAGTACTGTAACGGGACTCGGGTTCTGGAACCAGACAGGAAGTATAGCAGGGCTCAGGTACTGGAACCAAGCAGGAACTGTAGCAGGACTCAGGTACTGGAACCAAGCAGGAACTGTAGCAAGGCTGGAGTACTGGAACCAGGCAGGAACTGTAGCAGGTAGCTTAGCAGGCAAGCAGAAACCAAGCAGGTACTGTAGCAGGCAAGCAGGAACCAAGCAGGTACTGTAGCTGGCAAGCAGGTACCATAGCAGGCAAGCAGGAACCAAGCAGGTACTGTAGCAGGCAGGCAGGAACCAAGCAGGTACTGTAGCAGGCAAGCAGGAATGGAGCGAATAGCAAGGCAGGTCACTCCGGGGCACAACGCAAAAGGGAACCGGGAGGTAAACCCGTTGCAAGGCAAAGACTGAGGGTCCACGGCCGGCTTATCAAGGCTACGGCGTCTGACGTCAGGAACTGGGCGGAGTCACCTCTGGCAGGAAACGGCCTAGAAAGGCGTCCAAGTGGCGCGCACGTGCGCCTAGGGGCAGGGCATCTGTGGGAGGCTTCCCGGCGGCGCAGCCCCCACCGAGACGCCATCGAATAGGCCGCAAACCAGCCCTCCAGAAGCGGGAGCAGGTCCAGGAGCTTGGAGGTAAGGGTCTGGCCGCGGCGCTCGCGGCCAGAACCAAAACAGGAGACCCATTTTCTAAACTGGAAAATATGAGCATTTCCAGATGTAGCAAACAGAATGCAGAAGAAATAGTAACAGTTTTTCTTAAATATCACTGAGAGTCAGCATATTAAAAAATGGCAGCGACTGAGTTTTGTGGTAGTTTTGCCCCATGCATGGACTTTAACTGGGGCAAAGTAACCCATGAGCTCCGCCACCACCTTTTTGGAGATGCTAAGAGTGGGCCCAGCATGAATCTTGCTTTTCCCTGCCTCCATCGGGAGGGAGTTGCTGGGGGGGGGGGGGGGGAGAAAAGAAGTCCATAGGTCATTGGGGTCCTTTCTCTTTGGTGGAGGGAGGGCAGGAGAGGGGGGAAATGTAACGAGCCATTGGGCACTTTCTCTTTGATGGGGTGAAGAGAAGGAGAGAAAAGAGCATTTTCAGCAGATCATCAGGCCCTTTTTCTTTGTTGGGGAGATCTCTGGCCTTCCATAGAGCCTTTCATCTTTGAGGGAAGGTCAAGGGAAGCAGGAAGGATGGGATATCTCCAGTTGACCCTTGGTTCCCTTTCTCCTTGTCCCAGGAAGTGTTAGGGAGCGCTAGGAGAACGGTCCCATTTAAGGGGAATGTGTGTCCTTAGGCCATGGCACAACCCCAGAGGGTTCCAAGGCGGTACTGAGGCAGGCAAGACGTGTCCAAGCATGGGTGGAAACTGAAGGTTCGAACTCTCCACCGGACCTGCATGCTTTCAGGAAGACCAACAATGCAATGGTGGTCTTTGGATGGTCCTCCAACCATTCCAAGCCCTTTCAGACCTGCCGCTGGGTAACGACAATAAGCGGCAGGCTGGATGGAGGACATGGGTAGATGAGGAACTTGGAACATGGAAGACTCAGACGAGGAACATGGAACGTAGAGACTCAGATGAGGAACTTGGAACTCTGAGTGCTAGGGAGACTCAGACGAGGACTCAAAATGAGGAAGTTCAGGATCAAGGTTCAGGATCGAGGACTAGGTTGAGGCTATGATGCAGCGCGTCGTACACAGCCCATCACAGGGCAGATCCACGAGGCTGGTCGCGGACCACGCTTGATGCAAGACAGACTCCAGATGGATACGAAATTGAAGCTGGAACATGGTGAAGATTCAGAAGAAGCCTGCACCAAGACGTGCCCTACACAGCCGCCCATGGCTGGTCACGGATCACGCTGGAGCGGAGCAGGTTCAAACAGAGTCTTAGGCATGGACGGAGCAGCCACAAGGGAATCCAAGGGCTGGAACGAGATTCAGGAGGGAGAGCCAAGATGAAACTTGGCTTCAAACAGGAAGATTCAAGAGACAGGACCAAGACGAGACTTGGCGTCACGCAGGATGACCCTCCGGAGACTTGTGATGTGGAGGAGAAGGCAGGCCTGTGCCATGACATGGCACGTCAGGAAAGGTGGTGATGAGGAACCAAGGGCTCAGGACATCAAGACAGGATCATCACGGAACATCAGGACTGGCAGGAACATGAAGACTGGATCATAGACATCAGGACAAGCAACGAAGACTCAGGAATCAAAACAGGGCATGTAACTCCAATGAAGAAACGAAGACCTGATGGAGCGCTGGAAGACGAGACTTCCAGGGACATGGAACTCTGATGCAAGGCAAAGCAAGACTGAAGGTGAAGCCCTTTTATAGGGCTAACCAGAAGACGCCCAGGATGACATCATCAGGTGGGGCCCGGGGCATATCTGGCCGCGGGCCCTTTAAAATGAGGTGAAGAGGTGCACGCCAGTGCCTAGAAGTAGGCAGGAAGCAGAAACAGCTGATGGAAGCAGGCACTGGCAGGGATGGCCTCCCTGCTGTCTGAAGACCCCAGCTGACTCTCGGCTCCCTACTGCGAGGGATAACAGGGCTAGGAGTGGCCTCCTGGCTGCTTAGGAGGTCGGAAGTGTGGCAGTCCAGGCCGTGACTGCCGCAGGAGTGGAAAGTCGGCAGCAGGTGTCTCAGCGGCTTCCCAGCTGCGTGGGAACATGGCAGCTTGCTGGAGAAAGGAGAGAGGCTGCTTGCGGCTCGGCTCGTAAGCAGTGTCACAACAGGGAGGTGGTATTAAATCTCCCCTGCCATCCAGCCCTTTCACTTCAGCCCTGTTTGCAACTGGGATTTCAAGACTATCTGGACCGGCCAAAAAATGTAATACCTGGTCCAAACCTGGGGAAAATAGTGGGTGTGGCGAAGATACCACCCTACTGTGTATGAGCCCAGTAAATTCTCATTTGCATATAGGTAAGTGATAATTTATCTCTATTTATATATTTAAATGGAAAATAATAAAAATGAAGATGCTGTGAGAGGAACCTCCTTGAAATATGGATAGAAAATAACTAACAAATATAGTCGCTCATTTATTATACACAGGCATTGTAGCTTTCTGTGTTCACAACATTAAGTAAAATCTCTTCCTAGCTCACAAATTTTATTCCTTCTAACTCCAGGCACCCCAGAGAAAGAAATGACTAAATCTCCTTTTAATAGCTGCTGTCAGGAGTTTTGCTCCGCAAAGCCTATTTCAGCAGTTTTCCGGAGTAATATATGACTTTTACTTGATTAACAGTCATTTTATAACTAGGGTAATTGACCACAAATCAGAGAAATGTCATAATGTAGCAAGGAGAACATCCCTGTCTCCAACATGGCCCTGGCTTGGCTTCCTGGAAGATATATTACTTGAATGGTTTACGGATTGTTATCACTTTAACTAATGTACTACCTGAAGCGCAAAAAAAAAAAAGAGATATCCTTAAAGTAATGAGCTCGTCTGCCTTCTCATTTTGCATGGAGTGAGTGCCATCGGTATTTCACACCAGCTCTTCTAGTCAAGACTTTGTACAGCATGGCTCATGAGGTTGGTCTTCTGTCAACACTGCTGCAGGTTTAGTTTCACTGTAGTACATTAGCAGTGGGCACAGCTAGGAGGCCTTGCAATGCCAGCACATTTCCAGCAGTGAATTCCATTTGCCAGAAAACTGATCTCTTCAGAATAGATAACCTTTGCATATATATATGTTTTTATCCTGTTAATCATTGCCCATTTTTTTTTTCCACTTAACCAGTGTGACATGAGTACCAGACTGTATCAGGCAAATGTCAAGGAGTTATCAAACACACAGAATGGTTTGCATCCTCCCTTTCAGAGATGGACGGAAACAATCAGCATAACCCTATAGAGCAGCTCTGGAAGTCATATTAGTCCGGAGAAAATTAGAGTCTTAGGGGCATATGCAACAAAGCTCATGCCAAAAGAAAATAGCATTAAGTTCACAAAACCATTTAACATGCAAGTGTTTTTGTATCGGCATGTTACATTTTGGCCACATTACTGAGACCACAGCAGTGGCATGCATGGTAATTCCAAAAACAACTACTGTGTACGCTGCTACTGTTTCAAATTGCCTGTGCTAGGCAATCCAACATGAAAGGCCACTTAGCAGAAAGGATTTCCACTCTTCCTCCCACGTATGCCAGAACAATGCTCTCCCTTCCACGTGCTAAGAATCCCTGTCTTTGAGGGAGAGGGATTTCTCCCTCACATCTAATCAAGTAATGACCTCTCCCCCCCCCCCCCCCCCCCCCCGTGAAAAAATAAAAGCCCCTCCCCCATATCTGTCCAGAGTCTGAGGCCCTCCCCCTGCCAAGATCAAATCCCCATATCCCATCTAAATTCGAGGCCCCCCCCCCCCCCCAAGATCCACTCTTTCCCCATAGCCCCCATATATTCCTCCTACCCTGAACTCCCAAGGCACCCCTCCGGAAAATACTCTTACCCTTCCAGAAGATTTGAGGTCTTCATGGAACACGTTAAAGCAAAGCCCTCCTGCCTGCAGCACAGCTCTTTGCTGAATGGTGTCCCCTAGCAGCGTGGGATGGGCGGGCATGCCCAGGGCTACTTGTAAGGATTGGATCTTGTGGAGAGTCTAGACTCTGGCAGCAGGTGAGGGAATGCTTAGGGCCTTGGTACGGAGGTCATTTTGTTTCAGAGGGATGCCTGATTTGGAAAGGGGAGTATCACTTCCAGAGTGGGGGGTTTGGTTCATCAGAAGGGTGCCTAACTTGGGGGATTTCCTCCTCTGCTATGAGAGAGAAGGGAGTGAGAGAAGAAAAGAGATGGATGCCTCAGAGTCTTGCAATGGGAGGGCGGATTCTTGCAACGGGAGGGAGAGATATGCGCCAACAGGGAGGGAAACCAAAAATCCCCCCCTGCTAAACAGCCTAATCAATTCAGGCCACTTAGCACAGGGGACTTCGCGCCTTACTCTGCACGGTAGCTAGTTAACAGAAGGTCCTAGCTGGTTTACTAACAGCATGGAGAATGCGCATGTTGCAATATAGCAAGAACCTGCATGTTTGCATATGACTTTCCTAAATCTGAAGGTATGGGCTTTCAATTTTTTTACATCCTACCGATCAAATCACTTGTGATTTGGGGATTTTACTGACTGTATGCTACTTAGGGAGTGAAGGAGTAGCCTAGTGGTTAGAGCAGAGGGCTATGAACCAGGTGACCAGCATTTAAGTCCCGCTGTCGCTCCTTGTGACCTTGGGCAAGTCACTTTACCCTCTATTGCCTCAGGTACAATCTTACCCCCTCATTTATCAAAATGCACTAAGGCGTTTTTGCATGTGATAAGCCCTTAACGCATGCGAAAACACCTTTAACGCATGCAATAGCACCATATCATATGGGGCGATGCAAATCCGAAAAAGAGGAGGAGTGGGCTGGGTTTACTGTTTTGCAAAGCTCTATTGCACGGCTTTAACTACAACTTTTTCAGTAGCATTAAGCTATGTGATAGCTTGCATTAAAGCTGTATCACCCTTGGGGGGGGGGGGGGGGGGGGGAAGAAAAGAGAGAGAGAGCCATAACACCATCACCCTAGATACGTATTTATATCTCTATGGGAAGCCCACCTAGTAACTCGAGGTGAGGTATAGGTATTAGTGCAGGGGGTTAAGGACCACTTTGACATTCAATGTGAGACATACGAACAGAACAGTGCTCTCTTATGAACATTTGATGACCCTCGGAGTGAGGAAACTCACCCAAAGATGAGATTTGTGCAATGTTCTTTCAACCTAGCTTGATGTTACCCAGGTAGAGAGTCCATCAAGCTAGGTTGAGAGAACACTGCACAAATCTCATCTTTGAGTGAGTTTCCTCACTCCGAGGGTCATCAAATCTTCACAAGAGAGCACTGTTCTGTTCGTATGTCTCACATTGAATGTGAAAGTGGCCCTTAACCCCCTACACTAATACCTAAAACTCACCTCGAGTTACTAGGTGAGCCTCCCATAGAGATATAAATATGTAACTAGGGTGCTGTCATTATGGCTAGTGTCTCTCACTCTCTCTCTCTCTCTCCTAGTAGTAAACATGGTCCCCCTCCACAGGTTGTATGTAGGAAATACCACATTCTGGCACTTATCTCAAAGTATGAAAAAGTTATCACAATTTGCAGTAACTTAGCTCTTCACAATAGTATAATTGCAATAAACTCCCTATTACCATAAAACACACCCCTTTTCCCATCACATGCACTATTTTCCACATTTTGATAAATCCAGGCCTTAGATTGTAAGCCCTCTGGGAGTAGGGAAATACTACAGTACCTGAATGTAATGCACTGCAAAAAGTAGAATATAAATCTAAATAAATAATCATATTGGGAATGCTTAAAAAAAGCAGCTTTTGTTATTTTGAGTGGAGATAAAGGCATCTATTGTAGTTTTTTTTTTTAAAGAAGTAGGAAAAGCATGCAGAAACATAGCATCAGGAATGCTTTCCAAAATAAATTTGCAGAAGAGGGTATTGGTGCTGTTATGTTAAAATAGTTACATCCAGTTAATTGTAGCCATTTTAACACTGCAGCATTCTGCATCAAATTAGTTAAGTAAATATTACATTAAACAGCAGATTATTAACATTCTAATGCACTTCAGGACACAGACCCAAATTTAGTGCTAGAAAATATTCTAGATTAGATTCTTTAAGGACACTATCCCACGCTAGTCAATATTTAATCTAATTTCTTTAGAAAGTATTATTCTTTTGATAATTAAGTCCATTCAAGATTTATATGTTTTCTTATGGTTAGTAATATAAATCTTATTAAACTTAATAAATAAAATATATCTCATCCACTACTTTCCTGTCCATTTGCCTTGGGCATTTCATACCCCTGTAAAATCTATGAGTTCCACAGTGTAATTTATAATATAGCACAGCGTGATAAGAAAGTTTCCCCCGTTTTGACCAAAGCCTTAGACAAAGGCGCTTCACACATGCAAAAATAGTAATAGCAATGTACTTATACAAAAACTGAATAAAAAGGAAGCCCAGCTGGTTACCTTTCACATCATTTGCAAGCTTTTTGGCTTCATTCAGGACTCTGAAGCTTTTCTGAAGAGAGCTCTTGGCTCCATCTTTTAACGACCCTTGGGGACCAGTTACCTATAAACAAAAAAGGAAATGTCACTTAGCAATATGGCAGCAACTATATATAGCTCCATGTCCAAAAGCACAAGCTGAGCGAGTCCTGGCTTTAGCCCCTGCCGACACGCGATCCTCTGACACAGCAGCAATGGCTGCTGTGTCGGACGACTCTGGCCCCACCCACGCCCCACCCCTGGACCGTTCCTTTTGCAAGCCCCGGGACTTACAAGTGTCCTGGGGCTTTACGTACGTCGCCAGGCCTTTTTAAAATAGGCCTGGCGCGCTCAGGGCTTTTAAAATCCGGCCCTAAGATGCCTGGAATGCACACAAACTCTCCCTCAGAAAGTTACGCCTGCTCTAGCATGGGTAATTTACAAACAAACTTTCTTAGAGCTTAACTTTCATGATCATTTATGGGAACAAAACGCATTTTGAAAATCCACTGGCAGGATATATAAGTAAAACAATGTGGGAAACCTGACCTTGCGTGGACTTTTACTCAACCTTGCAAGAGACAGTTTTGGAGCAGGGGAAAAGATATAAATGTATACTTTTGATTTTCGAAAACATGCGTGTAAAGCTGCACGTACAAAGTGACACCTTCTGAAAGCAGGGTTTGACTCATCTTATAAATCCATGTGTGGAGCAGCCAAACCCATGAATTATGTGCATAAGTCCACTTATGCTAAAGTCCACTTATGCTAAAATCTATGAGGTTCGTATTCAAAATTGTTTAGCCAGATAACTCAGATGTTCTGGAGGCATAACTGGGAGGAGCTGAGTTAGCCAGCTAAGTTATCTGGATAAATCCGATAGGCAGCTAGGTAGAGAGTGAATCAAACTAGGTCGAGGGTACAATCTACAAATCTCATCTTTGTGTATCTTTCCTCACTCCAAATCACATCAAATCTTCACTGATGTGTACAGTGCTGTTCGCACCTCTGATTGTGCATGTAAAACCGTCCCGTCCCCCCCGCAAACTCTAGCCCACCACCAAAACCTCACCCCGAGTTACAAGTTGCCCCTCCTTCAGTAGTATAAATGGTTTACTTATAAGAGAACCTTATAAAGAGTCTCTCTCTCTCCCTCCGTCCCTCTCCCTAATGGGATTTATGCTAAAAATCCAGTTTTGGGCACATCACAAAGCAATTTACTCTTGCCTTTCAGGAAAAATTTTGACATATGCATCTCGCGATGCATTATTTATCACGGGATTAGGGCCCTAACACGATTTGATAAATGACCCTGTAGGAAGCAAGGTAAACATGTCCAGCTAGCTTAGCTGGGATATTCAGTGGCATGGCTGCACCACTGAATATACCCGGATAACTCTGAGCTAGCTGGATACGTTTATCTGACTAACTGTAGAGCTGCTCGATAGCAGGTCTAACCTATCCTACTAACTCAGCCAGAGAAGTCTTAACATTCCTACATCTCTGGCTTAAGCTAGCAAGATAAGTAGCTCCTCTCCAGAATGCCCCCATCCCGCCCACCACTTAGATAGATAACTATTTAACCAGACAAATAGTTATCTAGCAAAATTGGGCTGTTGAACACAGCTGAATATAAAAATTCTGACATTTAGCCAGATAAGTCACAACTTATCTGGCCAAGGGGCGTTGACTATTGACTTCTAAAGATATAAAGTACCTGCAGACTTTAGCCCTATGCGAGCTGTTTAAAAATCTCCCTCTCTAATACAAGAGTATGCCTAGCCCCAGATTGCATAAAAGTATTTATGAAATCAGGTTATATGCATACTTTCATGCAAGCTGAGTCCTGGACTAATTTTATAGCAGCCGTTTACCATAGTGCGCTTGCTGCCTTGCTCTGCACCCAAGCTTTGGGGTTTAGGTGGCACTCTTCTCCCTGCCTTGCCCCTCACTATTTGTCTTGGGGTGCTGGATACTGTGCTTGCTGCCTTATCTCTCACTGTGCAAGCTTTATGTGCATAAACCTTATGGTTTATAAACCTTATGGTAGGGAAGAGTCCTCCTCAACAACCACTGTCCAATGTTTATGTTAAAATAATGCGGTACCACTACCTCCTTCACAGCAGCCTATCTAGGATGCTGTATAATGGCCTGGGTTAGCAGCATATTAAGGGGTTGTAACATAGCAGTGCAACCTGCAGACTCCGGATGAAATCTGAGCACGGTCACTGTGTTTGACTCTTATGATTCTCTCCACTACCTCAAGCTTCACCTTAAGGTTAACCTTTCTATATTTTACTCTTCATCTCTATACTGCATGTTGGGTAAGGATTAATCATTTCCTGTCATGCCATACTGGGATTAGTTGTGCTTTCTCTCAATGTAAAGCACAAAGGAATGCAATTCATAGCAGAGCTACCATGGAAAAAAGAATTCTCATTCTTCCCCCCCCAAAAAAAATCCTTCTAATAAGAAGAAATGCTTACAAAAATTAATTTTCACACATTTTTCTTGCCATGAAAATGTAAGGAATGCATAAACCAGATTAGTATGCAAAATCCAAAATACTGATCTCTGAATGTCATTACATATGACCAGTTAGGTTTAGAATTGATTTTTAAAGCCTTTTCATATGAGAGAATGAAATGTAAAGGTCACATTTACATACAAAAACGTAGCTGGAGGTGAATAAGAGGCTATGTAATTAGACTTGGCCTGACAATTGTGCCAGAATCTTTGATTGCACTTTGAAAAAAGCTAACATTTACATAGCCAGTTTCATGCACCATACTGAAAAAAATAGATTAATGATGGCACTCTATTTTACTACAAAAAACAGAGTCCCATTTACTAACTGGGATCTCCAGACTGTTGAATAAGCAAAGTATGAATTAACAACACACAGTAGGTATGTGACAAAGTGTACATGTGTTGTGCAGTATAGTCCCTAGAATTGTTATATGGATTACGTTCTTTGTTAGCATTGCTCAACCTGAGACTTGAATTCATGCTAAAGTAGATCTCAGCATTTCTGACTTAGGATGACTTTAGGCACAAGAGGAGTCAATTTGCACACTGCAGTCGGTGCTAGCTACATTGTACAAATCAATCACTTATAAGGTCTAAAATTCTTTAATGATGTCAGTTTTACAATGTGTCTGTAACACCACCCCCCAAATCCCAACCCACCTCCCGAAAACTCACCCGAAAAAGTGCCCTCTTACAATGGTCCATATTGGAGTGTCAGACTGAGCCTTATAAAGAATCTCTCTCTCTCAATATTCATGAAAAGTATTTTATAACTTTTGCGTATACTTTATAAAATAGCACGTATCTTTGCACGCGTTTATGGGTGCATGCGTGGCCTTTGTAAAATCTACCCGTTAAAGTATTATGTAACAATTCTTTGATTATGAATGAAGTTCATCTCAATTTGTGTCAGTTTTTAAATTTTACATACGCTTGACCCAAAAGCGATTTCTGAGTTATTGTGAGTTTTTTGTGAAAGAGAAAGAAAAACTCAAGCCATTGACTTCTCTGATGCATATAATTATATATACTGTATATATATATATATACATATATATATGTATTTCTGGTTGAGTATGAAACAAAAAAGTTTTCCCATATAAAGTACTCAGAATATATTTATCAAATGAATTTGCCACAAATTCTTTGCCTGTTTCTAGATGTGAGTCTCTTCTGTAATCCCCCTCCCTTTCACCCACAATTTTCCCAAGGGCAGGGAAGCTCCTTTTTTAAAAAAAGAAAAACATCCTTACCAGCTGTATTGCTTCATTTGCACTAGCCTTGGCTTCTTTAGCAATGTTTTCTGCGTTATCAATAGAGTCCTTGATGTTACTGTAAGCTTTGAAAGCCACTGTGGCATTGAAGGAAAGGTTTTTAGCTTCAGCAAGGATCCTGAAAGGTAAAACAGAGCATATCATAGAAAACTACAGTCAGAACGCAGGGAGGTTTTTATTTATTTTAGGATTTCTAGTCTGCTTTTTGTGGCTTGGCAGTCACTTCAAAGCAAATTACAGTATAGTTAGGTTGGGTTACATAACATTCATTTTATTTACATATAGTTTGCAGAAAAGTTAAATCACTTATACAGTGTTAATTCTAGCTACATATATTTCCTGTGATTAAGTCCAGTGGCACGACATTGGTCTATAATGTGATGAATGCTTAAGGTAGTAAATCACATGCTGGCTGCTGCAGTTATTGTTTTGAATATTATGGTTCTCATAAATTCTTTGTCTTTTGATAGATCCTGTGGGGTGAAAATTCCACCCTGCCCCCCCCCCCCCACCCTCTCAGCTGAAAGGCTAAATCTACCTCCCTAGTTTTACTAGGATATCCCAGGGAGAAGAACAGGAGAGCAATTAGGTCAACTATCCCAGAGTGCTCCCATAGCTGACTTAAATCTAGCCGGCTAAGTTTAGACAGCTAGATTTAAGCCTTTCAGCCGCAGCTTAGCAGGCTAGGTTGTGGCTGACATTTTTATTTAAAGATAGCTAGTCCTTTGAATATAGACACCAGTATGCCGAGATCTCAGCGGTACTACAGTTTTTATATGTAAATGGTTTTACATATAAATAAGCCATATATTGTATTTGTAATGGTACTTACTGTATGGTGTAAACTCCAGGTCTAGATGTTCCATTTGAAGGTGATAAGACCAAAGGCAACGCAAATCTGTATTTCTCAGATTACAAAAATTCTACTTCACTGGGTGTATATCTAGTTCCACCTTCACAATTCGGGAGCCTTAAATGATTTTTCTGATATTTGTTTAAGCCTTTTTCAAAGTACTTGGAATTCTCCAGCCTTCCTAGTGCATGCTAATTTAGAGTGTTGAACTTCCCGGCCGCGTTCGCACCACAGCCGGTCATGCGCACCTCTCCCATCCATCTACCAGCTCCGGGTTCACTCCCTCTGCCATGAGTTTGCGGCATCCCCGACTCCCCTGCTCACCGTCTCCAACACCGGCCTCACAGCAGAGCTCCCGGAGAGGCTCCGTGTCTTCCAGCTCCTCGGCCGCGCACCTAGGCGCACGCGTGGCTGACGACACTCTACTTAAAGGGCCAAGCACGGGAAACCCGAACCCGGCACTCCACGCTGACATTACACTCCCTCTGTATAAAAGGGAAGGCCTGTTCCCCTGAACCGTGCCTTGGCAATCGGATCGTACACTCGGTGTCTCTAGTTTGCCTTCCTGCATTCCAGTGTCTTTGCTCTTGGTCTCCTGTTCCAGTTCCTTTGTTCCAGTGTCTCTTTTGTTCCAGCGTCTCCTGTGTCTCCTGTTCTAGCGTCTCCTGTGTCTCCTGTTCCTTCATCTCTCCATTCCTGGTAGTGCCCTTCGGACTGATCTCACGGTACTGAACTCTGCCTGAACTCCGACTACTCTTGATTGCCGCCTGGAACTTGACCTTTGTCTGATCTGACTATGCCCGGACTGACCTCTGTTACCGACCCTGCTTTGGCTGACCATCCTGGACTGATACTCTGGCCTTGATCCTTGCTATACACTTGGACACTGTCTTCTGGCTTCCTGCGATCTCTGGATTTCCCTGTCTGCACACCGACCACACACCCTTGTTCGTGGTGGCCACTCCCTTGAACTTTCTTGGAGATCCTGCGAGGCCCACCTAAGACCAGGTGGCCCGAGTAACCAAGGGCTCAACTTGAGGGAACCCTGGGTTGCTATTGGCAAAGCTCCAGCTAGCCTCTGTCTCCTCCTGTGCTCTGCCTCCTGGTGGCAGGCGCTCTCCGGGTATGACCGGAGGGCCATACCAATCCTGCACCAGGCCAAGGGACAACCTCCAGCGCAACACAGAGAGCTTTGGTTGCATTGCATTAGCACAAAGAAATGTACAGTAAATTTGTTAATATTACTTCCCATTATCTCTGGCCAAACCTATATTCCACTTATTCAGAACCCCCTTATTTGGGTTAATAATCCTAGATACTGATCAACTTGGAGGTAGGGTAATATCTATTTAGAGCTACTATTTAGGGCACCCACCTTTCTCAAGGTCAGAAAGAACAGGCGATTCAGGCATGATTTTATTTGGCTCTTTTCTCAAAGGGAATTTTTTTCTTAAGAAACTCAAAATATTTTGAAACAAGAATTAAAGAGCTTGGGTTGGATTAGCTGTCTCTTACAACCTAAAGACAGGCTATTGCAGTACTGACATACAAAGAAGCTGAAACAATCAACCAAATTTTCTTAACTGCAGAGGTTACAAAGTGAAACAACAAACTGGATGGATAACAAAAAAACGGGACCCATTAGCTGCTCGTCATGCGGGGTTATTTTCTTTAGCCTTACATAGTTCAAACTATCTCGTTTGATGTCATGACCAACTGCAGCAGTTACTGTGTCTGTTAGTCCATTGCACTGAGATATGTGAATTTGGAAATAAAGTGGACAAGAAAACTATTCCATTAGGCAGTGCTAAAGGACAATCAGCTAATAAGCTCAATTGACTGGCAGTTGCATGTCGCATCAGGAGCAAGGTGGAGAGTTTTAGCATTTTTCAACCAGAGCTAAAAATGCTTCAGCAGAGATTCAATCCATCCAACTGGTGGAATAACTTTCATAAAAGATCTCCAATCGGATCTAAACTTGAGGAGACAGTGTAGCACTGGCTTGACATCTACTCTATTGAAAATGACCTTGATCCAATAAACAAGAGGTCATTTTCAATAGGGTAAAATTTGAACAGCGCTAAAAAGCCATGGGACAGATTTTAAAAGCCCTACACGTGCCGAGCCTATTTTGCATAGGCCTGGTGATGCACGCAAAGCCCCGGGCCGAGCGTATGTCCCAGGGCTTGAAAAAAGGGGCGGGGCTGTGGAGAGGCCTCCTTAGGGCTGCTAGGTCAGGGGATCGCGTGTCAGCACTTGGCTGGCAGGCGCAACTTGTAAAATAAAGGTTAAAGGGGGGGTTTAGGTAGGGCTGGGGGGCAGGTTAGGTAGGGGAAGGAAGGGGAAGGTGGGGGGGGCGGAAGAAATTTCCCTCCGAAGCCGCTGCGATTTCGGAGTGGCCTCGGAGGGAACGGGGAAAGCCATTGGGGCTACCCTAGGGCTCGGCGCGCGCAGGGTGCACTAGTGTGCACCCCATTGTGCGCACCGACTCCGGATTTTATAACATGCACGCGGCTGCGCGTGCGCATGTTAAAAAATCGGGCGTACATCTTAAAATCCAGCCCCATGATTTTCATATCCTCCTGTGTTTAAATCAAAACCCCCACACACGTAATTTACCAAACATCGAATTATTAATTTATTATGGTTCCCAAAATGGGTCATGATAAAACTGCAGCCAACTTTTACCATAAAAGATCTAACAACATCCACAGTGCTAGCTTAGAGGGCAAAGACGTCTTAAGTAATCGTGTACGTCCCCAACGCATTCCCACTGAATTCCTTGTGTCGTTATTGGAGCTTGTGCTTTTTAACAATTACTTTTCTTACCAGCGGGAATATTATCTCCAGATCCACGGAGTCGCGATGGGGTCCCCAGTTGCCCCCGACATCGCCAACTTATATGTTTCAAAATTTGAGGAAACAGTAATATATCCATCCCCTCTCTTCAAGTTTGTTACCCAGTGGTCTAGATACACAGATGACATATTTTTCATCTGGCATGGCCCTCAAACATACGTGCATATTTTTGCTTTCACACATATAAAAAGGAAGTGGCCTAGGGGCGTTCCAGGGCGGGGCCAACATTCACACACGTAAGTTGCTATTTTAAAAGAGACGCAGGTAGATTTGCCAACTTACTTGTGTAAATTTTCACCTGCTAATTATCGTGCAAATGTGATATTAAACGTATTCATTGTGTACTATTGGCCGGATGGGAGGTATGGGTGAACTTGGGTGGAGTTCAGGCTGAAGGACCAGGAAGGTCTTTATGACCTAGAGAAGGTGTGGATGAACTGCTGGACTAATTGGCTAAAATGGTAATTTCACTTATGCACACATGTATTAAAATATACTTGTATCCCCAAGATGAAAGTCCCATATAAAGGCCCCTAGAACCACACTTCAAAGAAAGGGTCTGGGTAGTAAAGTTCTCACTTGATGTTAAACCAATTTGGTGTCCAGGATTCTCTGTTGGGGGAAAGATTAGACCCTGTCGTTGGTTAACAGTCAAGTTAGTATTAAATTCTATAGCACGCAGCACTAAAAATCACACTGTCGTAAACAGCAGTAATAACAATCAGGAAGCAAGTGGTGGTTTCCAATTTGACTTTTACTAAATGAAAATGGACAGTTGATGAAAATATTACCTTACAAGTTCTTATTCTCTATAATCCATTCACCGCTTTAGTTCTCAATAAACTTGTGATTTTAAGCTTCCATTAGATTTACACTGCTACTGATGTGCATTTTTTTTTCATCCTAATCTTTTCCAGTTAATGAGGTAGTTTTGGAGCTTCCTCCCAAAATTTGGCGGATAGGATGTTATTTTCCAAATTTAGATTTAATTAAAGACCCATTTTTCATATCTTTAGTCCAGTTGTTCAGTCACTCTGCTTATTCCCCAGTTTTACCAGGATGGTACTTCCCTGCTCCTCCCTTTCCCCCCTGGTTATCTCAATGAGAAGGTCATGTACACACCAAAAGGGTGCTACATGTCTTATTCTCCTCCTCAGAAATGAACCCAGATTCATTCCAATACTCTATGCATGTTCTCTGGTCAGAAAGACATGCTCCTCTAAGATGTTACACTCTGAGCCCCTGGATCTGAGGGGATTCAGGTAGGTTACAAAAAATAAAAATCTTAAGAAAAAGGAAACCAAAAATAGTGAAAGGAAGGGTGGATAAACTTCCTTCTCCTAAAAGCAAAAAGGTCCCAAGGAGACATAAGGTTAGGCAAAAGTACCCTTTCCACATTACTAAACCCAGGTCTCTCCCTTAAGAGGCCCATGGGTCCATCTCTAAGAAAAATCAGTAAAATGGGTAAATTTTCAAATAGGCAAGGGCGTCCGTGTGTGCACACATGGACGTGTCGATTTTATATCGGTACTCGGTGTGCGCACATGGACGTGTCAATTTTATATCTGCATGTGCATGTGCACGTGGATGCCAATAAAGGAGCGGACTGGGAGGGAACATCCATAAACCCCCTATCTATCCCTTCCTCCCTTTACTCTTTCCTCCCCAACACCTAAACTCCACCTACCTTACAACTTATCTGCTCCTCCGAGCAGAAGTAAGTTGTACGCACTGGCTGGCTGCCAGTTCATGCTATCCCGGCCGGCCCCCATCCCCGGCCCTCCCCTTTTTAAAAGCCCAGCACTTCCTCATGTACCGGGAGATACGCCCATTGCTAGGCCACTTGGAAAATGCGCTCGGACCGCGCACGGCCCGGCCATGCGAGTATCTCCCGGGATTTGCGCGCGCCAGGCTTTTAAAATTGGCCCCTAAGGGAACAGCAAAGTTGCATGCTGCACTTACAAGGGATAACTCAAAAGTCCTCCCCCTAAGATGGAGGCAGAGGTTTATATACTCTTGAGAGCTCACTATCTCAGGTTCCCACATGGGGGAGTTACAACCCACACTAACTACTCTTCTGTTCCCCCTGTAACAATGGAATAATCCTTTTGGTAGCAATCTATGGAGATCTCTACATACTGATATATGTAAGTCCCAGTTTATTTTCATACATAAATTATACATATGTATATTTTTAAAATATGTAGGAAAAGTATGTATGTTTAATGTATATATTTACATGAAAACATACATATGTGTTTATGTTGCAGGGTAAAAATGTGTGCATTTTATCATACATGCATATGTGATGCACATGGGTTCTAAAAGACCATGGGAAAACTACATGCAGCCATATACATGCATAAATGCCACCAGTTGCTGTTGTTTGAAAGTTATCCTCAAAATGTATAATCTGCCAAACACGGTCCCCACACCTTCTCCATTCTGTTGTTACTCAGAGAGGATTAGAAATAATGATGAATGGATGCCATACTTGTCTAAGATAGCCGATGATTCATTCAGTTGGGCTGCATGGTTTTCAGCTTGTAACACCTTTTCTGGAAGCTGCCGTTCTTCTATTTCTTCAGTGAGATCATCTATTTTCATTTTCAGTTGCTTAGAAAGCGGTCCCAGGTTATCGTTAATTTCCTTCAGATCCTGCCAACCACAGAAGGAGAGAATCTTTAGTCAGTTGAATGTGAGCACTTAAATCTAATGCAAACTAATCTCTTTCAGGACAATGCCACGCACGCTGATCCACCTCTCCCGGGCGCCTGGTAAAAAGGTGGCGCTAGGGGAAAATGCATGCCTCTAGCGCCTCCTTGGCAGTGGGCACCTGGGAGAGGTGGCTGTCAGCCAGTTAGGAAAACGGACGTTCAATTTAGAGCATCCCTTTTCTTAACCTGTGCTTTTTGTTATGACAAGATTGAAGCATAATGTTGAGATTATTTACCTGATAATCTCCTTTTCCTTAGTGTAGACAGATGGACTCAGAACGAATAGGACTCAGAACGAATGGGTATAGTATCCACGTGCTAGCAGTTGGAGACGGATCTGACATCAGCACGGGGTATATATACCTCCACAGGAAGCGTAGCAACTTAGTAATCTTCCTTGCAAAAGCTGTTATGAATGTGTGTACTGACGCTCAGTGAAAAGTGAAAACAGGATTCCCCTGACCGATTGATAGTAGCTGGGGACCGCCAGCATTCCCAACCGGAAGGCGTTAACACCTGGTAGAGTGTACGCTCTTATGGAAACAGATGACATGGCTTACCTTGAATCGGTGAAACCCATGTACACAGGCAGCTGGGCGGGATGCTGAGTCCATCTGTCTACACTAAGGAAAAGGAGATTATCATGTAAGTAATCTCAACATTTCCTGGCGTGTAGCCAGATGGACTCAGAACGAATGGGATGTACAAAAGCTTTATTCCCAGCCTGGGCGGGAGGCTGCCTGAGGACCATGTAGGACCGCCCTCGCAAATGCTGAGTCCTCCCTAGCCTGGACATCCAGACGGTAGAACCTGGAGAAGGTATGGAGGGAGGACCATGTCGCCGCTTTACATATTTCTGCAGGCGACAGCATCCTGGATGCCGCTTGTGCTCTGGTAGAATGAGCCTTGACCTGTAGAGGCGGAGACTTCCCAGCCTCCACATAAGCTGCTCTGATAACTTCTTTAATCCAGCGGGCGATGGTGGGCCGCGAGGCCGCTTCACCTTGCTTCTTCCCGCTGTGCAGGATGAACAGATGGTCCGTCTTTCGTAGTGCTTGTGTCACTTCCAGATATCTGGGCAGTAATCTGCCAATGTCGAGATGGCGCAATAAACGCCCTTCTTCAGATTTCTTCAAACCCGCCGTGGTAGGCAAGGATATGGTTTGGTTAAGATGAAACTGTGAAACCACTTTCGGTAGAAAGGAGGGAACCGTGCGAAGATGGATAGCCTCAGGAGTGATTCTGAGAAACGGATCACGACAGGACAGTGCTTGTAGCTCTGAGATGCGGCGGGCTGAACATACAGCCAGCAAGAATACCATCTTCAAGGTTAGAGACCGGAGAGACAGACCCCGAAGGGGTCGGAAGGTGGATCCCGCGAGGAAATCCAAAACAAGGTTAAGGTTCCATAAGGGCACTGGCCACTTCAGTGGCGGACGAATATGCTCGACTCCTTGCAGGAAGCGAGAAACCTCTGGGTGCTTGGCGATGGTCTTGCCATCCCTCCTGGGACCATAGCAAGACAGCGCAGCCACCTGAACCTTGATGGAGCTGAGGGAGAGACCCTTCTGAATTCCATCCTGCAGGAAATCCAACACAATAGGGATTGTGGTCGTATGTGGATTGGTGCCATGAGTGTCGCACCATGCTTCAAATACTCTCCAGATCCTTACGTAGGTGAGGGATGTGGAAAACTTGCGAGCTCGGAGGAGTGTATCTATCACAGGCTCCGAGTAACCTCTTTTCTTCAGTCTAGCCCTCTCAATGGCCAGATCGTAAGAGAGAATTGAGCTGGATCCTCGTGGAGGATGGGACCTTGACGTAGAAGGTCCCGGAGAGGAGGCAGGGGAAGAGGCTCCCCTGCCAGTAGTCTTCTCATGTCCGCGTACCAGTGTCTTCTTGGCCAGTCTGGTGCCACTAGAAGAACTAGGCCCCGGTGTTTCTGAATCTTGTGGATGATGGCGCCCAGCAGAGGCCACGGAGGAAAGGCGTATAGCAGAGTCCCTGGAGGCCACGGCTGAACCAAGTGCCCTGCTATGACCGCTAGACATTTGGTGAAGACTCTGGGAGCAGACGCCAGTCCAAATGGTAGAACTCTGTATTGGTAATGTTGCTGGTCTACTGTGAAGCGCAGGTACTTGCGATGAGGAGGGTATATTGGAATATGAGCATAAGCATCTTGAAGATCCAGAGAACAAAGCCAATCTCCTGCTTGAAGAAGTGGAAGCATGGTGCCTAGAGAAACCATCCTGAACTTTTCTTTCTTTAGAAATTTGTTGAGATTTCTGAGGTCTAGGATGGGACGTAGGCCTCCGGTTTTCTTTGGAATGAGGAAGTATGGGGAGTAGAATTCTCTGCCCTGCTGTGTCTGGGGGACTGGTTGTATGGCCCTGGATCTCAGAAGGGTGGATAATTCTGCTTGTAATTGTTGAAGTTGAGAATTTTGTTGTGGGCAGGATTTTGGTGGAAATTCTGGAGGAATTGAGGTGAAATTTAGTTGGTATCCTCGAGATACTATGGAAAGTACCCACTGATCTGATGTTATGTTCTGCCAATTTATGTAAAATTGAGATATTCTTCCTCCCACTGGTAGATTTGGCTTGGGATTGCAAGGTTGGGTCTATTCTCTGGTCTTTGTTTCAAAAGCCTGTTGCAGGGCCTGTTTGTGCAGGAGGTTGTGGACGAGCAGGCCTGGATTGTCTGGTTTGAGAGCGTTGTGTAGGTCTACTGGATCTACCCCTAGAAGTGTGTGGGTAGTATCTTTGTGGCCTGTAATAGGAACGTCTCATATCTCTTCGTGGAGGACGACGAGAAGACTGAGTTGTAGGCTCTTGAGGGTTTTGAGACAGCTGACGTAGAGTCTCAGTGTGGTCCTTAAGCTGTTGTACAGCTTCTTGAATTTTGTCCCCAAACAGATTGTCACCAAGACAGGGCAGGTCCACAAGTTTGTCTTGTACCTCGGTTCTGAGGTCAGATGCTTTGAGCCAGGCCCATCTGCGAGCAGTGATTCCAGCTGCTGCTGTTCTGGAAGCAGTCTCAAAATTATCATAGACTGCTCTTACCTCATGTTTGCCTGCTTCCAGTCCCTTTGTTACTACAGCTTGTGCAGGTTCTTGGAACTGGGTGGGTAAAGAGGTTATGAACTCTTCCATCTGCTTCCAGAGGTTCCTCTGGTATTGAGTAATGTAGAGTTGATACGTAGAGATTTTGGTGCTCAACATGGAACTCTGGTAGACCTTTTTACCTAGTGTATCCAGGAATCTGTGCTCCCTGCCTGGTGGGATGGATGAGTGTGGGCGCACACGTTTAGATTTTTTCTGTGCTGATTCCACCACTACAGACTGGTGTGGTAATTGCTGTTTGTGGTAGCCTGGAGCTGGTTGGACTATGTAAGTCGTCTCCACATGTTTATTCACTGCAGGGGTAGAAGCTGGATGTTCCCAGATTCGTTTTTGGAGATCTAGTAAAACCTCATGTACTGGGACCGCCAGTACTTGTTTGGGTGGATCCACAAACTGTAGCACCTCAAGGGTTTGTGCTCTTGTGTCCTCCTCTGCTGTAAGTCTAAATGGAATTGAATCAGATATACTTTGCATGAATGAGAAGGAAAGATCTTCTGGGGGTGACTTCTTTCTTCGATCAGGAGAAGAAGGGTTAGACATGAACTCCTCTGAAGAAAATTGAGAGGGTTCATCATCCCAGGAGTCTGAATCTTCTCTGTAAGGTGATTTTGGCATTGGTTTAGGTGAGGGCTGGAGTCCTGAAGGACCAAGCTGTGGGTCATCGATGAAAACATCTGAAGACGTAGTATGTGGCCTAACAGGTGGTAAATTATCGATCACATTTTGGTACCTTTGTAAAAGGCGTTGATAAAAGGCCTCATCTTGAACTTCTGGAGGTTCCAGTGCAGGTTGGCCCAATGGTAGCGGGGATACTGTCAATGTCGTCGTCAGTGGATATGGTACCGATGGTGGAATATGTGCAAAAAGTGATGTGGATTGTGTTCCAAGCCTCGGTGTAGTGGTTATAAAACCAGTCGAAATCCTGGGTGGCAAGGATGCCGTCATCGGTGGTACCACCGGCATCGGTATCATTACTGGCATCGATGCTGGAGGCATCGGAATTGATGTGAAATTTATCGGCATCGATGCTGGAGGCATTGGCATCGACATGGACGGTGTCGGCATCGACACGGATGTCGGCATCAACGGAATCGTCGGAATATTTTGCTCTTGTAGAGCTTGTAGAACCGCTTGTCTTATTAATGTAGACAATTCAGGCTGTACAATTGGTGAAATCACCGATGATGTACACGGTGGCGGTACTGAGGTGTCCATTGATGAGGTGGTTGGCATCGGTGACGGCGAAGGCCCAGGCATGGAAGGTGCCAGTGTTTCCTGCTGTCTGGGCCGCTTTGGCATCGATTCATCCTGGGACATCGATGTAGAAGATGATGGAAGTCGATGTCGATGGCGATGTTTGGATTTCTGGTGTTCTGCCGATTTTGTCGATAGTACCGAGGATGGAGAGGACGGGCGATCACCGGAGCCATCCGGACGCGGTTTTTTAAGCAAAACTTTTTTGGTCGCTCCAGCTGGAGATGACCTCAATGATTTCAAGGGAGAAGGAATTAGCTGAAGAGAAAACAGATGCTCCATCTTCTTTTGTCTGGCTTTCCGTCCTTTTACTGTCATTTCTGCACATTTGGGACATGTACTGACATCGTGTTTTTCTCTGAGGCAAAGTACACACTCCAAATGCGGATCAGTTATCGACATGTTTCTATTGCAAACGGGGCACTTTTTGAATCCCATCGCCATTTTGGAACCGACGGCCGTTGATGGATGCGAGTGTGAGGGAAAAAATTCAGAAGAATATGAGAATGAAAATATTACTCACCAGCCGGCGAGCTTGAGAGCTCCTATGAGAGAGAATATCACGAAAAACTATTTACTTTTTCAGTCACAAGAATTGCGAAACGCGAGGGCTGTAGTCCCGCAATGCGAACGGCAGCGCGGAAAAGCGAAGACTGAAGAGAGACACCTGTGGCAGAGAATATCATGGCATGCTGGGCATGCTCAGTGGCCTCTCAGGGCCAGTCAAATGTTTCTAGAAACTTTGACAAAAAGGGGAGCCCCAATAGCTTTCCCTGTTCCCTCCGAGGCCGCTCCGAAATCGGAGCGGCCTCGGAGGGAACTTTCTTTCCAACCCCCCGCACCTTCCCCTCCCTTCCCTACCTAACCCACCCCCGGCCCTATCTAAACCCCCCCCTACCTTTTGTTGGCAGATTTACGCCTGCTGAAAGCAGACGTAAATCTGTGCGCACCATCACCCGACCCGTGGGCTGGTCCGGAAGCCTCGATCATGCCCCCGGGCTGGCGCCACGCCCCCGGTCCCGCCACAAACCGCCCCTGACCCCAGACATGCCCCTCCCCGCCCCTTTTATGAAGCCCCGGGACTTACGCGCGTCCCGGGGCTGTGCTTGCACCGGCGGCCTATGCAAAATAGGCGTGCTGGCTCGCGAGGGCCCTGCGCGCGTAAATTTGGCCGGATTTACGCACGCAGGGCATTTAAAATCCGGCCCATTGTGAAAACTTGGGCATACTTTTAACTGCCCCTAAAGGGAGAAAATTTTCAACCAGGGTGATGAAGTGTGGCAGATCTATAAAATAGTATGAGAAATATATGTTATATATATATAATCCATGTTTTTTGTATTATTAATTTATTGTTTTATGTTAATTTATAGTTTGTAATTTTGTTAACTTATTGTTCAATTACTTAATTCTGTCCTATCTTCCGACATCCATGTTTTTACTCTCCCTGTTTTAATGTAACTTCTCTTTTCCACTTATACGTTAATTGATTTTTCCCCTTGTTCTAATGTAAACCGGTACGATAAGACCTGGTCTTGAGTGTCGGTATAGTAAAAGAAATTAAATAAATAAATAAATAAATATGTCTCCTTTGCCTGTATTCTACTACAATTTTCCTTATTTCTAATTGTCAGTGAATTTTCTTGTTCTGTTCTGTTCTGTTCTGGATTTCACACTTGGGTGGCCTCTGGGGTTGCTGGATTCTTCCAATATGCAATCTGCAGGGGAGGTAGGCTGTCATATCAATTTATTTCCATGAACAACATGAGCAGAAGGCCTTACACCTTTTCCACAGTTCTGTTTCAAAATGTAAAGGTTGTAATGATGAAAGCACCATATTATTTTGATGTTTCAAGTCAATTTTGAGCACAAGTAATTTGTTGGAAATTTCCTTTCCCCCTTGTTCTTCCCTGCTCTGTCTCTCTTCCCTCCTCAAGCTGCCTGGATCAGAGGACATTAAGTACATAAGAAGATAAAAATTTGCCATACTGGATCAGACCAAGGATCCATTAAGCCTAGTATTCTGTTTCCAGTAGTGGCCAATCCAGGTGACATGTACCTGGCAAGATCCCAAACAGTAAATAGATCCCATGAGCTATCATGCAGTGATAAGTAGTGGCTACTTTTTAAGCTACTAGGTTATAGACTTCTCCTCCAGGAACTTGTCCAACTCTTTTTTACACCCAGCTACACTAACTGCCTTAACCTCATCCTCCAGCAATGAATTCCAGAGCTTAAACAGAGACTTTCTGACCAGGTAAGATATGTTATTTAACTTTTTTTTATTCTTAAGCATTACGAACACTAGGAATGGAGTTTTTTCCAGCCCCACCTAGCTTACATTTAGCTGTGGCCGGATGGGAAAATAACTCAGGGAGCTCAGGATGCAGTATTTTTGCAGGCTGCCTGGCCATTTTTCAGTGGCTTGATTAATAGGGGAAACGTAGTGCAATTTGTTTCACTTGTGTGTGCTATGTTGCTTTATATCTTTAAAACATCCACTATACAATCACTTGTGCTTTTCTGTATAATCTGAAGTCACTTCATAAGAACATAAGAAATTGCCATGCTGGGTCAGACCAAGGGTCCATCAAGCCCAGCATCCTGTTTCCAAGAGAGGCCAAACCAGGCCACAAGAACCTGGTAAATACCCAAACACTAAGAAGTTCCCATGTTACTGATGCAATTAATAGCAGTGGCTATTAGGGATGTGAATCGTTTTTGAACGATTAAAATTATCGTCAGATAATTTTAAAATCGTTCTAAATTGTTAGAGTGCACAATACAATACAAATGCCCCCAATTTATCATCAGGGGCATTTGTATTGAATCGTTAAAAAGGGCACGGGAATTATTTGGGGGAGGGCGGGAAAACCGGCACACCAAACAACTCCTAAACCCACCCTGATCCTTTAAAACCAATTCCTTACCCTCCCCCACCCTCCCGAACCCCCCCAAAATGTTGTTACCTGGTGGTCCAGTGGGGGGGTCCCGGCACGATCTCCCGCTCTCGGGCCATCGGCGCCATAATTAAAATGGCGCCAATGGCCCGATAAAAAAAACAAAACCACCCGACCCTTTAAATCGACCCCCCTTAGCCTCCCCCACCCTCCCAACCCTTTTTTTTTTAGGGAGGCACGCGCCGCTAAAAAAAACAACCCACCCGACCCTTTAAATCGACCCCCCCAAAACCTTTTAAAATTACCTGGTGGTCCAGGGGGGCCTCGGGGAGAGGATAGATCCAGGGGGGCCTCGGGGAGAGATTTCCCGTTCCCAGGCATCAGCTGTTCTAAAAAAAAAATGGCGCCGATGCCCCTTTGCCCTTACCATATGACAGGGTATCCGTGCCATTGGCCGGCCCCTGTCACATGGTAGGAGCACTGGATGGCCATCTTTACTCATGTCACATGGTAGGAGCACTGGCGCTGGCCATCTTTACTCATCAGCCCCTATTATACTATACTCTATAATAGGGGCTGATGAGTAAAGATGGCCGGCGCCATCTTTAAAGATGGCGCCGGCCATCCAGTGCTCCTACCATGTGACAGGGGCCGGCCAATGGCATGGATACCCTGTCACATGGTAAGGGCAAAGGGGCATCGGCGCCATTTTATTTTTTAGAACAGCTGATGCCTGGGAACGGGAAATCTCTCCCCGAGGCCCCCCTGGATCTCTCTTCTCCCCGAGGCCCCCCTGGATCTCTCCCCGATGCCTCCCGAGGCCCCCCTGGACCACCAGGTAATTTTAAAAGGTTTTGGGGGGTCGATTTAAAGGGTCGGGTGGGTTTTGTTTTTTTTTAGCAGCGCGGGCCTCCCTAAAAAAAAAATTAGCGATGTGAATTGGAATCGGAAACGATTCCAATTCACATAACTTAACGATCAGATTCCCCCCCCCCCCCCAGCCGAATCTGATCGTTAAGACGATCTGGCACACGATTCACATCTCTAGTGGCTATTCCCTAAGTAAACTTGATTAATGGCCATTAATGAACTTCTCCTCCAAGAACTTATCCAAACCTTTTTTGAACCCAGCTACACTAACTGCACTAACCACATCCTCTGGCAACAAATTCCAGAGCTTTATTGTGCGTTGAGTGAAAAAGAATTTTCTCATATCACTTATGTCTTCTGAGGTCTAACCAAATAACCAGCTAGTAAGTTCCTTCTACCTATTACTAAAAATTGGCCTGGTGTTTATGTGCATGTGAAGAGTGCTGCTGATTGAGCTGCACAAAGCCATCCATTACACCAGCTGGATAACCATTTAATAATCCAACTAAATACCTCTGAGAAATGCCCTCTCCATGGCTACCTCACTTCATAAGGTATATTTCTGTTCACAGAGCACTTACATTTTCACCTGAGTTGATTTCATCAGCAAGATGGTTGATCTCAGCCAGGATGTTAAAGCCCTCATTTAGAGTGTCCTCAATGTTTTTTCTGCCACCTTCTACAACTTGCTTTTTTTCCTACAAGAAATAAACAAATACATTTTAGCAGGCTGAAGCAAAGTCAATCTAAAATGTAGTACTTGCTTGAAGATAACCTTTTTGTTTTAGAGAATGAGTGGCTAAGGCTCACCTAGAAAGACCTTGAGAGATGTTTAGAAGGAGGACCAAGAAAGGGCATGAGATGACCATGACAAAATGACACTGATCCAATCAAAGAAGGGTGAGGCACAACCAGGATCTATCTAAGTTTTTTTTTCCTTCCATTGTTTTGAAAACATTTTTCCCTTCTGTACTGGAAATGGCTTTAAAAATTACCCTCATTGTTATGCAGGAGATACCTATAGAACTCTCCTCTGCCTTCTGAAGACTTACAAGATCATTCACCAACCTACATCTTTCAGCTCTCTGGAACAGTATCATGTTCAAACCCAGTGCTTTTTTTCTATAAAGAAAGCAGATGATACTCAGATACAGGATCATATAAAAATAATATTAAAACAACAGAGCTGCAGGGCTTACGAGGTAAGGTGGAGGCTCTAAGTTAATCAGGAAAGAGGGAATGGAGTATACATCTATATTGGTATATAGATCGATTTCTTAGCAGGCAGAAAAAATGGACAAAGATTTAATGGAGGATTTTCACAGAGTTGCTATGAAAGGGGAGGTGCTATTGCTAGATGATTTTAATCTGCAGGATGTTGATTTGGATATTCTGGCTGTGATATCTTCTAGAAGAAGGAATCCCGGATTCTCTGTAGGGAGAATTATTCTTTCAACTGCTAATGGAACCCACATTGGAGGGGGTGATACTAGTTAGAGATGTGCATTCGTTTTGAACGAGTGCACAATCTGCAACGTACAGGTCCCTATTTGTTGCATTCGTGGGGTTCCGAAACATATGGCGAACCCCCACGAATGCAACGTATCACTAACGAATAAAACCCCCACCCTCCTGACCCCCCCAAGACTTACCAAAAGTCCGCTGGTGAAAGATGTAGGTTGGTGAATGATCTTGTAAGTCTTCAGAAGGCAGAGGAGAGTTCTATAGGTATCTCCTGCATAACAATGAGGGTAATTTTTAAAGCCATTTCCAGTGGGGGTGGTCCAGCGGGGGTCCTGGAGCGATCTCCTGCTTTCGGGCCGTCGGCTGCCGGTATTCAAAATGGTGCCAATAGCCTTTGCCCTTACTTTGTCACAGGGGCTACCGGTGCCATTGGTCGGCCCCTGTCACATGGTAGGAGCAATGGATGGCCGGCGCCATCTTGTGCTCCTACCATGTGACAGGGGTCGACCAATGGCACCGGTAGCCCCTGTGACATAGTATTTTATTTATTTATTTATAAATTTTTTATATACCGCGGCACGTTGAAAACATCACCTCGGATTACAATAAACAATAATTCAGCAACTAGCTTTACATTCTAATGACCATAGAACAAAACAAGTACAAGTAATTCAATGAATGATAGAAACATGTAATACAAGTTAAACAAGCCTAAAATGGGTAATAATATAGGAGGTAAGTATAAATATCTAGGTATATTTATATTTAGGTATAGTAAGGGCAAAGGCTATCAGCGCCATTTTGAATACTGGCAGCCGACAGCCCGAGTGCAAGAGATTGCTCCAGGACCCCTGCTGGACCACTAGGGACTTTTGGCAAGTCTTGGGGGGGACTCCTGAAGAACTAGAGCAGTTGACATTAATGAGGAGTTGTCACTCGCAATTTTGAAGGAGCATTGTGGAAACGCTATTGCGTTCACAGCAGGAAACACCAAAACTTTTAAGTTTTGATTGCCTCATTTGCTGGTCATCTGCTTTATCAACATTTCTGCATGCTAATGGTGGAATTTTTATGAAGGCATTTCAAATTTTTATTTTGTTTAGTTTGATTGTTATTGTAATACTTTTCAAATCTCATTCTTGTATTTACAATATATAATAACTTTTTTGTATGCTGGAATAATTTTTCAAATAATTTTTCTGGCGCTTTCTGATTTTCAGTTAAGTCATGAGTGTTTATGATTTGTTTTCTATAATCAAACTTGTGTGGGGACCAACAGATTGCATGGATGGAAGAGGAACTGCTCCTCAGTCTGCTCGCCTCGGTCTACTTCTTAGTTATTTAGGCAAAAATATAAAATGTATGTTGGAGATTTTTGGCTCAATTCTGCCAGGCACCAAGTCATATGACGTACCCCTAAAGAGTCAGCTTAGCGTGCTTTGGAGAGTTTTGAAGCACGTGCTGCACAGAAAGTACACGAGGGAGTCATATCCCTTGGGGGCTGGTTTAGAAAGATATCCCTCAGGCTATTTTCCTGCAATCTACCCCTGGAGGGGAGAGAGGGAGAAAAGTGCCAGTTTTGGAGGGGAAGGGGGAGATAAAAAGCACTGGTGAAGGGAGCAGATGTTGAAGACAGAGATATCACTACTGCTTTTCTATATTCTCTCCCTCCCCCATTAGAGCTTCTTTTTCTCCTCCCAAAAGACAGACAGATACACACACACACACACACACACACACACACACACACACGTGTCTTCCGCTCTTTCTTCTCCAATCCCCATGCTTTTTTTTTTCTCTATATTAACCCCTGCCCCCTACTCTGGTGCCTCTTCCTCTCTCTTATTTCATCCCCCCCCCCCCCCCCCACCAAACATTCATTCTCTCTCATGCCATCCAGGCATTCATCCCCTTCTCATCTCATCCCCCTTGCAGTCTTCATCCCTTGCCCCATTTCAGATGGCAGCTGAGTCCTGAATCCCAGAAGCATGGGGACCTGAAGGCCTACTGCTATTTCTGCTCCAGCGTCTTCTCTCCTATCCCCAGGCAAAAGGCAACACCTTCAGGATGAAGGGAAATGATAGGAAGGGAGGGGCTGGAGCAGGAATAACATATGCCAGATAGGAAGGGAGGAGCTGGAGCAGGAATAACATATGCCAGAATCTCCCTCTGTAGAAAATCCCTTCTGCTTCCTTCTCCTGCCTATTCTCTCCCAGGCAGCATACAGGGAACAGGAGGGGAGGGGCTGAGGCTAGGGTTGCCAACTGACTCCAGATTTTCAGGACAGGTTGATCCAATCCTGGTTTTATTTACCTGCATGCAGGTACTTATAGACTTTCTTTATTAGGGAATGCAATAGAGAAATCAGAATAAGTCTCAGCATGCAATGGGGTAAAACCAGGACTGGATCAACCTGTCCTGAATATTTGGAGCAAATTGGCAACCCTAGCTGAGGATGGAGCAGATCAAAGAACTAGACTGCTCTCTAACACAGCCCCTCCCCTCCTGCCATTTCCCAGGGGCCATAGAAGGGGGGGAGAAAGTTGCCAGTACTACATATTGGCAGGTAAAAAAAGCCCTGTTGAAAACTAACAGCAGCAGGAGGTTTTGCCTTTGAACCCTATTCTTATCAAATGCAGGCATGCTTTATTCTAGGAGGATAAAGTGAAGGGATTTAAAGTACCCTCTAATGTAAGTCATTCATATTATCTTATCAAATTTCAACCATTTGCTTTCAGTTCCAGATGTATTTAATTTTAAGAAGAAATTGCTGTCCTCAAATTTTCATAATTTAACATTCTTATCTCACGCCAGTCGAGATGCCAGAGACGGTGACTCTGATAAAAGCTAATCTGAACTGTCCTTGCTAAGTCATTGTGCCCCACCAATGTCAAAACCTTCACAGTCAATCAGTGATGAGAACCAAATAATATTCTTAAATTATATGCTTTGTTGAACTTTTCAGACCTCATGGTGATAGAATAGTAGCATGCTCCATTATTGAGCTATAAGTATCATGAGCACAGAGATAATAGTTGTGGGGTTTGCACATACTGATGGACATTGTTTCAAACCAGATATAATTTGTACATGAATATCCACCTAATCTATCGCCACCTGTCTTTCTCTTTCCTTGCTATTTTATACAGTAGGTACAAATAAACTTTAAAGAGAGGAAACTTTTTCTGAAGATCAAATCCATTGCGAATAACAGATAAAATTCAATCCCTTTTTTTTACCCATACAAAAAGAATGAATTCTGTTGCATTAAAACGATTAGAATGCTGACTATACCTGACTATAATATAAACATGTACACCCTGCTCTCCAATCTATCAGACAGACTCCTGATTTATCACATCTTCTGATAGAGCCCAGATGATCATTTTAATCTACCTTGTTTCTCTAATATATCTGTGGCTATACCCACCTTTGTGTTCAATGTACCTGTGCTGATTCTAAACTGTGAAGTGACTGTATTGGTAGTTTTAATTATAAAATAGATTGTAATCTGCCTTAGGAAAAGACAGAATATCAACTGTAATAAATAAAATGTGCTACCGATTAGGGGTGTGCATTCGGATTGACCGCATTAGTAAAACGCAACTCATATTTTTTTTTTACTTAAAAAATTGATTCGACATAAACGATCGGATTTCCCACATATCGAACATAGATATGTTCGATATGTGGGAAATCGCGATTGTTGAGCCAAAATAAAAATATAAACCCCCTCACCCTCCTTAAATCCCCCCCCCCCGACTTACCACAACTCCCTGGTGATGGAGCGAGGAGTGAGGACGCCATTTCTGCAATCCTTGGCGAGAAGCATGTGACGTCGGCGGCACGTCGAGTGACGCCGGCGTCACGTGATTCCCGGCTCGTTCGCGCCGGACGGCTCGTTCGGCCCAAAAAGAACTTTTGGCCAGCTTGGGGGGGCCTCCTGACCCCCCCAAGCTGGCCAAAAGTTCTTTTTGGGCCGAACGAGCCGTCCGGCGCGAACGAGCCGGGAATCACGTGGCGCCGCGTCACTCAGACGCGACGTCACGTGATTCCCGGCAAGTTCGCGCCGGACGGCTCGTTCGGCGCGAACAAGCCGGGAATCACGTGACGCCGACGTCACGTGATTCCCGGCAAGTTCGCGCCGGACGGCTCGTTCGGCCCAAAAAGAACTTTTGGCCAGCTTGAGGGGGTCAGGAGGCCCCCCCAAGCTGGCCAAAAGTTCTTTTTGGGCCGAACGAGCCGTCCGGCGCGAACTTGCCGGGAATCACGTGACGTCGCGTCTGAGTGACGCGGCGCCACGTGATTCCCGGCTCGTTCGCGCCGGACGGCTCGTTCGGCCCAAAAAGAACTTTTGGCCAGCTTGGGGGGGTCAGGAGGCCCCCCCAAGCTGGCCAAAAGTTCTTTTTGGGCCGAACGAGCCGTCCGGCGCGAACGAGCCGGGAATCACGTGACGCCGCGTCACTCGACGTGCCACCGACGTCACATGCTTCTCGCCAAGGATTGCAGAAATGACGTCCTCACTCCTCGCTCGATCACCAGGGAGTTGTGGTAAGTCTGGGGGGGGGATTAAGGAGGGTGAGGGGGTTTAATTTTTTTTTTTGCACATATGTACATATACCCAACTCATTGGATTTTTTTTATGTCCATATTGGCCGCAAGTGGGACCCCCTTTCGGACATAAAAAATATGAACATAAAATTTTGCTCTGCACATCCCTACTACCGATATATACCTCAGTTAGAGGTATATATCGGTATAGAGGCAAACAGTTAGACAATAGTTGTAGGTTTTATATTTTACTATAAGGGTTATCATAAAAGGCCCCTTGCTAATTGTCTCAGCCAAAGAGTAGGAGTGTACCAATAATAAGATACTCCTCAGAGAGAGGTATCTTTCAAGGAATACATTTCTATGAAAATCAAGAGCTACTTTGGCTCTTGTTCCTCTAGTTTTCTGCTTTGATTTGTGTTGAGGCTCAAGAGTGGAGCTCTTACGCACTAGGGCTGATGTAATAAGACCCGCAGTGAAATCATCGCTAGTTGGGCATATTTTTGTTTAGCGCACGCGGCAAAAGAAGGCACCTCCATGGGATCTAATAAGGGGACGGCTTACAAATGAGCTATGCGCAGAAAATCTGCATAAAACAAATATCCGCGCAGATATGCACAATAAAACCTGCTGAAGGCCCTATGCAATAAACCGTGCATAAACCCGTATTAATGTGATGACCCGGTTGAAAGCCTTCCCCTTTCATAAGACTCTAGTGAGTTAGTGGTCTGGGAGTGGGACTGAATGTGGGTGGAACAATGTCTAACCCCCTTCATGATTTGTCAGCGATGCATGGGAGCTATAATGGTGGATGCTGGTAAGCGAAGGAAACGCAGCAGAGATTTGGAAGGGGCTACAAAAGCATTCAGCATTTTTGACATGTGCCTGTTCCCTCTTCGACCTCTCTTCTGGCTTCTGCTACTTAATTTTTCGACCTCCAGACAGGTGCTTACACTTAACGCCTGCCTTGAGCTAGGCGTTATAAAACCCGCTTACAAAAAACCCAGCACTAATGCCAGCATGGTTCTCTGAATTGCCCATTAATAGTTAATTGCCTCCTTTGCATGGTATTAGCATGGACTTGCTTTAAACCAGGCACAGCTTTTTGAACAGGTTTGGGTATGTGTTTTTTCTGTCCTAATTACATATAGTTGTAAGATTAGCACAGGAAAGTGTGTATAATTCCACGCATACAAACCTGTGGCAGGTCTACCACAGATTATTACATTGGCCCCTAAGTGAGGAGCATAACTAGAGTTCAGGTGGAATCCCAAGGAAGGATATAGAGATGAAGAGGACCAGAGGTAAAGAGTTGTAAAAGGGGAGATAGCTTCAAAGTCCTTGATTTCACTGTGTCTAAAGAAGTGGATTAATTGGTCTGGAGTCAAAAGGAGGATTTATATACTTGTTAGGGATGTGAATCGTTTTCCATATCGTCTTAACGATAGAAATCGTGTGGCAGGGCAAGAAAATCGTCTTAGGCACGATTTTTTAGTTAAAAAATCGTTAAAAATCGTTTTTTCCGATTAGTGCGCACTAACTCGAGTTAGTGCGCACTAACGGGAGTTAGTGCGCACTAACTGGGAGTTAGTGCGCACTAACTGAAAATGATACAATTTGACACTTTTCAGGTCAGTTAAGGTCAGTTTAGGAATGAATATGTATTCCTATTGGCTGCCCTCTTATTTATTCATGTTACCAAGTTTCCTACTGACAGTATATGGGGGATGGGAAATGGAAACAGTTGGTAGCTTGACAAAACAAGTAATGTGATCAGTCAATGTGACTAGAACTTGTGCCCTAACCCTGATACCAGGGGTATTGTGATCTTCCTGCACACAGTGCCCTATCCCTATTAATACCAGGAGTGTTGTGATCTTCCTGCACACAGTGCCCTATCCCTAATACCAGGGGTGTTGTGATCTTCCTGCACACAGTGCCCTATTCCTGATACTGGGGGTGTTGTGATCTTCCTGCACACAGTGCCCTATTCCTGATACCGGGGGTGTTGTGATCTTCTTGCACACATCCCGATATCAGGGATAGGGCACTGCATGCAGGAAGATCACAACACTCCTGGTATTAATAGGGATAGGGCACTGCATGCAGGAAGATCACAACACTCCTGGTATTAATAGGGATAGGGCACTGCATGCAGGAAGATCACAACACCCCTGGTATCAGGGATAGGGCACTGTGTGCAGGAAGATCACAATACCCCGGAGGAGTGAGGGTCAGGCAGCTCCCCCCTGTCTGTGAAGCCAGCCTCTCACTAGTAATGCAGGGAGGGAGCTGTCTCAGACTTCACCATCCTCCCCCCCCCCCCCTTACCCACACACCATTCACTAGCTGGGACATGGGGGAAGTCAGGAGTGAGGGTCAGGCAGCTCCCCCCTGTCTGTGAAGCCAGCCTCTCACTAGTAATGCAGGGAGGGAGCTGTCTCAGACTTCACCATCCACCCCCCCCCCCCCCTCACCCACACACCATTCACTAGCTGGGACATGGGGGAGTCAGGAGTGAGGGACAGGCAGCTCCCCCCTGTCTGTGAAGCCAGCCTCTCACTAGTAATGCAGGGAGGGAGCTGTCTCAGACTTCACCATCCTCCCCCCCCCCCTCACCCACACACCATTCACTAGCTGGGACATGGGGGAAGTCAGAAGTGAGGGTCAGGCAGCTCCCCCCTGTCTGCGAAGCCAGCCTCTCACTAGTAATGCAGGGAGGGAGCTGTCTCAGACTTCACCATCCTCCCCCCCCCCCTCACCCACACACCATTCACTAGCTGGGACATGGGGGAAGTCAGGAGTGAGGGTCAGGCAGCTCCCCCCTGTCTGTGAAGCCAGCCTCTCACTAGTAATGCAGGGAGGGAGCTGTCTCAGACTTCACCATCCACCCCCCCCCCTCACCCACACACCATTCACTAGCTGGGACATGGGGGAAGTCAGGAGTGAGGGACAGGCAGCTCCCCCCTGTCTGTGAAGCCAGCCTCTCACTAGTAATGCAGGGAGGGAGCTGTCTCAGATTTCACCATCCTCCCCCCCCCCCCTCACCCACACACCATTCACTAGCTGGGACATGGGGGAAGTCAGGAGTGAGGGTCAGGCAGCTCCCCCCCTGTCTGTGAAGCCAGCCTCTCACTAGTAATGCAGGGAGGGAGCTGTCTCAGACTTCACCATCCTCCCCCCCCCCCCTCACCCACACACCATTCACTAGCTGGGACATGGGGGAAGTCAGGAGTGAGGGTCAGGCAGCTCCCCCCTGTCTGCGAAGCCAGCCTCTCACTAGTAATGCAGGGAGGGAGCTGTCTCAGACTTCACCATCCCCCCCCCCCCTCACCCACACACCATTCACTAGCTGGGACATGGGGGAAGTCAGGAGTGAGGGTCAGGCAGCTCCCCCCTGTCTGTGAAGCCAGCCTCTCACTAGTAATGCAGGGAGGGAGCTGTCTCAGACTTCACCATCCTCCCCCCCCCCCTCACCCACACACCATTCACTAGCTGGGACATGGGGGAAGTCAGGAGTGAGGGTCAGGCAGCTCCCCCCTGTCTGTGAAGCCAGCCTCTCACTAGTAATGCAGGGAGGGAGCTGTCTCAGACTTCACCATCCTCCCCCCCCCCCCTCACCCACACACCATTCACTAGCTGGGACATGGGGGAAGTCAGGAGTGAGGGTCAGGCAGCTCCCCCCCTGTCTGTGAAGCCAGCCTCTCACTAGTAATGCAGGGAGGGAGCTGTCTCAGACTTCACCATCCTCCCCCCCCCCCCCTCACCCACACACCATTCACTAGCTGGGACATGGGGGAAGTCAGGAGTGAGGGTCAGGCAGCTCCCCCCTGTCTGTGAAGCCAGCCTCTCACTAGTAATGCAGGGAGGGAGCTGTCTCAGACTTCACCATCCTCCCTCCCCCCCCCCCCCTCACCCACACACCATTCACTAGCTGGGACATGGGGGAAGTCAGGAGTGAGGGTCAGGCAGCTCCCCCCTGTCTGCGAAGCCAGCCTCTCACTAGTAATGCAGGGAGGGAGCTGTCTCAGACTTCACCATCCTCCCCCCCCCCCCCTCACCCACACACCATTCACTAGCTGGGACATGGGGGAAGTCAGGAGTGAGGGTCAGGCAGCTCCCCCCTGTCTGTGAAGCCAGCCTCTCACTAGTAATGCAGGGAGGGAGCTGTCTCAGACTTCACCATCCTCCCCCCCCCCCCCCTCACCCACACACCATTCACTAGCTGGGACATGGGGAAGTCAGGAGTGAGGGTCAGGCAGCTCCCCCCTGTCTGTGAAGCCAGCCTCTCACTAGTAATGCAGGGAGGGAGCTGTCTCAGACTGGTATCAGGGTTAGGGCACTGTGTGCAGGAAGATCACAACACTCCTGGTATTAATAGGGATAGGGCACTGTAAGAGATGACTGTAGTAGATTGAATAAAGATCTGATGTTTCTGCTCTCCTCACACCAAACAAAAACAACACACAAGCAGAGAAGCCCTTCTTACAAAGCTGAGCTAGTGAGTTAAGTAGGAGGAAAAGTAAACATACTGGTGCCAGTGTGGCTACTTAAAAAATACACTTACCAACAATCAATTACATATATTTGAACTGTGTACAGTTCCAGCCAGGACCACCTTTCTAAATGCACAGTGATTGGCAAATTCAACATGCACTAGCATTTCAGGTGCCTGCTAACAAAAATAATAAACAAACAAGTTCTAGTCACGTGAGTGCTGATCATTACATTACTTTTTTTGTCAAGCTTCCAACTGTTTCCATTTCACATCCCCCCAACCATATTGGTAACATCAATAGATAAGAGCACAGCCAGCCAATAGGAATACATACATACATATTCATTCCTAAGTGACCTTTACTGACCTGGGAAGTGTGAACACTTTGTTTCATTTTCTGTTGGTGTTCGTTAGTTTCCAGTTCCATTTCCCATCCCCCCAACCATCACCTCAGTGGTAACCTTGGTAATATCAATAGATAAGAGGGCAGCCAGCCAATAGGAACACATATTCATTCCTAACTGACCTTCAGTGACTTGGAAAGTGTTTATTTGTATCATTTTCAGTTAGTGCGCACTAACTCGAGTTAGTGCGCACTAACTCCCCGTTAGTGCGCACTAACTCGAGTTAGTGCGCACTAACACGATTTAACGATTTTTAACGATAAATCGTTAGAATTTCTATTGTATCGTGTTCTATAACGATTTAAGACGATATAAACATTATCGGACGATAATTTTAATAGTTGAAAAACGATTCACATCCCTAATACTTGTGCAACTACTACAGAGTTGCTGTCTGAGAGGGAACCAATGGGAGCTCAGCTGTAAATGTTCAGATTTTTCTAGTTTCCTTTTTCTACTAACGAAGGAGATCTACTCTACCTAATTCAGGGAAATACCTGGGAGTCTGCAGATTTCAGTGACTGTATCTTTTTAAACTGTTGTGAACTTTAATTTTATTTAATACCCTGCCTTTCTATGCACATCAAAGCACTTACAAATAATCCAGAAAAACCCCAATAAACAAATACACCAAACTATCTCCTCAAGTGTTACGTTCGTGCCTCTTCTTGCCCCTCGCTCCACCCTCTTTATCTGGGATGCGACTCCCTTCGGCTCTGATGGACAGTTGCAGCCGCGGCTTCTCTCCGCCTCTTGGTCCCGGTTCCCCTGGGCTGGCCTGATGCTACGGATCCACCATGTTCCCGATGACGTAAGGGCACGTGCGCTCCAGACTCTATACCAGCAAGGGCGCAAATCTCGGGGGCGTCACCCCGTAGTGACGTTATCCATTTGTACTTTAAAAGGTCTTTGTTTGCTAACCTCTAATGAGTTAGCAAGGAATTCCAACAGGACTTGCTTCAGCAGTCCACGATACTTGCAACAACGATCCGAGTCAGCGAGGTGAATCCTTCTCCACTGCTCAGCCTTTTCAAACTTACCAGGAGTACCTGCTCCACAGGGGCTCTGCTCTCTCTTCTTGATTTCAGATTGCCAGAACACTTGGAAGACTCCTCATTGGCTGGAAGCGATCGCGGATGTGAACATAGTGAGTTCTATTACATAGGAATTGGTACTCGCTCCACGAGGGCCTACATTCCTATTGTTCTGAAGACTCCCTTCCATCCAAGATGTTATTGCAGGTACAGAGATCAAGAGTTACATTGGCAAGCTTGCAGATAGGAACCGGTATTCGCTCCACGAGGGCCCATGTTCCTAGAATCTTTTACAGACTCTCTTCTACTCTAGAAGCCATTTCATATACAGCAATTGTGAGTTCATACTACAGACTGTTTGTGGGAACCGGTGCTCGCCTACGGCTCCTGTTCCTGAATGTACTGAAGACTCTCTGTGGCATAGAGACCATTGCTGACATCTACTATTGTGAATGTACCATCCTGTATCCAGTATACCTTGTCTACTCATTACTTCTAGTCTCTCTCTACAGCTCAGCGACCCAGAGATTATATTCCAGTATTAGAAGGACATCAGCCTTGCCGAACATAGTGACTCACTTCTTCCACCTCTGGTGGTCCAGCTTCCAGTCTAATAAAGAACTATTGTGTTTATCTCATATTCTAGCCTAGCCGGTGGTTCCTCTCAGGATCTCCTCCTGGGGGCACTGTCATCTGCCATCGGCCCAGGGACTCACCATTTCCTTCAAGTGGTCATTTCCTTTCACTATTGCCACCCTGTGGGAGCCAACCACTACAGACCACTAAATCCACTCAAGGAAGTATTATATAGACAGCTACTCTTCTTACCTGAGACTTGCCAGCAGTTTATATATACAGATTGCTACACCGTAGCGGAGGCATGATAGATTGCTATCTCAAGTAGTGAAATACAATATACCTATTGTTAGCTCCTCTCCTCAGAAGAGTATCATTATACAAGATTGCTAACTCCTCTTCCTTGGAGAGTTGATCCATAACAGATTGTTACTCCTTAGCAGATTGGTATCAGATTACTACCTCCTTTCCTTACAGGAGCATCTAACAGCAGTTCGCTAACAGATCTACAGATAGCTAACTCCTCTCCTCTGGAGGAGCAGGTCATGTCATATCGCTACTCCTTCCCCTTTCAGGAGAACAGCAGAACAGCTTACTAACTCCTCCCTCCTGGCGGGGTGAGTGACAGCAGATTGCTAACTCCTCCACTCTGGAGGAGGAAAGCGTGGCTGATTGCTAACTCCTCCCCTCTGGAGGAGGAGAGCGTAACATCAAGATACACTAAAACCTCCAATATCAACAATAAAACACTTTATAATAGAATCACCCTACCTACCCCAAACCCCAACAAACACCACATCCACTGCCTCCTACAATCCAAATAGAAAACACCTATATGATAATTCCTCATGCCCCTTCCCAGTTGAGGTTCCTAGACTATAGTCCAACATAGGACCAGCCAACTGAATTACAGGAAATGTCCTAGCTAAAGGCTTAGGGGAGAATTTTCAAAACTTTCTGCGGGTAAAACTTAGCATATACGCATGTAAGTACCCTCTACTTACATATTTCATATTTTATAAAAGTAAAAAATATGCATATATTTTCACTTTCACGTGCATACATATATGTGTGAAAAAAAGGGACGGTCTTGGGGCATTTTGGGGCAGGACCAACACTTATGCATGTTAAGTTGCTATTTCAAAAGGCATGAACATATATTTGCCAACTTTCTCGAATATTTTTTACACCAGCTAATTATCTAGCATAAGCGATATTAAATGTATTTATTATGCAGTAATGACTGGATGGGAGGTCTGGGTGAACAGGGAGATGTTTAGGCTGAAGAACCAGAAAGGTCTCAATGATCTGGAGAAGGACTGAACAAACTGGTACACTAATGTTGCAGGGTAGAGATACTCAAGTATTTTTTAATCCGTGCATAATATATGCGTGGGTTTTAAAATATTTGAGTATATGTGCTCATAACCATATGCATGCATATATGCCCCTGCACATAGTTGTTTGAAAGTTATCATCCCTTTAAAATAGCCATGTTTTCACCATTTTCCTGAAGTTAAAATTAGTTTGCAAGTATGCCTCCAATAGCATACTATTCCTCAAAATTAGGATAAGTGGTGGTCAAATGGACAGAGGCAAAGGAATGAATAGTAAGAAGATTTCAAAACTTGCTTTGGCTCATGAACTAACAGATGATCAACAAGGTATTTAAGAATACCTGTCCACACTTAAATTGAAAAGAGATTCCAGAGTATGTTGCAGGTGTCAGCAACCGGGACATACTAGCTGGTATTGAAGAATGAAGTTGACCTATGATGATCAATGGAAACCGCAAGAAGAAGAAGGATGTCATCTTTTAAAGGAAAAGCAAGATGAACTCCTCTGTTTTGCAAAAAAAGAATTAGAAATGCTTATAGAAGAAATGGAGTACCTGCCTGAAGAAGAAAGGGAAAAGTATGAGTGAAAATTATTAGATATAAAAATGAAGCTCAAATTGAGTACAGATGGTGACAGAATGCAGTTTGGAGAAAGACAAACTGTGAAAGAAAATCCTGAATTAAATTCGGATAAAGACGGAATACCTCTACTGGAATATAGAAAAGTAAACGAGGAAGTAAAGAAAAGCTAGAACCAGAAATGGCCCTCATAATAAGAGAATCTGAGAAAAAACCCAGTAGGAGAAGCTGGAAGAGGCATGGAATCAATTCAAGAAACAGCAAGAGGAACGGCTCTGTTCCGAGTGGAAGAATGAAGAAACATTTGCTGAAAATCTAGAACAATTCTCGGGAGAAGAGAAAAAAAGAATACAAGGAAATGTTTAATAAGAGGATGAGGCTCTGACAATTTGACGAGTCTTCTATTATGGGAAAGGAGACAGAGTACCAAGAACAGCAAATACCAGAACAAACTCTGGCAGAAAGGACAGAGAAAACCTCTGTTGAGGCCTTGTCCATGGAATTCCCTGTGACAGATATTGCTGCGGAGAATCATCACTCTTGGCAAGTATAAATGAAAGGGGAGAATTCTTATGATAAAAAGACTCAGTTGGAAGTCATAGGAATGAGCTTCTCAGAGAAAGAATTGTTGTATGAAGACTGTGCTGAAGCAGTGATATCAAATTAGACTCTGTCATAAGAACATAAGATATGCCATACTGGGTCAGACCAAGGGTCCATCAAGCACAGTATCCTGTGTCCATCAGTGGCCAATTCAAGTCACAAGTGCCTGGCAAGTACCCAAACATTAAATAGCTCCTAAGCTACTATTCCTTATTGATTAATAGCAGTTTATGGACTTCTCCTCTAGGAACTTATCCAAACCTTTTTCAAACCCAGTTACACTAACTGCCGTAACCATATCCTCTGGCAATGAATTCCAGAGCTTAACCATGCATTGAGTGAAATAATTTTCTCTAATTTGTTTTAAATGAGCTATTTGCTAAGTTCATGGAGTGCCCCCTAGTCCTTCTATTATCGGAGAGAGTAAATAACCAATTTACATTAACCTGTTCAAGTCCTTTCATGATTTTGTAGATCTCTATCATATTCCCCCTCAGCCGACTCTTCTCCAAGCTGAACAGCCCTAACCTCTTCAGCCTTTCCTCTTAGGGCAGCCGTTCCATGCCCTTTATCATTTTGGAAGTTTCCCTGCAGAAATAGTGGCTAAAGGAATCCCCTCTGCAGAAGAGCTGGTGAAAGAGGACTTCTTCCGAGAAGTGAAACCTCAGGTTGGTTATCTGCTAAAAATAGGCATTGAAGAGAACTGTTTTACTCCTGAGAGACAAGAGGACATCTCTCAGTTAGAAATGGTGATAGAGGAAGAAATACCTCAGAAAGACCTCTTTATTCATGTGAGCAATGAAGGCTCACTATAGTAGCAGTTGAAAAGAGAGAAACACTTTTAGAATTTAACCATTCTGAAGAATGTGAAGGAAGATAAATCTTTGAGAGAAGAAAGTTATGCAGTATATGAAAAATGTATAATAAGCAAAAATGACTTGGAAGAGGTCCTAGATAAAATGAGAGAAATTTCTCTTTGTTCTGAAATGAGGGAGGAATTGCCAGACATGTCAGGGATGACACCAAGCAAAGACAAAACTGAACAAAGAGAAATGACCTTTTCAGAAAATGCAGAGGTTTCCTTAAAGACAGATAAAATTGCAGAATAGAATGAGGAAAGTGTACAAACTGGGGAGCATAAGACAGTGTACTATTTCTCTATGGAAGACAAATTAAAGGATTCAGTTCCTGCTGAAAGTGAAGGTAGAAAAGAAAGAAAATTGAGAAGAATAATCAATAAAGCAGGGAACATAATGCAAAATATAGTGCTGGGAGAGAATGTTCTAAAAGAAAATAGACATTAATAATAATACAAATAGCTTTGGAAGCAATGTTAAATTTTGAATTAGTGAGACAAGATGTAACATTTCCTTTTTCAGAAGGAAAGTCTGGAAGAAAAACAGTCATAACAGTTGGCCATATATTTTCTTTGCTTGATAAACATCGAATTGAGAATCGCTACAGTGGCTTGGAGAAATGACCATATCAACCGATGGCGTTGTGATCTTCAGACTATAAACTTGTTACAGATGATTGTCCAAAAAAAATGCATTGGGCAGAGTTATTAGATAACATGGCCTAATTACTACAGTTCAGCTATCTAATACACAGACTGCTGTATAAGTAAAGAGCTGTTTCTCTTCTCTACCAGAACTACCACAAAAGAATCAATAAGAAAGAAGGAAATCAAATTGCCAATGTACTAGGTTCAGAAGAATTTCAAATATAGGAAGAGACTGTTTGACAAGTGAGATGAAGGGGCCATTGCTGAGTGAGGGGATTGGATCCTTTTGTGGTTCTTGGAGTGCAGGAGTAGGCAAGGAATAACAGGCACCCAGGAAAAACACCTGTGTGAAGTGGAAGTATCTATAAATCTTCTGTTTGTGAAAAGTCCTGAGAAGACGAGTTAGAGAATGTGGATTTGGCTGGAAATGCCTTTGGCTGAGAGGGATACAGGCAAGGCCGACGGGACTCTTAGGCGGACTAGGTAGCTGCCTAGCTTGCTGGAGGTGGGTGGGGTGCCATAGCAAAACATGAGAGCAGCAGTTTTTAAATCAAACAAGGCTGGAAAGGCGGTGCGGAGGAGTTCCCGTGTGTGAAGGGAGGGAGGTAGCTAGGTAGGCTGTCTGAGATGACAGAGAGAGGGACGCAGTGATGCTGTCACTGCTTAGGGCAGCTGGACACCCTTCCACTGGCCCTGGGTACAGGATCTACTCTAGGGTCTCCAGGGGAGGGAACATCAAATGTCCCTGAATAGAATTTGAAGTACATGAAAGAGATGGAATCTCAGATGAATTAAATGAATTTCATAGGTTAACCAGATCCACTAGAAGCAAATTACTTACCTACTACCAAGATTATGTAATGTGGCAAGAAATGAAAGGAATAGAAGTTGGTTACTTCGTACCTCCAGTAACTATCAAGAAGGGAGCTAAGATGGCAGCAAGGGGAGAAGTGATCCATTGTAATATTTTATCAAATGTTTTAATGAAATGCACCCTCTAAGCCTGTCCCTCTTGTGGGTAGTGACCCTCCTACTTGGGTGGCAATGTTGGCTGTATGTAATAGGGTTTCAGATGTTCACAGCAGAATCACTAAATGTTATTGATAATAGTAGGAGCTAGAAAAATGGAATTCTCCTTCCTGCCAGGTCTCCTAAAATAGAAAAAATGATCCACAACCAAACCCACCTAGACAGTCTCCCAAGAACAGAGGGAAGGAGGAATCTAGAAAGATAAATCAGATGAGATCACAATGATCGCATGAGAAAATTTCAAAGTTTTAAAATGTATTTTCAGAGATGAAAAAGAAGCAATTCTAAACCTACAGCAAGTGATTGCATGAGACAAAATAAGTTTGTATTAATAACAAATAAGAAAACCCACTGAATCAGAGCTCTTTTTTTTCCTTATTAGATTCTTTTGAGAAAACCAGATCCAGTTCTGTATCTTTTAGGATGCCATTGTCAGATACGTATAATACCAATTTTTACTTTTGAAATTACTAATTTAATGTAATGATGCTATCAAAGATTGTTGAAAAGGATTTGATTCTCTGTAAGTTCTTGTCCTCAAGTGTTACTGCAAGAATCAAATGTTGCTGAATTGTACCAGAATAAAAAAAAACCCTACCAGATGTAAATTGTAAGTATAAACAGCCCTGTGTTTTTATTTCTGTCTGTTTCTGTTTGGAGGTTTATTTTCTCTGCTAATGTCCAATTTTTTCTATTTCTTTTCCCAATCTACATTTAGGGGGGTTTTTTTTGTTTCTGTCCTATCTTTCCTTTATTTGTCTGAATGCTTGCTTTCTTTACAAATGTTTACTCTTCCCTTTTTCTGCCACTGTAAACATAAATATGTTTCAGTCTAGCTAAACTCTCCAGTTTTAGTGTTACAGCTGGTGCACACTTATCTGGGACTCTTCGATAAGCAGCTGGGGTTTACAGCTCTTGAGGCTTGCATGTGAAAATGTGTCTTTTCACTGTATCTGGGATATGCCAATGGAGAGCACAGCTTCCATTTGAGACGTGAGTAGCTAATTGGCACAAGTTGATCCTCTGGCTGTCTCAGGATACTGTGAGTCTTCTACTTGATGTTCTGGCTCGAACTCAACTGTTGTATTTTAATTAAATAAGAAAGGGAAACATTTGTCTGTGCTAATGTCAAAGACTTTCCAGTAGGGATTCTATAGAGTATCATTAGTGTTGTCCAGTTGGCTTGTTGAGCATCCAGCTACTTAGGGGTTTAAAATAAAATAATTGAATTTCCCTAACCTTAAGACGACAGAGGGAAGTTATATAATGAAGAGTTAATGATGACAATGCTCAAATACTTTCTCTCCTTTGATGTTAAAAGTTGTCAATGTTGGATATAGAATCTGGAGTTTTGCATGTATAGCAAGTTACTATAAACCAGGTTCCTGCCTCCATGAACGTTTCATGTTGGAACCTTACAATGTCGACTGAGCTGTGTAAGGATCTGAGTGATATGTTTTGGACCTGCCAAAAAGGGTTTTTCAACTCTGCAGAGACTGCAAGCTGCTACAGCCAAGGTGAAGAATATAAAAATACATCAAACCCCCTGTATGCTCGCCTGTGAATGACAAATGTTCTGCAAGAACCAGCATCAGTAGTCAGTGTTAACAAGTTGGGAAAAGGGCTGTATTGTTTAGCCTGTCCAGAGAACATCACTATATAGCCAGCAAAGGAGGAAGCCATAGGAATTCTGGGAGACCATTTAAGGAAGAAAAGGTGCAATTTGGCTGGCTCTGTCTGTGTATGAGGCATGAAGCAGCTAAGAGTTTGAGCCAGAAGCCAGGAAGAGAGGTGTGTATATGGCAGCTCTGCAATCACTTCCTCTCCTGAAGAACTAATTATCAAGAGAGAGAGACAGAAGTCTGCACACTGAGAAAATAGAGAGATAGACAACTGATCTTACTTCATAGCCAAGCTGCATGTAAAATCCCAACAAGGGACAGAGGAGCCAGGAGCTGAGAGAATGAGAGACCCAGAGATATCCAGGCCCAGGAACACTTGGCTGCATCACCATCCTAAGAGACTGAATTAAGTAATCTAAACTTTGCAAAGAGATCATCTTAGCAGATGAGGGAGGTGTTTTTTTTTCCTTGCCTTTTGTCACAAATTTAGTATTTCATCTTAATTGCTTCAGGCTTTCAGCAAAACTCAAGTATAGATAGATCCATGCCACAGGAAAGTGAAGCTGATGGACCATGTAAGAAACAGAAACCAGGTCTGCTTTCTGTTTAGTACTGAGTAAACCATTTGGAGAAGTTCCCCAGGAGAGAGAAAGAGAAACCTTCCACACACTGTACTGTTCATCTATTTGGTTTGTCACCTCCTCCTCCTCCTCTCCAGCCTAAACCTGATACTCAATTCAGCCAAGACTGAAATCCTCCTCATTACCCCAGACGACGATACCCCTCAAAAGTTACTCAACAATACCTTTGCCAGCCAAGCAAGAGACCTGGGAGTATTACTCGACAACCATCTAAATCTAAGAACATTAATAAACAACACAACCAAGAACTGCTGTTATAAACTGCAAGTATTAAAAAGAATTAAACCACTTCTACACTTTCAAGATTTCAGAACGGTCCTACAAGCTGTCCTATTCTCCAAGATAGACTATTGCAATTCCATTTTGCTAGGTCTACCCACCTCATCTATCAAACCACTTCAGATATTTCAAAACGCGGCGGCCAGAATACTAACAAACTCAGGCAGAAAAGACCACATCTCCCCCATCCTAAAAAATCTCCACTGGCTACCAATACGTTTCAGAATTTTACACAAGTCCCTCACCATTATCCACAAAACCATCCACAATCAAGCACCTCTTAACCTTCAAATCCCACTCAGACTACACACCTCATCCAGACCGATCAGAGAAGCCTACAGAGGATCCCTGCACGCCCCTCCTACCAAATCTACTCACCTCATAGCCACAAGAGAACAGGCCTTCTCTACAGCAGGACCAACCATTTGGAATACTATTCAGGCTGAACTCAGACAAGAACCCTGCCCGTTGACTTTTAGAAAAAGGCTTAAGACATGGTTATTTAAACAAGCCTTCCCATAAATTCCCTGATACCCTTAGCTAAGACCTCGGATTCACCACAACAAACGCTTATGAACTCTTAACACACATCAAATAACTGTCCTTATATTTAAGTTACTTATGCTCTGCCTTCTTCTTATCCCAGTTCTTCGCCCCTGTTTTATTGTAACTTTTTGCTTCTATTTTGCTTCTTTACTATGTTAATGTTTAAGGTTATTATACGCTAGTTTCTTGTAAACCGACATGATATGACACTGTTATGAATGCCGGTATATTAAAAAGCACCAAATAAATAAATAAATAAATCTAGCCACCTCCTTCATCAAGAGGGACTTCATTTTCTTGATTGCTTTTTTTCCACACAGTTTTGTATTAGTGACATTAGAGTGGATCTGTTCCCCCACTTTTTGAGTACTTCACTGCTTCCCCCACCCTTCCAAACTTTCTCTAATAGTGTTCCTTATTATTTTACTATCCATATGAGTACATTGGTTGCCCCGGCTAACAGATCATACCCAGTGGTATTTTTGCATCGCTTGATTTAAAATAAGAAAACTGCAGACATATTAAATTTCACTACTGTACTTTTCCCATTCAATGTTCTGGTTGGATTTACTGGCTACTTACAAAATACTAGTAAAAAGGTTAATTACTGTTTTATTCCGGTGTGATGATTTTATCTGGGCTGTGGTGCCACAAGTGGGAGGTTGTTTGGGAAGGGCACTGAACTGTGGTTTCGGGGTGACCGGGACCCTGTCTCATCCCCCACTTAGGCTACGAACCCAAAAATAAATCATATTAGTAAATATAATTTCTCATGTGGTACTCCCCACCCCAAGCATAGGGATAAATTCATAGTCCGGACCCAGGGGACGGGTACATATGTACAGAGACTCTATAGTATATATACAGTTGTAGGTTACAGTGTTGGACAAATACTGAACCCCTGTGACAATTAACCATGCAAGTACAGCTCCTTCTGCCGTCCCTTTCCCCTACCTCCTCAGGTATTCAGAGAATTTGAAACTGCAATGCCACTGTAGCTCTGATTCACTTTTATATATGAAGCTTTTACAACTTGCTTAAGCCCTTTTAAACTCTGAAAAATGAGTTTAAAATTCACACTTAAGCATTAGGTTTAATCATAGGGAAGCTTTAACTTTCCTGTTCCCTTTTAACTGGGAATAGGACACTAGGGATTCAATATTCAAAACTGTCTGGTTAAGTAAGTTAGCCAGTTAGAACCTATCTAGCTAAGGTACGATGTATATGCCGCTGAATATATGCTTAGCCAGATGTCTAACCGGCTAAGGTTAGACTTGCTGTATGGCACGTGTAGTTTAGCCATATAACTTAGGCCACTAAATCCGAATAATGGCAGTTAGCCACATAAGTTGTATGGCTAACTCGCTCCGCTCCAAAACTGCCCACTGTCTGCCTACAACTTATGTGGCTAACTTTTTAGCTGTATAAGGGACTTATATGGCTAAGCATCAGCCGCTAAAAGTGGGGGCATATTCAGCGATCATTACTTAGCGGCATAAGTCCCGCTTATCTGGTGACCTCCAGAAACTTAAAGGTGAATTCGCAAAAGCTGTATGCATAAAAAATATCACTTATGCATGTAAAATAACAATGCAAGTACATGTTATTTTAGAAACCTCAACATACATGTGTAAATCATGGTCCATGAGTAAATGCACGTGTGTAAAAAAGGGGCAAGCCATGGGCATTTTGGGGAGGTGCCAACATTTATACAAGTAAGCTTCTATTTTACAAGCAATTTATGCATGTAAATGTGGCACCTTACTCATGTATATTTACTCCTGCTCAAATCAGAAGTGACTGTAAAAATTTTAAAAGTGAAAAAATGACTGGCTGAGGGTGGGGTTCTGGGTGAAATGGGGGGACTTCAGCCTGAAAAGCGAGGAGGGTCTTCATGAGCTACAGATGGACTGGGCGAACTAGTAGGCCAATTAATAAACTGGCTTTTTCATTGCTGTGCGCATGTTACAAAATCCCTCAACCTATGGGCCCAATTTTAAAGGCCGGCGTGCACAAGTCCCGGGAAATACGCACGTGGCCAGACCGTGCACGCCGAGTGTATTTTCAAAATGGCCCAGCCACGCATGTCATCTCCCAGTACACATGGCAGTGCCAGGCTGGGGGCGGACTCTGAGCAGGGGGGGGGGCGGGCAGAGCAGGGGTTGGCGGGGACAGAACCATTAGGCGCTATTCTGGGGAAGCGCGCGCTGGCAGCTGGCCAGCAGGGGTTGGCGGGGACAAAACCATTAGGCGCTATTCTGGGGAAGCGCGCGTGGGCAGCTGGCCAGCGTGCAGAGCTTACTCCTGCTCCATGGAACGTGTAAGTTCAGGGACAAAAAAAACTAGGGTAGGTAGGTGGGGTTTAGAGGTCGGGGAAGAGATGAGAAGAGGGAGGAAGGGTAGGGTTAGGGAAATTCCCTCCCAGGTCACTCCTTGATGTGCATTACTTATGGACTTGGCCGTTGAAGCAGTCCTGTGCTTTTTCCCTTATGTCTGCGTATCAGTAGCCCAGACCATAAAAGTCAGGGCCCATGCTGGTTGTCTTCTGAAACTAATTCCTCTCCTCCCCCTCCCCCCCCCCCACCGTCAAAGCGGAGAGTGATGTTGCCATTGTGTCAACAGCATCAATATTTATTAGTTAAGGGTAGTAATCCCATGCCATCTGTTAACAGTAGTAATTGCTGCTCTGTGCAGGTTCCCCAGATCATAAAAGACAAGGCCCTCATTGGTTGTTGTCTGAATTCAATTCCCCTTTTGTTGAAGCAAAGAACAATGTTGCAGTTGCATCAAAGCATCAAGGCTCATTGGTTAAGGGTAGTAATCCCCCCAAATTCTGATAGGGTAGAAAACCTTGTACCAGCAGGTTACCCCCATGCACCCTTCAGTTCTGGCTTTGACAAATAATAGATCCTCCCAAAAGGGATTTCTGCCCCTAGCTGAAAATCTATGGGGCAGTCATATGGTCTATGTGGAAGGAGAGTGTAGATTCCCTTTTTATCAAAGACATCCCAGTATGCTGCATACTTTTGGACAGATGTCCAAAACCATATTTGAGTGCCAGACAACACGGATTGCCTGGATTCCCATTTCAGGCCCTATGCCCTGGGCCTCTTCATTAGGCATGCAATTCTGCTGACAGTATGCTAATTGGTAACATCATTTGCCAGATCTTCCAGTTGATATGTAGATCATTTAATTCCAGCCAATGGAGATCTAGAATTGACTGGGAACTGTGGCACTCTGATGAGGTCAAAACAAAGAATCTTTTAGTGATCATGTATCCTGGTTAAAACAAAAGGTTTAGTCTTGAAGGTTACTGGCTCTAATGACAAGAGGGATCCATTGATGATCTCAACCATGCATTTACATATGTAAAACCCAGTATTACATATGTATCAACTGGCTGATTGATCCAACTATAGAGAAGGCTCTTTCAAGTATCTTTCAAAAGAGAAACAGTTAACAATTCTCACTGACTACAACATAGGTGCTGGCATGGTATGCTCTGGAATATCAGCTACTATTTGTGAGGGCAGCAAAGTAGTTAATAAGGCAAAACAGTGCACATACATTTTGCAAACCTAATGTATGCACATTGTTTTCATCCCAAATCTAAATATAGCTATAAATATGCATGCTGTGGAAACCCGTATGTATTTTTACCCTCCCTGAGGAGAATTTTCAGACAAGCTGTTTTAACCTGCTAAATCACTATTTACCTATGCAAACAGCTTTGAAATTTGCCCTCTAAAAATCTAAATAAATAACAGCCATAGTTGAAAATAGGAGAGATGACCAACTGATTCTCCAGAGTTAATGCTCTGACGCTAAGCAGAACTATAAGCAAAGACAGAATGCTGGGTAATAAAGGGGGAGAGGTTTGAGGGAGCGGGGGATTCAATTTGTTTTAGAATATCTTTATAAATCAGAAAACCTCCTTGACATCAATAAGGACAGAGAGCTAGAAATTGAAATTGCATCTCTGAAAATTTAGGGGGAAATTTCATACTCTCTGTATTGGGATAAAGATTGCATGTACTTTTGCTCTAAAACTTGCCCTGGGTACAAAGCATGCACCATGGTCACTTGTAACACTTATAAAACACTTTCTACACTGCTCGTCTATTACGTCTCTTAACAGAAGACATGGGGGAAACCGTCACAGAATGGCAGTTCCTACTGTAAGCAATTTGCTGTGCAAACTGGATGGACTATTTGCTGTTCATTTGCCTTTATTTACCATGGGATAAATATTTAAAACGCTAGCTGGCTAGTTCTAAGTTAGCTGCATAAACTTATCCAACAAACTTAGCCAAGATATTCAGCAGTTTAGCTGTGCCACTGAAATTATCCAGATAACTTTTGATTTATCTAGGTACGTTATCGGGCTAACTTTAGAGCTGCTCAGTAGCAGGTCTCAATATTGCTACTTATTCGGTTAAGCTAGCTGGATAAGTATCTCCTCTGCATTACGTCCCCGTCCTGCCTACCACTTCGACCGAAAAATACTTAGTTGGATTACTTATTCAGCCATGTGGTGACTGCTGAATGAGGCTGAATATTTAAGTGCCTCCACTTAGATAAGTCCCTACTGAATATTGGCCCCTCTACTACTTGTCACCCATTTAAACTGCTTTGAATATTGTCCTTCCATGAGCGCTTCTCAAAATACACAGTATAATCTTTGAAAACCTGTGTCTTCATTTAGAAGTGACTTTTTCTTTCTTTCTTGGTTTAATGTTTATTAATGCTCAATATAATGAGACTGTATAATTAAGATTATGTATAGAGCAGACTCCATTATAAGTGGGAGGGACGTTTGTAATAGCTCCAGTATCAACTACAAATTATATAATTTGTTAAGTCACCTTCAAGCATGCATGCTAAACCAGGATCATATGCTAAAAATTGCTTGTTTGGAAAAGAGGGAATATTGTATGCAAAGAAATCATTTCTTTGTGTGTCATAGGGACAGAAGGAGTAGGAAGGGGAGGCAAACAGGAGATGAAAAGTTACAGATGGAACTGAAAAAGAGAGTGCCAGCCTCAAGGGCCTTATTTAAACTGTGTGCTATGCATACCTTTTTGCATTGGCCCTTTGGTTTGCCACTGTCTTTTGAAGATATCTTCCTATGAACCACGCACTGCAGTGCTGAGCGACCATTGGCTTCCCTCATGTTTTAGTTTAAAAATTGCTCTGTCTCCTTTTTAAATGTTAGCGTCAGCAGCCTAGTTCCACCCTGGTTACGGTGGGGCCCATCATTTCTGAAAAGGCTTCTCTTCCCTCAAAATATTTCCCAGTTCCCAAAAAATCTAAAGGCCTCTTCCCTGAACCATTGTGACATCCATGAATTGAGACTCTGGAGCTCTGCCTGCCTCTGAGGTCCTGCAATTGGAATAGGGTGCATTTCTGAAAATGCTACACTGGAGGTCCTAGATTTCAGTTTCCTAACTAAAATCCCAACTTTAGCCTCCAGAACCTCCTCCCTGCATCTTCCTATATTATTGGCACCCACATGTATCACGAAAGATGGCTTTCACCCCAGCACTCTCTAAGATCCTATCTAGGTTATGCATGAAATCTGATATCTTTGCACCAGGTAGGCAAGTTACTAAGCACTTTTAATGCCTGCCAGCCACCCAGCTACCTACATGCCTAATGACTGGATTGCTAACTACAATGGCTCTGTTGACAAATATCCGTCTAAGTAGTGCTGTTCATCCAGCTAAGATAACCGGATAAGTAAAAGAAGAGCGCCACATAGGCAGATAAGTAAGAAAGACAGGTAACTAGCATTTGAAGAATTATCTTACTTATCTGGCTATGTAGCGATTTTTAAGACTTATCTGGCTAAGTAATAAATTATCCGGTTAAATGGCAGACATCTGCTATGCGCACATGTTTGTGCTCTTAGTTTTAATTGTTTACATGAGAAAATTTAACTCGCATATTTTCCTTAGCACATTTGGTGACACGGGGGATGATCTCACGAGCCACTTTACTCCCCCCCCCCCCCCCCCCGACATCGCCAGAGGTCTTAAGCAACTGGGATGCTGCTTAACATCACAATGGCCGCTCTGTGCGGCTCCCCTGCTGCCCGACTGTGGCACCTCCCAGCTCCTCTTAGGCATGCATGCCTGGCGTACCTGTGTTTTCAGGTTTTAAAATAGCCCCCACTCTGGAATGCCCCTGGCTTGCCCCAGTCAACCCCTTTTTTATACAAGCAAATGTATTCATGCACCATTTCTTGCACTTGTATGTTTGCAGTTCATAAAATAGCAGTTGTGCAAATATGTGCTCTTTGTGGACGCAAGTGCTCTTTTTTTACATGTGCAACTCTTTTAAAAGTCACCTTCAAGCATGCATGCTAAACCAGGATCATATGCTAAAAATTGCTTGTTTGGAAAAGAGGGAATATTGTATGCAAAATAGGATTTAGCAGGTGCATGGGAAATGGTATAGTATGCATTCCTCCACCCACTACTTACTGTACCATACACCCAATAAAAGCTAAAATTTTAAACACCTTACTCTGCCAAGGTGTTAAGTTTTTAGCACACACACTCTTTCAAGAGTGTGAAAAGACATACAAGAAATAACATTGTATAAGTTTACTCATAGGCCCTTTGAGCTATAAGAAGTCACTTAACCCTCTGTTGCTTAGGTATAAACGTAAAGATGAATTTTAAAAGCCCAGCATGCGCATTAATTAGATGCTCGAATATGTCAGGCTCGCGTGCACCAAGCGGATTTTAAAAATCACCCGGATACGCGTGTACATGCTGCTGCGTGCACATCTTGAAACTTCTCATGAAGGGGCAGGGTGTGGGCATGGTCTGGGCAGGGCATGAGCAGTGCACTTCCTGCACTTTGTAGCTTAACTTCCTGCACTTTGTAAGTTATACACTTTGTAAGTTATTTGTAAGCTATTTATAAGTTATACATAAACCAAAGTGAAGTTATATGTAATCCGATATGAAGTTATATGTAAACTGATGTGATATGCAAACCGAACACCGGTATATAAAAACAAACAAGCAAATAAATAAATAAATAAATACACGGGCATTCCGATACTTGAACCCGAAATTTGTGTGTAAATACTTGCACGATTCAATGTGCACTGAAGTTCTCTGCTGCGTAACTTTACTTCTGCATTGGATGGTGTGTAAGATTAAAAAAAAAAACAGCAACCCATATCTGAGGGGTGGAAAGGTTCTGAGGTAACTAAAGGGTGTACAGGCTATCAAACAGGAGGGGGGGGGGGGGAGGGGGTTAAAGGACCTAACTTAACTGGGTGAATTGGGGAGAAACTTGTAAAACAGGAAATTGTGTCGATGTGCGCCCCTTTTAAAATTTTCCCGCTTACACTGTAGAAGCAGCTTTTGCGTGCACATGCACGAGTCCAAAATTAGGAGCATGTGTGCGTTGTTAGGCTATTTTTTAAAATGCGCACATATATATATTCTAAAATAGGCACGGCCCTGGGTGCGGGCTGACCAACGCGCGCACATGTGTGCATATGCGCTGCTGTGAATGTTACCGTCTTAAATTGTAAGCTCTCTGGGGATAGAGGAATGCCTGCTGTACCTGAACGTAACTCTCCTCGAACTACCAATGAATAGGAATGAGCTAAATCTAAAAACAAACATCTACTTACAGTCATCTCTGTAAAAAGACATCAACACATATCTCAGCACTTTAAAATTAAATATGTGAGGGGTGGGTGCTATAGCACGTTCATGAAGATGGACACAGTTTGGTGAAGCTCCGATTCTCTTGGGGGCTATCCCTCTTGAAATATCCCCTGATAACAATGTAAATCCTTTAAAATACGGCCGGCGCCATTTTGCAACGAGTATTGCAAAATGGCGCCGGCCGTATGGCCATTTTGCAATACGGCAACACGATTCGAGTGCAGGAGGTCGTTCCCGGACCCCCGCTGGACTTTTGGCAAGTCTTGTGGGGGTCAGGAGGCCCCCCCAAGCTGGCCAAAAGTCCCTGGGGGTCCAGTGGGGGTCCGGGAGCGATCTCCTACGCTCGTGACGTCGGGGGACAGGAACCAAAATGGCGCCGGCGCTACCTTTGCCCTGTCATATGACAGGGCAAAGGTATCGCCGGCGCCATTCCTATCAACGCACCCGTGGCTCGAGTGTGGAACATCACACCGGGACCCCCCACTGGACCCCAGGTAATTTAAGACATTTTGGGGGGGTTCGGGAGGGTGGGGGATTTATTTTAAAGGGTCGGGGTGGGTTTTAGGATTGTTTTAGTGTGCCCGAGAGTGGAAGATCACACCAGGACCCCCCCACTGGACCCCAGGTAATTTAAGACATTTTGGGGGGTTCGGGAGGGTGGTAGATTTATTTTAAAGGGTTGGGGTGGGTGTTAGGGTTGTTTTAGTGTGCCGGTTTTCCCGCCCTCCCTCGATTTACGATATACACGATATTTAAAAAAACAAAACTGCGACGATCCGATTCCCTACCCCCCCCCCCCCCAGCCGAAATTGATCGTTAAGACGATCGATCACACGATTCACATCTCTACTATAGAGGATTGGGAATCCTCAGCGGCAAACTCTATTATGGCATTCAAATAAAATACTTGGAAGACAAGGTGACTGACCTTGAGGACCGATCCCGTCGGGCAATGTAAGAATAATGGGAGTGCCCGAAAAAAATGGAGAGCTTAAGGGCAAGGGAATTTACTGAGCAGCTCCTTCGCAATGTGCTCAAACCAGGGCTGAGGGATCCCTGAATTGAAGTTGATAGAGGACACAGGGTAGAGAGATACCAATGTGTTGGAAATAACTTTCCCCGAGCATTTACTGTTAAATTCCACTGGTACCAGACTGAGGTATGGGTGCTGAGCCGGGCTCAGGAAAGAGGCTCATTAACATATCGAAGCCATCTTATCGCTATATATCCCGATTTGAGTGTAGCTACCCAAAAGACGAGAGCAGAATATGCACAGATTAAAAAGTTATTGCTTGAGAAAAAATTGAAAGTTAGACTTTTATATTCAGATAAGCTGTCGATAATGGTGAATGGGACCTGGAAGGGATTTGGGATGACACACAAGGCCATAAGGTTTGTGGCTGCATATAGCAAAGATGGCACACATTCCCTGAAGTCAGAAGTTTCTAGTAAAACAAGTGGAAGGTGCAGCTCCGAGAAGGAAGATAGCGGGAGCTATACTGGGGAGAATGCTTGCCCCCGTGCCCAAGACCTGCATGATGAAGAATGGTGGGACTTACAACTGCAGGATGCTAATGAATGGCTGAGTTTGGCAATGCTTGAGGGCTCCCCGACAACAAAGAGGAGAGCAGCTTGGGAAACCAAGTCCCTGGAGCAGAGGCAAGAGATGATCCGGGCCAGGCCAGAAAAGCTGAATAATGGCAACAAGCATGGTCGAAATGGTCAGGAGAAGTAATCTTGGCTGCTAAAGAACTGATTACAGATGCAATTGCTTCTCTCTTCAGCTGATGATTGCCTGATATCCTTTTTTTAAAATTTAGTTTGAGCATATATCCTAATTATAAATAAGTACCTTTATTACATTAGTGAGATTGAAGAGGGGATGGTATTTGTTGTGGGAGCGCTAGGGAGCAATCCCGCTTTCGAGGAGAGTGGTGTGCCCTTGAACCACAACGCGACCACAGAGAGGAGCTCCGTAGAAGCTCCGAGGCAGGTGAGACGTATCCCAGCATAGGCGGACAGGCAGAAGACCAGGGACTCGGACCTCCGCCGAACCTGACACATCAGTAGAGACACAACAATGTAATGCTGGACTCTGGTGTAGCCCTCCGGCCACTCGATAGCCCTTTTGGACCTGCTGTATGGGAACGGTAAATGTTCCAGGATGGATAGAGGATGATGGCGTCGGCGGCTCCTGCCGCGAAGAGGATGCTGGAGGCGACTCTCCCTGCCACGCAAGGGTCCTGGCAAGAACAGCTCCACGCAGTGAGGGAGGCAGGCTTCAGGGCGGCCTCTGGGGCACATGGGAACGGTGTCTGCGGCCTCCTGGCTGTGGGATGGAAGAGAGACAGCGGCGGGCCTGCCATGGAGCACAGCAGCGATTCCAGGCCACGACAGCAGGAGGAGAACATCAGCGGCCTCTAGGCTGCATAGAGGCATGGCGGACGGCATCTGGGAGCTGGCTGGCAAAGGTGAAAGGCTGTTCGCGGCTAGGTCTGCGAGCAGAATCATAACAGTATTTATACTGTCAAATAAAGGTAAAGGGAACAAAAGGGGTGTTCCTGGGGGGATTGGCAGTAGGGGATAGATGGATGTGAAGGGCTCCTATGGGGGAGGCGGATAGGATGAAATAAGAGGGAGGAAGGGAGGAATTATCTTCATTGGCTTTCTCCTTGCACTTGCAATATGTGGCTGGTCTGTCAGGTGCACCATCTTTGGGCAGGTGATATGAGGCCTCCTAGAAGTGAAGAGCATAATCCAAAATCGATGGCACTCAACTCTCTTGCAAAAGGGGTGAGCGGGACTGGCTGTAAAATGTGAACAGGAGATGGTGATTGGTGTGGCACAATGATGCTGAGGAAGAAGCAAGGGGAAGGAGGGGAGGGGTAGGAATAGGAGGAAGGGGTGTTTAGGGAGGGTATGAGCAGTCAGTTTGTATCCTTACAGTGCGCGAGCAGTCGGGATTTGCGTGTGTTACCTGTAGGGATGGGGGGGGAGGGCTTGAACAGAGTTGGTCTGAGGGATGAGGCCAGGGATGGAGTGGGGTAAAGATGCTCCTCATACCCACAAGAGACTACAGTTCAGGAGGGGAGGGAAATATATTGGGGCAGGGGCGGAGGGGACAGTTACTAGGAGATTCAAGCAGAGATATTTATAGGAAAACACAGCGTATTCGGATTAGTAATCCATATTTTGGCCTAATTATTGGATGCTCAATATGATCTTCATGTCAAGTTCTGAGGTTAACTTAGTTTCCTTTAATGTTCGAGGAATTAGCACATCTGTTAAGAGAAAGCATATAGTAGATTACTTAAAAAAGAGACATGTAAAGTTGATTTTGTTGCAGGAGATCCACCTGAGTGATACGGAACATGCTAAACTGCAACGTGAGTGGGTGGGACTGGTTTATTATTTATTTATACTGACATTCGATCTGAGATATCACACCGGTTTACATTCAGGTACTGTAGGTATTTCCCTATCCCCAGAGGGTTTACAATCTAAGTATGCCATATACTTCAAAGAACAGAGAGGTATGTATTTTTGGTTCATAAAAGTCTGTCATTTCAGGTATCCAAACAACTTGCGGATACTAAAGGCCGATATCCAGTCCTGAAATGTATGTTGAATGGGAAGAAATTCTCATTAGCCTGTGTATATGGGCCAAATGGGCTTATTATAAAGAATTAGGGGAAGTGCTTGAAAATTTTTCTCAATTGCCTTTTATATTAGAGGGGGGATTGGATAAGTGTTTAGATCCTATGAAACATAGATCCTCGGGTGGGGGATGAGCTTGGAATTAAGCGGCCAGGCTCCATCTTATGACCACTAAACTGGGTCTATTAGATGTCTGGAGAGTCCAATATCCCACCGTTAGAGATTTTACATGCTACCCATAGAGTCATTAGACATATAGTTGTATTGACTTTTTTCTTTGTGCAACTGGCCTATCACAGTTTGTAGGTCCCATGGATATTCTAACCAATCAGATTTCAGATCACAATCCAATTCTTATGCTGCTGATATTTAGTCAAGGCTGCCAAACTGGGAAATCTTGGAGATTTAACTAGTCATTAATGGGGAATGAAAGATTCTGTGAAATGATAGGGGAGGCGATAAAAGAATATAGGGAGATCCATATAGGGGCAGAGCAGAACCTGGTCATAATATATGAAGTGCTCAAGTCAGTAGGGGTGTGCCATCGTTTGCAACGTATTGCCAATCCGCAACGTATAGGGCCATATTCGTTGTATTCGTGGGGAAGCGAAACCTATCGCGATTCCCACGAATACAACAAATCTTCACCGAATTATTTGGCCGTCTAAAGGAGAGAATTTAAACAAAACCCCCACCCTCCTGACCCCCCCAAGACTTGCCAAAACTCCCTGGTGGTCCAGCGGGTGGTCCGGGAGCCATCTACTGCACTCACGCCGTCGGCTGCCGGTATTCAAAATGGCGCCGATAGCCCCTGTGACATAGTAAGGGCAAAGGCTATCGGCACCATTTTGATTACTGGCTGCTGACGGCCCGAGTGCAGGAGATCACTCCTGGACACCTGCTGGAGTGCCAGGGACTTTTGGCAAGTCTTGGGGGACCCTCCTGACCCCCTCAGAGTGAGTACCTGAGCTCATGGTCTATCTCTGCCTTGCTCACCTCTGCTATTGTAGATTCTCAGCCTACCCCGCATCGCGGACCACTGATGGATCTATCCTCTCTGGCACATCATCTGTACCCGGGTTCTCGGCCTACCCCGCTCTGCGGACCACTACCGGACCCATCATTCACTTAAGACCTGGTGAGACTCTATATCTTTGCTGCAGAGTACAGACTGGATTACGCTATCAGAGACTCTTCTCCTCTGGCTGGGTTCACAGCCCATTCCCCGGGCCACCAACTACATTGCTGTGTAATAAATTCTATCAGTCCGCTGTATGTATTACTGCTGGGAACCAGCCTATCACTACAAGTCCCCACAGAGCAGAGCCCTGTGGGAGGAGTCATCTCTTGTAGTGACCAGGGGTCCACAATTCAATGTCTCAAATACAACAGCAAGCTGTTCACAGAGAATATATATCTGTTGTAGAAGGCAAAGGATGAACTTCAACAGGTGCAAGCTGTGGGAATAGAAAGGTCATTACAGCTCTCGCGACAAAAATTCTACGAAGAGAGGAATAAGACTGGAGCACTGCTGGCTAGATTGTTAAGGAAAAGAAAGGTCCAGATCTTGATCCCTAGCATTAGGAAAAAAAATGGTTGGGGCTGTACATAACAATAAAGAGATCAATGATATATTTAAACACTACTTTGAAGAATTATACAAAGTTCAGAAAACAGTCCAAATATTAGATGTAATATCATACTTGCAGGAGACCGAGATGCCACAGGTGTTGGAAAGACAAGTGGTTTGCCTAGTAGCTCCTATTATAGCACAAGAGACTTGTATGGCAATTATGGGTCTTCCATCGGGTAAAAGTCCAGGACCAGATGGATATCATGTAGATTTCTATAAACTGTTTTCCAGTGACTTGAAACCTTTTCTGAGGTCCAAATTTCAATATCTACAGGAGTTCCCAGAGATGGAGCATAATATGACAGATGCGACAATTGTGGTATTATACAAGCCGGGTAGAGGCAGCCAGACCAATCTCCCTTATTAATACCGATATAAAAATTTCAGCCAAAGTTCTTCAACTGAGACTGGAGACAATTATGCCATACCTGATAGGGGTAGACTAAACAGGATTTATTAAGGGTCGTTCCTCGACTGTTAATACGAGAAGACTGATGGATATCATAGCCTGGGCTCGACAAGACAAGAGGAAAGGGCTGGTGGTGGCCCATGATGTGAAAACGGCATTTGACAGGCTTAGCTGGCCTTTTCTGTTTCAAGAGCTCCATAAGGTTAGACTCCCTGAGGAATTTCAGTTCTGGGTTAGGGCTCTATATTTGCACTCCAGAGCACGTGTATTGACTAATGCCAAGTATTCAGGCCCTTTTCCAGTGCTATGAGGCACTAGACATGGGTGTCCCTTATCCCCATTGCTGTTCAATTTAGCCAATGAGGTTTTAGCAGCAAGAATAAAAGCATCTGTGGATGTTAAAGAATTTAAGGTGGGGGTGGTGGTGGGGTGTCAAGAACATCGTATCTCTTTATATGCAGATGATGTTCTTCTTAGAGTGTCAGAGACCCTTGACAACTATAGTAAGGTTTCTGATTATAAGATTAATTATACAAAATCAGAGGTACTTCCCATTGGCCCTATGACAGTAGATGGGATCCCTTCATGTTTTTCAAATTGTAAGGTGGCTAGAGAGGGGATTAAATACCTTGGGATATGGGTGGCAAAATATTCTGCAGATTTGTACAAACATAATTATGCAATAGTAGTTGATTGCCTACAGAAAGATTTACAGGAGTAGGATGACAAGATCCTGTCATGGTTGGGCAGAATAAATTAATTGAAGGTGAATGTACTTCCCAGACTAATATATCGGTTTCAGCATGTTCCGTGCTACCTGCCAGATGGGTTTTTCACATCATTGCAGGGGACATTAGGGAAGTTTACATGGCATAATTTAAAAAAGTGTGCATTAAGTTCAGGACACTGTGGAGGCCAAAAGTTGCTGAGAGAATGTCCCTCCCCTGCTTGCAAGGTTACTAATGGGCTGCAGGGCTGACAGATGCATTGCCTTGGTTTCATAGGGACCGGGATATGCCCTGGTACCTGTTAGAAGTAGGATTGGCAGGGGGTCAAGATCTGCCGATGTTACTGCTGCAGCCTGAATTATCATATGCTAGAAGTACGATAAGTAGTGCAAGTCCGAGCATACTGCATACCATGAAGATTTGGAAAATGGCAAATAGATCTGATTTTAATCACACCAGCTGTCAGGAATTATGCCTATTAGGAGAAATCCAAAATTACTGTGCACTATGGGGTGGATTTTAAAAGGAGTGCGCGGTTCTCAACGTGCACACATGGACATGCTGATTTTATAACATGTGCGAGTTCCCTCCAAGTCTGCTCCAATTAAGGAGCGGAATGGGAGGGAACTTCTCTACCCCCCTACCAAAACTTTCTCCCTCTTCCCTTCTCCTCCCCAGCCCCTAAACCTAACCTACATTTCTGAAAAATCTTTATTGCTTACTGCTCCTCTGCGCGCCAGCTAATGGCCGCTGTCTCAGCTGGCCTCCTTCTCACCCCGCTCCATCCTGTCCAGACCATGCCCCCCCAACCCACCCGTTTCAGGGCCTGGCACGTGCGCATACCAGGGTTTTCATGCGTGGCCGAGCCTGTTATAAAAGGCGTGCTGCGTGCACAAGGCCCGGCCACGCACGTAAACCCCATTTCTTACACGCTTAAGCCTTTGAAAATCCTGCTACATTTTACATAGGAGGGATACCACATGGTGGAAAGAGTGTTTAAAATTTTTAGGTCAACTATGGGAGGATGAAGATGTTCAAATAAGATCCTTTTTGGACCTTGAAGATTATGGGATTCTGAGGGAGACTGAGCATTTCTATCAAAGATTGAGGGTAGAGCTGGGGATTTATGAGAGAAGGGGATGGGTAAAACAAGTACTTAACCCAGTAGAGCAAGTGACTGCCCGAGAAGACATGCCAAGGAAGAGAATCAAAAAGTTTTATAAAGCAGTGTTGGAGTGGCAAATGACTAAAGATCCCCTGCTTAGCTTGGAAGGGCTATGGAACAGGGATCTCATTCTAGAATTGAATGCAACTCATTGAAATAAGATATGGAAAAGGGCGCACAAAATCTCCTTGTGCAGTAAGAGAGTAGAAGTAATGGTGAAGCTTATTCACAGGACATATAGATTTCTGGTATATTACTCCAAATTCTCAGCAGGGGTATCTAATCTGTGTTTGGAGAGGGTGCAGGCAAGAGTGTATGTACCTACATGTATGGTGGAAATGCCCCTTAGTAGAGATTTTCTGAAAATAGGTGGGAAAAGAGATGAAGGCCATTTTGGGAGAAAAGTCAGATTAGAACATTCCCTCTTTTTGTTGGGTAGGTGGTACGATCATAATCTAGGCAAAGAAAAATGTCAACTTGCAGACCACCTAATTCATGCAGGTCGATTCACGATTGCAATGCTCTGGAAAGCAGCTTCTACAATAGCATGCTGATGCCATCAGATGCATGAGATAGTCTTGGTTGAAAAACTTGTGTACATGCTACATAGACAATGGTCTTTGTATGATAAAATGTGGGTGCCCTTCTTGGCTTATTGGGCGGCTCAGAAGTGACAGAAGGCAGCCACACTTTCAGGGATTGCTTTACGTGTATTCTAATGGAAGTGCGAAGGAATATGAAATTAGGAAGGTGAACACGTTTTCTTATGTCTGTATGTAAACCTCCAAGTCATAATACCAAATGTCATATATGGGGGTCACTATTTTCTTATGTATTTGACATTGTACTTGCTGTGGTTGTTAACGTTTTAGGAATGTTTTTTTCTTTATAAAATGAAAAAAAAAAGGTTTCAATCAGTCAATAAATAAATAAATAAATGTGCATTTCTTTGTACAATGCAAGCAAAAGGACAAGATACCCACAGACCTGCAAGCTTCCTGGACATTTTCCCAATTCATATTGTGCTGCATGTTGCATTAGAGAATTGGAGCCACAAATTCCACTCAAGTTTTGAACTCTAGAGTCCACATTTCCCATTCATGAGGCTTTTTTAGTCAACTTTGCTATGGTCAACAGTTTAGCAGACAGAGCCCAATTTTATAACATAGCCCACAAGACTGAAGTCCAAGTCTGCTTTAAAAAACAGCAGGTGCATGGGAACCCTTACGTGGCATACATGTGTATTTTACACCTGCATGGGAGCTGCTGTGAATGTTCACACATGCGGTTACATGCATTTACTTTGGATTTGTGAAAGTATGTGAGTAAATGGCTTCCCCACTCTAACTCTGCCTCAGGATCTCCTCTTTCAAGTGCACATTAAGGTATGCATAACATTGCTTCTGTGCATACTTGTATCCGTACTAATCCTGGAATAATTTGCAAAAGGCTTATTTATATATATGTGTGAAAAATAGCATTTTACATGAGTATATACTTTGGAAAATTCAGTCCTCAGTTTATAAATCAAGTTACACTACACACAGGCTAGATTAGAATAGGGGATAAAATAGAATTACACTCACCTCCAAAGCTGTCATGTTTTTCTGATTGACTGCAGACAGGCGGTTGGCTTCTTTTATTTTATTTAAGGCTTCTTTCAATAGGTCTTGGGCACTGTCCAGTTTGTTCTTATGATCTTCCAGTTTTCCCCTCACGTCATTCTTAAGTTTCTCATTTTTTACACTGGGTTCTCCAAATAGCTTTCCCACTTTTTGAAGAAGGGCTTCTGCAGCTCTACAGTCACAAAAGACAGCACCAATTAGCTTCTTGGTATGAGATCAGTCATATGGCACCATTGTTAACTGCTTCAAGGGCGCAGATTATAAACGCAAACTTATTGGGCTGGATTTTCAAAAGGTTTCGCTTGTAAATCCGGAGGATTTACGCGTGTAACCGCCCTTACGCGCGCTGGGCCTATTTTAAAAAGGCCCGGCAACACGCATAAAGCCCCGGAACGCATGTAAGTCCTGGGTCTTTACTAAAGGGGCGGTCCGGGGGTGGGGTGGTCTGGGATGGGGGTGGGACAAAAGAACTCCAGGATCACGTGCCGGCAGGCTGCCGGTGAGCGCAACTTGCGCCTGTCCGGAGGCAGGCGCAAAAGGTAAAATAAAACTTTTTGGGGGGGTTAGAGTAGGGCTAGGGGGGAGAAAGGTTAAGGGAAGGGGTGGGAAGGTCAGGCTAGGGGGAAGGGAATGGGGGAAGGCAGCGCGGCTTGGCGCGCGCAAGGGGGTGCACGTTCCAGGATTTTATAACATGCGTGCGCTGGGTAGCACGCGCACATGTACGTCCGCGTGCAACCTTTTAAAATCTACCCCATTGAGTGTAAAAAGGGAAAGCAATCACCCAGAGCAAAGTGTACCCTTGAATGGAAGTCATCAATCAATCAATCACAATTCAATGTGTTTCTCTTCTAAATTCAAACATTTAGTGTTACATGTTCACAAGGTCAGTGGGGAAATACATAGGTGGAATGCCTGAATCGATATAAGTAGGTTGTAACGTTCTGGCCAGCCACAGAAGGCCCCGTACTGCCCGCACCTACTCCAAGCGATGCCGAGTCCAGCTGGATACTGCAGGGATCTCTTCGTGGCACAAATGCTACCTGCGCACACTGGACTATTCGTGCCACGCCTCGACCTAAGCACGTGCGCGCTCACTCTGCATTTCTACGCCCTGCAGTGGGAAGTCCTGTTAAAGCTCTTCTGATATCATCAGTGCGGCTGGAAATTTAAACCCCAGCAGCATTGCAGCCCAGCACCTCAGCAACAGGTCCTTCAGTACGTATTGCTACCTCTCTGTGCTTTGTTGTCCTGTCTTGCCCTACTGTCCTGCCTTGCCTTGCTACCCTGCCATGCCTCCTTGCCTTGTTCCTGCCTTTTTATTACCTTGTATTGCCTTTCTGTTGCCTTGTCCTGTCCGCCCTGCCTTGCTTAGACTTCAGTGTCTTGCCTTGCTTTGTCTTGCTGTCTTTGCCTGATTCCTGGTTTTGAACTCTTCTACAGATACTGACTACTCTCTTGCCTGTCGCCTGGTTCTAACCTCTGCAACAGACTCTGACTATAGCTCTGGACATCTGCCTGCCACAACCTTGACCTGGATACTTTTTCTCACTGCCTGACTAACCTTGGCTTGGACCTGGCCCCTGCCTACTCGCTGCCAGCCCTGACCACTGCTTGTATCCTGACTTTATCTAACTGCTCCTTACAGACCCTCACCTAAGCCTTTCTAGCCCCTGGAACCCAAGGGCTCAACCTGTGGGGAATGGGGCTGGTATAGGTGAAGTGCTAGCTTCAGTCCCAGTAAAGGCATATCCACCAGCTGCTGGCGTGGACCTAGTAGGTTGACCTGTTAGGCTCTGTCAACCAAGCCACAGCCCAAGGGCTCACATCCATGACATGGATTTTCAGCTGGTTAAAAGAACATTTGTACTGTCACGAAATGCATACTTTTAGCCTTAGTGAAAAGAGGCAGTCCTGGGTGTCTAACTTGGTTGGGGGAGAAATACTACATGTGTTTATCAATGGGGGAAATATTCATATATGTTCACATAATTGCAAAGTCCGTGGGTATTTGTTCAAGAGAAACAAATAGGAAATTTTGGGTTGTTTCAAAATGTAAAGATTTGAATTCCGACAAAATGTTGTCGGAATTTTTAATTTCCTTTTGAAAATCGGGGAAAAAAAAGTCACCCTTTGGGCCTAGTGAAGCTGGGGCTTTGCATAGGGAATAGGTCGAGATCCAAAGCAATGGCCAGTGCTTCAGCCTAGGCCTAAAACCGGGACCTTGGCCCGAGGCCTAGGCCCAGGAAATTTGCTGACCCACATTTACCTTATCTGTTGGGGATCCAACACTGCTTCCAGGCCAGGTCCCAATGCTTGGTGCATGACCCATGCTCAGGCCCAACACTAGGGCCCGGTCCAGAGGCCAGGTCCCAATGCTGGGGCCAGTCTCGAAGGCCTAGATCTGAAGCCTGGGCCTTGGTCCAAGCTCAGGCCCAATGCCGGGACCTGGCCCGGAGGCTGGGTCCCCAACACTTGGGCCTAGGCATAGTCCAGGGCCTGGTCCTAGGCCCAGTGTTAGGGCCTGATCTGAAGGCTGAGTCCTGATGCCTGGGCCTCATCCTAAGCCAGGGCTCGGACCTAGGCCCAAGGCCCAGAGTTCCTGACCCGGCCTCTTCAAATGGCCCTGGCGGAGGGACCTGGCCTCCAGACCAGGATCCAGGATGAGGACTTTGCCAGGGCCCTGGCCTAGGCTGAAGCCCAGGCATCACCACCAGGTCTCTGAACCAGGCCCCGGGCAGTGGGCCAGGACCCAGGATTTGGCCTAGGCGCAAACCCCGGTTTCAGTACCAGGCCTTCAAGCCTGGGCCTTTCACAGGACCTAGGATGAGGTCGTGGCAACATACCATGGCCTAGGCCTTCAGAAGGTCATGGCTTCGGCCTCATCGTTGGATTCCTCCAAGACTAGGTATGTGAGGGCTGGGGAGGATCCTGCTCCTGGCATTCTTTCGGATAGGAGGGATGGGTGGTAGGGACAGGAGGCCTCAGGAGACCCTGTTTCTTTTTTTTTCCGTTTTTGTTTTCATTTTATTTATTTATTTATTTATTTGCAATCTTTTCAATACCGTTATTAAGTTATTTACCATCATAACAGTTTACAATAAGGCACAAACGTAAGAAATCGTTACTTTACAGAAGTGCCTATAGGTAACCGGTAACATATAATTCACATAAAGGCTATTTGATTTATGTCATATATTGTACTTTTGATACATGTCTCATGTTGGAATACATGTGAATCATTCTAGCACTTTCAAGTGTTATCTACGTTTACTAGTGAGAGTAAAATAATTGCCAGGTGAATACTTGGAGTTGATGTGCTGAGTGCTGATTTATTCCATGCCCACTCTTCCTTACTTTCTCCGTTCTCTTTATAAAAAGCCTTTTGAAGAGCCAGGTATTTAGATTTATTTTGAACAGTTTGAAATTTCTCTGTAGTCTTATTTCAAGAGGCATTGTATTCCATCCATAGGATGGGTCCAGCCAGTGATAATGCTCGTTCCCTGACCTGGGTTAGTCATCCTGTTTTAACCGATGGGACGGTTAAGAAAGCTTTATTTGCTGATCTTAGATTTCTATGTGGTACATGTACACGAAGTGCGGTGTTTAGCCATTCTGCTTTTTCATCATGAATCACTTTATGAATTGTGCAAAGTGCTTTAAATTGAATTCTTTGTTCTATAGGTATCCAGTGTAGTTCTGCTAGTGTATCAGTAATGTGATCTCTTTTCCTTTTTTCTGTGAGAATTCTTGCTGCAGAGTTTTGTAATATTTGCAGTGGTCTTATCGTCACATAAGGTAACCCTAGAAGCAGTGTGTTGCACTAGTCAGTGCTTGCAAATATTAGTGCTTGTAACTGTGTGAAAATTTGATAGTGTCAGTGATGGTTTTAGCTTCCTTAGTACCATTAGTTTAGCATATCCTTCTCTAACTTTCAGTGATATGTGCTGTTTAAGATTCAGTTCTGTGTCTATTATTATGCCAAGGTTAGGTACCTTTTTGGCTAATTCAACTTTTTGATCATTTTTGAGTATTATTGGTGTTTGAATTATATTTATATTTTTTCTGTGTAGGAATTCAGTTTTATCAATGTTTATCACTAGTTCCATTTTATTTAATAGCTATTTAATTATGTCATGAAATAAACAGAAAATGAAACAATTTGTAGTTCTGTATACTAGTATATGGACTTTCTAACAAGTCTCTAAAGCAAAGTACATGTATACTTTGTCCCGTATATAAATTTGGATTTTGATGTTGGCAAAGCAGAAGTGATTGGGCATTGCCCTTGCCCGGGGATTCCTCTGGCTGCCCTTGGGTAAACAGAGGATTTGGGGGAAGTGGAACCTCAAGGAGGCTGGGAGAAGAAAGTTCTTTGGTATTTGGGTGGGGGCAGGGCTTGGAGAAATAGGGCTACCAGGCCAGCCTCTGTTGGGTACTTCCTTTTTGGTGGGGAATTTTGTGCCAAGACAAGAAGGGTGTAGTTTCACATGGAGCTAGCTGCCCTTTATAAATCACAGCCTGGCTGGACAGAGAATATTGTTCCCTCAACACTGGATTTATTAAAGGCTTAATGGTCTTAATGTTCACAGGGGAGAGTAGCATTAAAGTGTATTAAAAATGTGCATAAAATAGGACCCTGTGTTTAGTTTAAAAAGACACAATTTTTTCTTGTACAATGCAAACTTTTAGCTCAAAAATTGTAAGATGCAAATAAATAAATAAATAAATAATAAGATGCAAAGAATTTTCAATAAAGGACAATCTTTGAAAAAATAAAGATCTGCCAGGTACTTCCAAGTGACCCAGATTGGCCACTGAGATAGAATGCTGTTCTCGATGGACCACTGGTCTGAGCCAGTATGATGCTTCTTGTGTTCTTCTGCAAATTTATTTACAAATAAAACAAGGACATAACATTTGAATGTAATAAGGGTTTTAACAGAGATAAGGGCAGGGACTAGAAATAGTTTGGCAGTTTACTTTAA